>NC_054833.1:11452797-11765591 GCF_018345385.1 Vulpes lagopus
CAGGACACGCAGGCCCCGGTGCACCGAGGGAGCCGTGGCCAGAGCCCAGCACCGTGAAGTGGGACGGGGCCAGGCCAAGGTGGGGACAGCGAGGAGCCTTCTGGCTGCACCGAGGAGCCGGCAGGGATGACGAGGGGAGGCTGGCGCTGTGGGCAGACCGTAGGAGGAGAGCCTGGGCCCGGCCCGTGTCGCGGGGAGCGCGGAGCTGTCGCCAGTGGCCCACGAGGGCCACACTCCTGGAGCGGCCTGACCAGGCCACAGGCCGACGAGGACATTGACCTCCAGTAAAAATCGAAGCCGCATGACAGCCAGGAGGCTCGTGTCACCAGTCACTGCCCACCCACAAAACCAGCTGCAAACTTCCACCTTCCCACAGGCCATCGGCGCGGTCGGCGGCAGGGAGATCGATACTCAGAGGCCAGACACTGGCCTCAGCTGCCGAGTACAGGGGCGGCCCGGCACCATAGTCACATTTCCTACACATGCTTATGTCACTTCAATGCCAGTGTATCCTGTCCTGATCTGTGCCCTAAATCCGGGGTTTCTAACCTAAAGGACAGGTTTCCAGAAAAACCACACGCCAAGTTGTCTGATCAGATCTCTTACTCATCAGTGGGGTTTCCAGGGATGTCTTCCAAAGGCTGACGTTTCCCCACCTCTAACTCAGGGTCGGGCAGGCGGGATGGACGCATGAGCCCGGCAGCTCACCCCCCACCCTGTGGAGTGGGGCTGGTGTGGAACTCCATGGAACCCCGTGGAACCCCAGGCCGTGCCAGGTGTTGCCACAGAAGCTTGTCCGCTGGGAACAGCAGGCCTGGCACGGCCCCAGGCCACCTGCTCAGCCTTCCTGGCCCAGCAGCCACTCACAGTCTCCTCCTTGATGCTAAGGACCCCCCTTCCTAGGTGGGGCAGCCCCCACGGGGGTCCCTCAGCCCTGGACCAGGCCTCTGCACTGAGCCCACATATGGCCCGAGGGCAGGGAAGTCATGATGCCCAGGCTGCTGCAGACACGGCCCCTCAACGGACAACATAAGTCGTAAGACTGTTGTTCTTTAATAACGGCTGCTCGCCCTGTCAGGACAGCAAATGCAGTTATGGGGGACGGATGAGGTGTTCCTGTCCCATCAGATGACAGGGCAGCCTGCTATCTGCTGTCATGTCCTATCTGCCACCAGGAAGGAAGGGCTGGGGGAGCCAGCTGCAGCCCAGGATGCACAAGGGCTGCCAGGTGAGGGTCCGAGGTGAGCACCCAGGCAGTAGCAGGAAAAACCCGGGTCTCTCCACAGCAGAGCCCCCCTCCCAGTGGCACCCAGTCTGCAGCATGGTGGGTCAGAGGACTGACTACATGGGACGCTGAAAATAATCCCACACGAGGCCCGAGAGGGACTGTTTACGCTGGGGGGGAGGGGGGATGGGGACACAGTGAGTACTACTGGCCACCTCTCTGCAACAACCTAAGGGTTCTCACCCTGACATGGTACAAAGTCCTAAGCCACCACCACCAAGTGATGCCCTAAAGGAAAAACCAAGGGTAAGCAGGCAGCTGGCAGAAGGAACAGAAACAGCGAGAAGCACCTGAGAAGATGCTCAACCCGGCTCACCGTGCCAACGCTGCAAGCCTCATACACCTCGCCACCTCCGGCGCTTCCCACAGAGCTAAGAAATCCTGGGAGCCCTGGGCCAAGCCATGTGGGCAAGGCCTGAGGGCGTTCCGCTGCCAAGGGAGGGGCGGCCTCAGGAACTCTCCAGAATCTTCGCCCACCTGTCCGCCCCCAGGCGCCCCGCGGCCAGTGTACTCACCAAATGCAGTCAGCACCAGTGTGTAAGTAGTCAATATAGGGAAGGTGGTTTTGGTCTCGAGACCAGCATGAGGTAGAAAAGACCATGCCAATGTTTAGCCAGGGAATTGTCACTCCTGCAGGGGGAGAGAAAGGCATTAGGAGGACGGCACCAGGGTGTGTGGGTGGGGGCGACGGGAAATCACTGCCTGCTTCCCACGCGGGGAGGACAGACGGACACAGGACTCGAGATCAGGGGACACAGGTGAGAAGACAGTACTGGCTCCCCCCTGCCTGCTTTGCAGGTAGGAAACCAAGGTTCCAAAAGAGTGCTGAACACCTCTCAGGGGCGCCTGGGGGCTGCAGCGTCTGCCTTCAGCTCAGGTCCTGATCCCGGGGTACTGGGATCGAGCCCCATGTTGGGCTCCTGCTCAGCAGAGAGCCTGCTGGAGATCCTCTCCCTCTGCTGCTCCCCCGAGCATAAATAAATAAATAAGATCTTTAAAAAAAAAAAAGACGCCCCTTAATCTGAGTTAAGTTGGGAAGCAAGATGGCACCAGGAGCAGGACCACGATGATCGCTATCAGCCACCAGCCCACGCCATAGCCGCTAAACCTCAGGACAGAGAACGGACCCGCCAACCTGGACCCGGGCGTGCGCTGGCCGAGGAAGCACAAAACCCTGCCGCGTGTGGGAGCCTTGGGGACTCAGCCGCCCCCATCGTGTGCAGGGCCCAGACCACCTTTCCCAGGGGACCAGCCCTCGGGGACCACGACGCCCAGAACACCTGCTATCCCTACCATCCTCCACAATCAAATGCCCTATGGCGTCGGGACATTAGCTTTGAAAACCAATTCAAGATGAGAAGCTGGCACCGAGCATCTCCCAGCACCTAGACTCTACCGTCTGGTTCGCCTTTCCACATGTTCACGGACGTCAACCGACCCAGATCTCGCTTTTTCTAAAGACCAATGTTTCCAATACACATGCTCTACACCATACCCTGTCCCGTCTAGTCACGTGGGCTGGTGCCTGCTGGGCCAGCTGCCCAAGGCACAGCCTCAGGACCCCAGAGACCGCAGCCACATCGGGGCACTAGGGCGCCATCAGTTGAGCATCCACCTCTCAGTTTCAGCTCAGGTCACGATCTCAGGGTCGTGGGATCAACCCCCATGTTGGACTCTGCACTCAGCAGGGAGTCTGCTTGGGGTTCTCTCCCCACCGACTCTGCTCCTCTTCTTTCTCTTAAAAACAAGAACAAACGGGCATTCCGGATGGCTCGGCGGTTTAGTGCCGCCTTCGGCCCAGGGCGTGATCCTGGGGAGCCAGGATCGAGTCTCACGTCGGGCTCCCTGCATGAAGCCTGCTTCTCCCTCTGCCTCGGTCTGTGCCTCTTTGTGTGTGCGTGTTTCTCATGAATAAATAAATAAAAATCTTTAAAAAAAAAAAAAAAGAACAAGACGGCGGCCAGAGCAGGCTTACCAGGTACAGCACCGAGGTGACGCAGGATGGATCCTGTGTTATTGGGGAGGACGGTGAGGTTCCATCCGTGCCTGCAGAGGAAAGCAGACGGGCATCACAGACTGGGAGGAAGGGCCCCATCTGGTCCCCAGAACGCAGACAAGAGCGTCCCACGTTACCTTGAAAACGGTTCTGACTTCCCCACAGGGAACCCGCTGCCGTGCGTATTCGTGTCGACCTTGCCGCAGTGCACGGCCACGTGGCAGTCCTTCTCTTCCACTAACCTCCAGTACTCTTGCTGTGGGGAGAGGAGACGCCCAGTTAGCAGCCACGCCGCACACATGCCACGGGGGTGCCCACATGCCATGGAGGGGCCCACCACACGACAGCCGCCGAGAGCCCCCAGCAGAGCACAGGGCAGGATGGCAAGGATCAGTCCCCTCGGGGGTCCGTCCCCAGAACCGAGGAGGGGCTCGAGCGGATTTCTGTACGCCTTGTTCACAGCAGCCCTGCTCACGAAAGCCACACATGAGAGCAGCCAGGGTTCTTGGGTGAACAAGATCCATACGACAGGGGGCCCAGCCTTCCAATGGAACAATGTTATTCACTCGTGCTTTTGCCCACGGACAAACCCTGAAGGCCTCACTCTCTGGGAAATAAGCCAATCACACAACAGGACAAGTGCCACATGGTTGCACGTATGTCAGCAGAGTCAGAGGGAACAAACGCTGGCAGTGGGGGGGTTAGTGTTCAACGGGCACAGGGAACAAGCTATATGTCCTTCGTGCCACACACGGGAGCAAGCCCAGTGGCCCCGGGCGACCCCACGGCACACTCCCTCCACCTCTTCACCCCACGGAGTCCCATCCCTTTCTGCTATCTCCCACAAAAGCCACAAGCACTCTGGAAGCCACGGTGACAGCCACATGTGTCCCAGATTCGGGGCCCAGTGGACAATGTGGCTGATGGGACATGGCTGGGGTGGGGACAGTGCAAAGCTGGGGCAGGGCAGGGGTCAGGCCATGGTGTGGTATTCAAAGGGGGCGCCCAGGGTAGGGAGCTGGGGAAGCCTGTGCAGATCAGAGACCTAAAGCCTAAGGGAAGCAGGACACTGGAGGCCAAAATGAGACAAGGCGTCCCCCTAATTGGGAAGCCTGAGCAGCAGGGTAGCCGCTCCTGCCCTGGGCTTGGAATGGGTGCGGCCCGAGGTGTGGCTCCACATGGCTGCGGGGAAGACGGGCGTCCTGGTTTGACCTGGCCTGTCCAGGGACTGTGCGCACGGCCCACCCCAGGAAGCAGCGCCCTCGTGGTCAGCACAGGCGAATCCAGGAGAGGTGGCACACGCTCCACGACCCGGAGCCACGGTGGGAATCCTGTCTGCCGGTGGCTGCCCAGGCCCGGCCACAGGAGCTCGGCTTCCCTCCCTGGCAGCTGGAAGCGCACCCGGGCCCAGCGGGGCACTGGCCGGTGGAGGCAAGCAACAGATCGGGTCCCTGTGCTGCAGCGGCCCTCCCAGAAACCCCCTCGTTGGTCTGGGCACAGAAGTGCTCCCTGTCCTTCCAACCTCACACGAACTCCGAGAACACAGTTGGCAGAAACACAAAAATGGCAATCTGCCAACCCCATTAAAAAATAGAGGAGAAAATGCACAACTGTGGTTTCCAGGGATTCCAAACATTCTCTTGCATAACACACGGACAGGGTGAGGAGTGGCCACTGGCAGGGGACGTGCCGGGAGCTCACTCCCGACTCTGCAGCTTGGGGACCCCGGCTCGGCCCCCAGGGGAGGCCGGGGAGGCGCGCCCTCCCCAGTATGTGCCCTCCGCCTCCGAACGAGTTCAGGTTTGGGCATAGCTGGTCCGCTGGGTGTCAGCCACCAACGACGACCCTGACCCCTCGGACCCAGCGCAGTGCCCTTCCCGCCCGGGGGCGTGGCCCCGACACACTCACCTCGATTTCAGCCGGGGCAGGCTCCTTGCTAAAGCACATGTTCATGATATTTCTTGCTGTTCGATAAAAAGTCGTTAAAGAAACAGACCTTCCCTGAAAAGAAAACAAAGACAAGAGAGTAAAGCGAAAGAAACCGAGCTGTGCCCCAACCCCAAACGAGGCCGCACCCTGTCTCTGCGCTTCCCCAGGACCATGGGCTGCTCTGCATCCTGAACTGACGTGAGCACAGAAGGCAGGAAAACGCTCTGGGGAGGCTCCTCGGTGCCGACCGAAGGACCCGCCGCCCTTGCAGCACCAGCAGCAGATGGGCCCGATCCAGCAGAAACGGGGCACACCCGGCTTTACGGGGAAGTGGGCAGAGACCCTTGGTTTTTACCCCACGTGCGCAGCAGGAGGGACGGAGGCAGGGGACAAAGCAACAGCATCCACACGGGTGGGGGCCCAGGCAGAGCCGGGGGCGTGCAGGTCAGAGCGTGGGCCCTCCACACCCCAAGTCCCCGGCCACCGGAAAGCCAGCCGGATGCGCAGCCTCCTCTGGTGGAGGGAAACCCACGCACTGGCCCGTCAGCCCTGCACACCTGGAGGGACAACACCCAGCACCCCGCCCTCCGCCTAGGGTATCTGCGACGACGTGCTCACACGATCCAACAGCTACCTTCTACTCTGGGAATTCCAGCTTTGGTCCCCGTTTTCACCTACCACTGAGGGGAGCTTTCATTTCACAGAGGTAAGCCCCATGATACTTGGGCTGTGCTTGGCCAAGCGCATCTGCCCCTTGATGGCAGAGATGTCCACTGAGCACCTACTGTATACCAGGCCTGGTTCTAGCGGCTGGACATGGAGCACTGCTCAAGCAGACAGTGTCTCTGGCCTGTGCAACGCAGCCCGGAGGCAGTTAGTGAGGGCCGTGAGCCAGAAGCAGAGTGACAGGAGCGGCAGCAGAGGGTGGCTTTCACCGGAGGCAGTCAGGGAACGTTGTCCTCATGAGGTGACCCTGGAGCACCCCCATAAAAAGTAATGGGCTTAGACCAGGTGGCGTGTCCTCCTTGCGTTTGGAAGGGCAGTCAAAGCAATCGGCACAGAATTTCTGGCATCTACTTTTGCTTCTCAGCACTGAAAGTGACCGCTTGGGGTTCTAACTAAGTGAAAGAGCTTCCACACATGGCCAAACTTCTCGACACATTGTTCGTTACACGGTAAGAACCTAACCACCAGAAGGGGCATGACTGACTCTGCCATCAACTAAAAGCAGAGCGCCTGGAATTCGGGAAGACACCCGGCACACGAGGGCCAATGCCCCCAAGGCCTGAAGGACCTCCAGAACCGCAAGCTCCCCTCCCAGGCCCTTGGCGTGCACACGCTGCTGCTGACCTCACCACAGCCAGGCTGCCGCCAGGGCCGAGCGCCACCAGGTTGTGATGAACCCGAATATGATCAATTACAGGACACGTTTCCACAAAAACTCTACTCAGATTTGCCTCATTCTCATAGAATTGTCCTTAAATAAAAAGCAACAGGGATGCCTGGGTGGCTCAGTGGTTGAGCATCTGCCTTCAGCTCAGGGCGTGATCCCCGGGTCCTGGGATCGAGTCCTACATCAGGCTCCTTGTGGGGACCCTGCTTCTCCCTCTGCCTGTGTCACTGCCCCTGTGTGTGTGTGTGTGTGTGTGTGTGTCTCATAAATAAACAAAATCTTAAAAATAAAGTTAGAGAAGTGAAAACTGTATTTCTTGAGTTGGCAGCTATTCAGTCACCGGACTTATCGAAGGCCTTCAATAGAAAAGAGCTTCTCGTGCAAGCATCCAGGAAACACTCAACACATGCTCCTGAATTTACTCTTTGCACCTTCTTTTCCCTTATCATAAAATACTGAGGTATATAAAGGTGCTGGCAGCCACTGCCCAGCCCCAGGGTCCCTGAGGGGCAGTGCCAGGCCATGACAACAGGGGACAGAGCACAGGAGATGGAGCCCTGCTGGGTCTAGCAGGGGAAGACCCTTTGTCTAAGCAAGCGGGCTTAGATCCTTCTAGAAAGGAGCACAGGAAATAGAGCCAAGAAGAAAAATAAGCGTGGCCAAGGGCAGCCGGAGCTGTGACTTCCCGTGTGCTCAGAAAGAGAGGACCGGGACCCAGAGGCAAGTCCAATTTCCCAGGCTTCTGTGTGGGAACGAGGCCCAGGTCAACTCCTCCAGGCAGGGACGGGGCCAGCGCTGGCCTGGAGGTGGTGACAGGGATGCGGGCAGTGTTGTGGGGGGGGGGAGCCTAACCCACGGCAGGCTGTGTACTGCCCCATGCGCTGCTGCCAGGCCAGGCTCCAGGTGGATGCGGCTCGCTGGGTGCAGGTCCTCCAAGGACACCCCCTCCCGGTAATCCCACTCCGGGGTCACTGGGGTGATTTCTGCAGACACCTCTAGCGAGGGTCACAGCAGGGCTCTGCTCACCATGCCGGGTGTCCTGCTCCCCCTGGGGGGTGGGCTGCCCCGAGGCAGGAGCTTCTGAGGACCAGGAGCACTGCACTGTGCCGTGGCAGTGCTGGGGAAGACCGTAGCCACGTTCCTGTGTCCCGCCTCCCCGCAGCCACACACTGGGGACACCCGCACCCATCACCGTGTCAGAAAGGACCGGGCACAGCCAGGCGCTGGGAAGCTGCTCAAACCCGGGCAAGGAGGCCAAGGAGGCAAGTGTTCCAAGCCCAGAGGATCTGGCTGCACTGGGCAGCTCCCTCTACCGGGACGGGCTGGGGTGCTCGGAGGGCCAGGCTCGGCCCAGGGGTACCTTGCACCCAAGCCAGTGCGTGCCTGCACGTGGGCACACACGCACCCAGGCACACACAGTTCGTCTCGTGCAAAGGAAGCCTGAGGCCTAGAGCCGGCCAGCGGCTCAGTGCAGTCACTGCTGGAAGGGGGCAGAGCTGCTGGACTGCCGCCATCAGGGGCCCCTGGCCTCCCGCCTGCCCAACAGCGACCCAGGAGACGGCTGCTCCCTGTTCAGGGCCGCAGACCTGGTGCTTCCAGCCAGGGAGCTCCACCCAGCGGCCAGCCCCCCCCACCCTGCCCCACCTAACAAACCCCCACCCCACCCCACCCTGCCCAGGGGCCAGCCTCCCTCCTGCCCCTATGGGGAACCCACCTTGTATATGCACTTGTGGAAGTCACTGAGGACGCCTTTGTCCTCCTCCTCCTCTCGCGCCACTTCCTTTTCCTGAGCAAAGAGTCGCCGCCGGCCTGTCTTGAGCTGGGCCGGGCCCACCTCTTTGAGCTTGGTGCGGAAGCCGTTCCTGTGGGCCACGCCGTTGATGAGGCCATTCTTGGGCTCGAAGCGGGGCAGGGGGTGGAACTTGTTGTAGTCGTGCTCCGTGTGGCCCTCCAGGGGCCCCTTCCGCTTCTCCAGGATCTCCTTCTCCATCAGCACCTCCTTCTCCAGCCGGCGGTGCTCCTCAGGAGACAGGGAGTCGTAGGAGAGCAGGTACTGGCAGTAGGCTTCCTGGAGCTTGGCCAGCCGGTCCTGGGCGGTTTTGGGGATGCGCAGCATGTCTGCTAGTTTGTTCCATTTTTTGAGGTCAGTCACTTGCTGCATGCCGCCCATCTCGTTAATCAGCCGGAAAAAGCAGGCCAGGTCGAGCTCGCAGCCTCCTGGGATGGTGAGGGGACAAAGCACAGGGACAGTCAGCCAAATGGACCACCAACGAGACCTCCCTCGTCTGACCGGCAAGTCCAGGGATGCCCACTGTGTGCCAGGTGGCTTCGGGCCCTCGAGGAGCTCAGCCTGCAGAGATGGGATGGGGACAGGCCAGGGCGCTAGGGAGGCAAAAGCCGGCAGTGGGACAGCGGAGCCACAGGGCCTGCCACCTAGGGTGGGACTCAGAGAAAGCGTCCCCAGGGAGTGGAGGTGTGAGTAGAGGCCACAACGGAAAAGGGGGAGGCCTTGCAGATCTGTGGGGATGGGCATCCCAGGGATCCCCCCAACCCCAAAAGGGGCAGCACAGACATGTGGTGCACCCCCACACACACCCCAGGAGGTGGGGGGAGCCAGAGGAGAGGCAGGGGCTCACCCCTGGAGATGGAGGCAGGGCCTGAGTGGTGCTGCCCCCTGCGAAAGCTATGACGTCAGAAACCAGATGTGTGCAGTATGTGACGTCTGTTCCCATCCTCCCCTACACACACACACACACACACACACACACACACACACACACACACACACAATAACTGGTTTTCAATCCCAGTGGATTTCCAGGGCAGGAGGCAGTACTGGAGAGGGCAAGCAGTCTGTCCCTCACCTGCCACCGCCCGCGCACACCAATGGGCCACTTACCTCAGAAGCTAGTGTTCCCCACACCCCTCGGTTAAATCAGAAAACTGTACTAACGCCCCTCCAAGTCACACACATCCAAACGCTCACAGAGTGACTCTACGTGGGCCTGGAGAGCAACCTCCCTCTACACAAGAAAAGGAAGAGCAAAATCTTCCAGAATAGCCGTCCACTGGCTACCAGGCAGTAGACACGTAACAACATGCGAGGGGGGTTAGGTCTTGCAGGGGGTGGGGACAGATGTATTCCCAAAGTGCGGGCAGCCGAGCCCTGGCGGCCTCTGATGGCCACCTGATAACAGCGTCACAGCACAGGGCGGGCTAGACACCACGGGCAGGACCCCGAGGGGTCTCAGGAGACCAGGGACACAGGTGCGGCAGCTTGATGGCATTAGCTCTGCTCGGTGAAACACCCTGGAGAGGAAGTTCACCTGCCCTGGGCCAGGAAAGGCCAAAGGTCGAGATCCCCTCACTCCCTCCAGGCCTCCAGCTCAAAAACCCAGATATCCGAGGTGGAAGGCCCATTGCCGCACTCGCAGAGGTGGACAGGGAGGCGAGTTGCCCCCGCCAGCCACAGCAGCTCCTGTCACAGGTGGATCAGGAAAGAGGCGATCCAGAGTTTTGTCTTTTTTCTTTGTAGCACCTGGATTGTGTAAGATGTACACTGCCTGGAAGCGCATCATGTTGTGGGCTCCTGCCCTGCACCCACTGGCCCATTCGCAGGGCTGCCAGGCTGCCAAGTGACGAACTGCCTCCCGCACCCCCTGCTCCCCAAGGGGCTGGGAGCAGACGCAGAGGCAGCCTCCGTCCTGGCAGATTCTGGAAAGCTGCTTCGGAGTGGTTAAGCCCCTTGCTCTGAGGAGCCCAAGCTCAGACCCACGGCCGGAGGCCTCTTCAGTCACAGGCTGGTCCAGCAAACCCCTCCCACTTCTACAGGTGATGACAAACAAGGCCTCACACTTCCGGCAGCAGGAGGAGTGTGAACACACACAGCATGGGGACACGTCCACGCAGCCTCCGGTGTTGCGTGAGAGGGTGCAGGTTAAGACAACCTACTCTGAAGAACAGTTACTGGCTCTCGCTGTGACGTCACCTGATTACCTCACCTGTCCCCAGAAGACCCACGGTCCTCTGGCAGGGTGGGTGGCAGCACCCAGACATCTCACCACAGCGGGGAGGGCCTGGTGCGGCTCCAGGCACACCCAGGGCACAGCCCACACACCTGCTCACAGCCCAGGTCCCACAGCCCCAAGCCATTCCTGACTGTGGACCCCAAACCAAGGGTTCTTTAAAATTAAGGGATTCCCACCCAGGTGTGAGTGTGGCAGGCACCTGCCGACAGAACAGACCTCCATCTTGCAGGGAGCCCAACCTTACTGCCAACTCCTGACACTTGGATGGCAGAAATGGCTCATCCCCCGCCTCTGCAAAGTCTGGGGCCTCTGAAATGCCCGTTTCACAGGCCTGGAGCTGAAACACGGAGCTGTGTGACCTTACCCAGCCATCCCCCAAGGAAGCCTGCACTCTGCAGGTCCCGCTCCTCCCGGACAGAGCCTGTGAGTCCTTGGGAAGCAGCAGCAGCAGCAGCAGCAGCAGGGGAAGAAGAGGGACACGGGAGCCTAGGAGGGCCTGTGTGTGGACTCTGCCTGCGGCCTGGCCCCCACATCTACAGGGATGTTCACTCACACGCCCAGATCCCCACCCCACCCCCCACCCCCGACGTGAGCTCTGCAGTGCTCCCCACACTCAGGAGAAAATTAAGCCCATCCCCTGATCTGTGGTCTCCGAAAGGGCCCCGTTGGTCACCAGAGAAAGTGACACGCAAGGAAAAATGAGGACACAGAAAGAAAACAGGTTGGCCTGTGTCACCCACATGTTCGAGTGCTGAAACCCTAAATCCCAGGGCCCCAGGCGGGGACTGTATCTGGAGGCAGGGTCTTTAAAAAGAAGATGTTAAAATGAAGGGTCAGGGTGGGTCCTCATGCAGTAGGACGGTCATTCTATGACAAGAGGAAGGAACACCAGGAGGGAAGCTCACGTGGGGCCAATAGGGCAGAGACCGGCACCCACACCCCAAGGCCCATAGGCCTCCAGAGAAACCACCCGCTCCAGGCTAGAAGCCGCCAACTAACCTCCCTTGCACCCCGCTTCCCATGGCCTCCTGCATGGGGCCACCCGGGGCCACGGCCCCATCATCCCTCGGGGCCCAAGGACAAGAGCGGCAAGAGCCTCACCTATGAGCGGGAGCTCGTCCATGGTGATGCCCTGAGATCTGAGGTGCTTCTTGATGCAGGCCAGCCGCTGCACGTTGGGGCCCCAGCGCCGGCCCAGCTTGTGGATGTGCTGAATCTGCGTGACAAACCGCATCTCGTCGTTGAGCTTGCACTCGGGCCGCCAGTCTGGAGGGGGGATCACCCTGCACATGCCGTACTTCTCCACCTGAGCGCGGACCGACTCGATGTAGACGAGCGGGTCGTGGAACTCCTTGGCGGACGGCCTGAGCACGGGGATCTCGTCCATGGCCGCCCAGCCGGCCCGGCCGCCCCCCTTCTCAGGCTTGGCGGCCGCCGCTGCCGCCGCCGCCGCCGCCGCCTCGTGGGGCTTGTGCAAGGGCTCCGATTGCGAGGTAGAACGATTTTCACAGGAGGCGCTGTCCGCCTTGCCGTGTGCTTGTCTGCCCGGCGCGTTCTTGCCGGCCGTGGCCCGCTTCGGCCGGTTCCTTTCCAGGCTCCGCTCGGGCACGTCCTTCTTCACGTGCCCGTTGAGCAGGGCCTTCTCCACCGGGGCGGGCGCCATCGGGGGGGCCGCTGCCGCCTTCCTGCCGGGCGCTTCGGCAGGGCCGGCCGTCCCTTTCATCTTCTTGGGTGGGGACTGCGGCTTCTCTGCCTGCTGTGCCTCTTCCAGTCTCCTCTTGGAGTTCCGCAGCCCCTCCCTCAGCTGCCGCCCCCCCACCTCCTTAGTGCATGACTTTGGGTTCAACCTGCCACTGACCTTGAGGCCATTGACGGCGTGCCCGGTGGACTTGGACGCCCCCCCGAGGGATAGCACCTGTTTGCGGGTTTTTGCATTGCTACTTTCAGTTTTCCCTGAGATTGTGTGGTTGACAGCGGAACTGGGCTTGTGGTGATTGGGTTTGGTTTCCTTGACCAGTTCTCTCTTGGCTTTGGTGTATGTGACAGTCCCCTTAGTCACCGTAGCAGTGTACTTCACAGTTTTGGACGGTGAAGGTCTGACTTCGCGCATCTTTTTGGCACTGGTTGCACTTGTACCCAGAGATGACATTCGAGTGACTCCATTTACCTTCGAAACCTGGGAGGCAGCAGGACAAGCAGAGGGAGGGACAAGAGAAGAATTAGTAGGACTTATGGGGAAGCAAACCGAGCCGGTCGCCTGCCCTCGCATAGAGGAGTCCCCGCCGAGAACTGAAGCCCGACAGACTCAGGTCTCAGAACCTTTGTGCAAGCACATGCCGCCCGCCCCCTATGCCCACAGCACAGTTTCCTTAGCATTCCTGTTAAAAGGCTCTTCCAGAAAATCAATGTTTCACGATGACGACCTGTCCACTCACCTGCCAGTCACCTGTCACAGGTTAAGGACATTTACAGTAGCAAACCGCTGCCCATTTAGGAGAAGCAAGGGGGATGCACACACATCCTCTGCCCTCCAAGAAAAGACAGGTCTGCCATTCTGTGTGCTCCACAGAACAGCATGCTCTGCCTGCAGAATTTTTAAATCCATGGGCTAAATAAGGAAGGCAACCAAAATACCATAGAAAGAAAAGAACAAGAGCACTCATGTGGCCCAGCTCCCATGCAGGTCACAGGGCAAGCCCGGGCACGTGGCTGCCAGCGGCTGGCATCTGCATATCCCATGGTCTTTGAGATTGGGCCCCGTGGAGCAGGGATGCATCCCTAGTTCTGCAGCCAAGCAAAATATGCCCTCCCTCTCCTGCACGAACGGTTCCTGTGTTCCCACCCTCCACAAACTCCACATTCAGCACTCCGGGAACAGTGTGAACCAAGCAGCCTCTCCGCACAGCTGGACTCGGTGGAAATTCTGTGACACACACGTCACCTGTGTCAGAGCGAAAGCAGAGACTGAGGGGCGGACACCAGAAATGTGTAATTTCCAGAAGACAAGGAAGGGCCCAGCCAGGAGCTGCTGCTGGGTGTCCTGCTCTAGGTGGACATCACGTCACAGCTCTGCCTGTGGTGGCCTCTGACAGGTTCTTCACAAGTTGGGCTTCAATTTCTCATCTGTGACATGAGCTCAAAACAGGGGACCACCACCTCCAAAAGACACCAAGTGGAACTTACACAATCCCAGGGTAAGGAATGATCGTGGCCACCTCTTCACCAGTAAACCCCACGAAGATGTGACTAGGAAGGAGAAGCATGTGCTCCCACATCAGGGAAGCTGACCGACCAGCTGCAGTCACACAAGGGTGCCTCATCCTGCCAGGCTGGGAGAGCGGAACCTAAAGCCAGCGCTCCCAGGCCCCCCCAGCGCTCCCATGGGCCTTGCCGCTGCGTCACCAGAGGAGTCAGGTTCCCCAGGACAGGGCCTGAGTCTGAGTGACCTGTGTACTACACTGAGGCCCAGCCCAGGAAAATGCTCTTGACCCGAATGGGGGGAAAACAAAAACAAAACCAGAACTTTCCCATCAGTATCCAAACCAGTACCCTCAGAACCCGCTGGAGGGCTTGTCAAAACAGATCACTGGGCCCCACCCCCTGGGGGTTTCTCATCCACTAGCTCTGGGATGGATCGAGACCTTGAGTTTCTAACAAGGCCCCCAGGTGATGCGGAGGCCGACTCAGGAACAGACTTTGGGAACCACTGAAGCAAACTATCGGTAGGAGATTCTGGAAATGGAGAAAGAAGTGTATTTCTTTAGGGATACCTGGGTGGCTCAGTGGTTGAGCATCTGCCTTTTATTTAGCTCAGGGCGCGTTCTGGGGGACCTGGGATTGAGTCGTGCATCAGGCTCCCTGCATGGAGCCTCCTCCCTCTGCCTGTGTCTCTGCCTCTATCTCTCATGAACAAATAAATATTTTTTTAAAAAACTGTATTTCTTTGATGCCACCAATCACATACAGTCCAATCAAAGCCCTAACTTTCTGGCACAAGGCACTGTTCCAGAAGCCAACCCCAGGGCGCCCAGGGAACCAGGTTTCCTTCCTGTGCGCCAGCCTGGAGGCCTGGCCTCAGTGAGGTGTCGGGCTCCACTGGGGGGCTGTAGGGCAGGACCAGGGGTTACAGCCAGATCCATCACTGCTCGACACCCCTACAGAGAAGCAGGACTGACCACACTGGCTAGGGGAGAGAGGTATCTGGAATAAAGAAAGGGAAATCGAAGCAAATCAACCAGCAGCCTGGCAACAATAAGTAAAAAATAGTCATACAACCTGGGGGTGGGGCAGACAAACTTCCCCCAGAGAGTACACTGATCTCAAATAGGAGGTAAAACGTGGGAAACACAGAGATCTCTAATGTTTCTTTTCTTTTTTTTCCCCAAATGCCTCCATTAACTAAACACAAAATGAACCATTTAGAAAAATAAAAATTGGGAAATCCTGATGTTGCTCAGAGAGATTTTTCCATCAAGACACAGAGGCCTCAGCGATCCAGGATCTTGAAAGCGGAAGACATGCACCCTTTAGGTCTCCCGGCCTTTGAGAGGGCAGCCTGTTCCTATCTCTTCACCCAGCCCAAATACTGCCGATTCCGCAGCCTGACCCCGCACCGCAGATTCTCATCTAGCTGGTGAAGGTGGGAGAATATTCTAACACTTCTGATGCCTCACTGCGCAGCCTCAGAGCACCCAGGGGAGACCAGAGAGCCAGAGAGAGATCTCTCAGACTCTCCCTCAATGAAGAAAGAGCGCAGGGCCCCTCAGTCCATCCATTCTGCCTTCTTGGGGGCACCTGGCGACCTCTCCCCCATGCTATGTCACAGGGAGGTAAACTTCAGCATGATGGAACTCTAAAGGACTATCACTGCCTTCAATGGCAAAAAAGAATCCCCCTTCTTGTTGGGTGCACCTGGGTGGCTCAGGGGTTGAGCATCTGCCTTTGGCCCAGGGCGTGATCCTGGGTCCTGGGATCAAGCCCCGCATCGGGCTCCCTGGAGGCAGCCTGCTTCTCCCTCTGCCTGTGTCTCTGCCTCTCTCTGTGTCTCATGTGAATGAAGGAACGAATGAATAAAATCCCCTTCTTGTTTACATATTTTCATAAACTTTAATACTGGTGGTTACTGCCAAGATGCACAGCCAACTGCCCGGCTCTACAAAAGAGTTAGTCTATTCCCTTCCTTCCTCACCATCCTTACAGTCCTCTTTGAGAGCAGCTGGCTACCCGAATTTTATGCACACACATCCACATCACAGGCTCAGAGACTAAATGCATCTCTCTTGGGACTCACCAGAACCATGAACTTGATTTCGAGAAGTAAATTGCAGAGACTAGAAAGGGCACATTTCACGCACTGAATTCCTTCTTCCCACCCCGTGCAGCCCATCTAGTACATGCCTGTGTCCTGCCTGCCAGCAGAGGTCATGATGCAACTGACCCGGCAGCCCAGCCCGGGAACCCATCTGTCCCACCAGCTGTGCCACGTGTCCTAAGGTAGGGACAAGACAGGATCAGGGACCTAGGGCCCATCTGTCTGCACACACAGTTGTCTTCAGCGGTCCGGTGCTCAACTGGTACCAAAGAAAACCAAGGAATGGAGGGAGGGTGTCGGTTTGCCTTGCCGCCAGAGATTCTCTGTCCCCTCAACCCACCACCTTATCAAAAAGGAGCAAATACTGAGTTTCAGCATAACAGAACGCCCAGGTCCCTCAGCCAGCTCCCAGGGCGGCGGGTCTGACATCATAGGGCCAGGCCCCGGGAAGTACTTACCCAGGGCATGTCACAGGTCACTTACTTCACTGGACGACTAACACGAAGGTAGCGAGGGGCAGATTCCCTGCTGTGCAATGCGCTTAAGCTGAGGAACTACAGCTCTGCAAGCTGTTCCTTCTCTCGGCTCTGACAGGGTTTTTTGCCTTTTCCTCCCCCACAACACACCTAGCTCTGGAGGGCCAGAGGGTGGGGTGGGCATCTGCAGCATGATCTTTGCCCACTGCCACCTATTCATCTGTAACTCTGGCTCCCCTGGGCACATGGCCACGAGGTGGTGGTTGGTGGCAGAGAAGCTCCTGGCTTCACAACCAGAAAGCCCACCGTCAGGCTCTGGGTTCCCACCAGAGGGAGCTGCTGAGCTGGGAGCCTGGGCCCATTCCTTCAGACCCCAGGAGAGCTGGGCTGGGGGTGCTCAGGAGAAACACTTGCTGAGCTGGGGAGAGCTCACCTAAACTCTAAAACTTGGATTGAAAAACAAAGAGCCTGGGATGAACAGAGCTGCACCAGGTAGACAGTGAACTATAGGAGGGAAGGCCTTCGTCAGAGAAAGGGGAAGACCCAAGTTAATAAGCACAGGATGCTCCCAACAAAAAAGGGAAAACGGGAGGGGGGCGGGGGAAGGAGTCCTCAACCTCTGAAAGCACCTGCTCCCACTACAGGCCACACCGCCAACACCTACAATCCCACCTACAAACAAGCACACAGCCCAGCACTGACCAATTCCCAAATAATGTGAAGTTGTGCTCTCTAGGAAAACGATGAGGTCTGTGTTTCAGGAAGAGTGTGCAATGTGTAAAATAGGCTGCAACTACTTGCTCGGTATCTCAAGAGAGCAAAGGATGAAGAAGTAGGATGTGAGGTTCCTGGAAACACCACTCTGAAGATGCTTGCCTCGTTTGCCCCACCCACCCAAAGAGCTGAATCGCTTTTAAAAGTTAAGGTTATGACTAATAATATATGTGTACACACACACCACCCTCCTGTGTGTATGCATACGAATACACACGTTCAGGGAGAAATCCCTGTCATCAAAAAAAAAGGCTGTTATGTAAAGAGCAGCTCCACAAAGGGAGGAAACCCACCAGGTTCCCACCATCTCATAGTTATTCTAAATAACACTGCCGCTCAGGAAAGCTCCTCAAATACTCACCTTGACTCAGTCTTTAAAGATTAGGGTCTCTGGTCTACTCTGGAGAAATCTTAGCTCTGGGTCATAACGCCCAGTGAGGAGAGCTCATCCAGGATCCCCGCGGCTCACTGACTTTAAAATGCATTGAGCACAGGAGCAGCGGGAGCAGCGGGATCCGCGGAATGGCACCGGCCCGGGGTACCCAACCCTTGACTGACTGCGTGCCAACAGGCACCTGCCTTTCTCCGCCCGCATCCACCGGGGGAGAAATCACGGTCTCAGGATACTAACAACACCAGCAGCTGACCCTGAGGCCATTCCTGAGCATTTTCCAAGAGGATCTGTGCTGTCTCCTGGGGATGGTGGTAGGAGCCGGGGCTGGAGAGCCAGGAACGCCTGACCTCAGGTGATCCTGAGGGCCAGGCTGCAATGTGATCTGCTAAGTGCCCCCCACCGCACCCCAGCACAGGGGCACTGCTTAGCAGTGCGGGTGCCCACACACATCTGCTTGTGAGTCCTGGCGGAGAGGCAAACCTGTCACATTAAGAACAGAGCAGTCTAGGACCGTCCCCAGACAGCACTAGGCAGCTTACGGGCCTGGTTTCAGGGTGAAGCTGCTCTGGGCTCAACCAGAGAAAACAACAGGTTGAGCCTCTAACTCATATAGTGCCCCAGACATGGGGGTGGAAGAGGCATAGTGAAGGAGGCAAGTTCTCTTTGCCCGGCTCCAATACATCCCCACACATGAGACCCTGGGGCATGCTCCAGGGATGCACCCAACCGCACCAACACACCAGCTGACCCAAGAGACCAGCTGACAGATGTTCACACACACGAACCCCTCTGTGCAAAGACAAGGTTCCCTCAGCATCCTACCTGTGAGCATCACCCTCCTGCTCTGTGAGCCCTCACATTATGGATTTCTTGAGGCTCCTACTCACACATCCCCTTCTGTTACGTTGGTGACAGGGGAGGTGGCATCTGGCAGGCGGGCACCATGTGGACCAGGGCGGGCTTTACCTGTTTCCGTAACTCCTGAGCCGACCGATGCAGAGGGGGGTGGTGGTGGTTAGCAGCGAGCCCCTTGGCCGAGGAACCCGTGGACGGGGCCGCTGGGGGGTGGGCCGCTGAAGCCTGTTCCCTCCGGCTGTCAGCCCGGTGATCGCTGTGCTTCTCCTTCCCCGGAGTGGCCTCTTTGCTTTTATGTTTCTGAACAGGTTCTTTCTCCCGTGATGACCTGCTGGAACCATTGAAAACTAGAAAGGAAGAAGAAAGAATGAGGTTATGACACTAGGTATGTTACCATAGAGCGCCTGATTATCTTCTGATGTCAAAGAAAAAGAAAACGTTCTGGACAGTCTTTGAGTCCCACACACGCTTAGAACAAACCCCAAGACAAAACACCACCTCCCTCCCGCCATAAAAACCAGGAATAAATCCAGGCCCAGAGATTTAAAAACAAACAAACAAACAAACAAACAAAAGAAGCCCCCGAAAAAACATTATAAGCATGTCCAAGTAGTTATTTGCTTTAAAACAGTTGAAAAATCTATTTTTAAAAATCGCTACCAAAACAAAACCAAAAAAACCCAGCAGCCCTCAGAATATCAATTATCATACCTTAAATAAAAAGAGAAATTAAAATGAAGACATGAACACAAACGGTTGCCATCCTGAGAACAGAACCACCCCACGTAGGAAGATACAGAAGATCTCAGATAAGATCATAGATGCTCAGATTTAAAGTTACGCATTCTGAGACTGAATATGTGCTGTCAGGAACACAGCTGTGGTCCCAGCCCCATTGGAGACCAGAGAAGCGAGAGAGAGAGAGAGACAGAGACAGAGACACAACACAGAGAGACAGAGACAGAGTGCACATCTGAGCTGGAGTCACCCTTCTATTCCAGAAGCCCTAACAGCACTAACAGCCATCACATTACATTGTCGACCACAAGCCAGGGGAGCCAGCTACAGCGGTGAAGCACACTCAGCCTTTGAATCCAAAGGGACAGGCTGGACGTGATCATCACACCCATTTTACAGATGAAGCCAGCAGGGTGGAGGAGGAGAGTGCTTGCCAGAGTCCTACTTGCCGGTGACCGTAGCACTGGCAGGCTGGCCTTGGCCTGCCTCCCAAGCCCACCGCCCCGGGCCCCCAGGTACAACGGGGACCAAGTACACGCCTGGTGCCAGCTACCTAGGCAATTCAGAAGAGGAGAGCAAGGCTCGCATTTGTGTCATCCACTTCAACTCTGTTCCTGTCGTGAGTTCCAACTTCTATGCAACAGCTGGGGCTTGCCATGCCAGACCCGTGGGTCCAGACCCCTCCACGGAATCCCTGAGCCTTCTACTGCCCCTGTGCCACAGGTCTCCCCTGCCCTCAAACCATCCCAGCGATGGTGGCAGGAAGTGAACCCTTGCATTTGTCCTTTGAGAAGGGCTCCTGGGGCATCTGCTGACAACGGGGAGTCTTACAGGCCAGTGCGATCACCAGTCACTGCCCTCCCTCTCCGGCTGGGCCTGCCCTGGCTGGGCTGTGCGGATTTCCAGGAGGATTTCCAGGAGGTGAATGCACCACTGGCCAGCAGCAGGAAGTCATTGCCTCCTCTGAGTGGAGGCCTCAAGCTGCTGGGGGAGGAAGCCACGCTCCCCTCCACCCACGGCCCGCTTCAGAGGGCTCAGAAACAAGAAGCCTCTCTTCTGAGGACAGCCACCTCCAGACATAAGCCCACACCTCCATCACCTCCGTCATGTCCTTTAAATTACTGTGATGCCTTGGAGGTTGCAAATATTTTCCTGTTATCTGTCATTTGCTTTTCCATCTGTTATGATGCTAAATCTGCTAACCCATTTTAACCCTTTAATTTTATGCTTAGAAAGCTCACCTGGTATTTTCAAATGCTAAGAGAGTCCTCTGCATTTCCTCCTGATTATCTTACACTGGCTTCTTCTGACCACTTGTTACTATGAGGTATGTGATATGAGAAGGATTTATATTTACATTTGCCTCGCCTGGAATGGCTGCAAACCTTGATCTCAGAAATTTCCTCCCAGGACCACTGACTACCTAGTTTTTTTGTTTGTTTGTTTGTTTGTGTTTGTTTTTTTAGTTTTGTTTTTTAAAGATTGTATTTATTAATGAGCGACAGAGAGAGAAGCAGGACACAGGCAGAGGGAGAAGCAGGCTCCCTATGGGGCGCCTGATGCAGGACTCAATCCCAGGACCCCGAGATCATGACCTGAGCCCAAGGCAGACATTCAACCACCAAGCCACCCAGGCGTTCCAGTGACTACCTCTTCTAAACAGATTTTCAATCCTGCGCAGTGAAAGACCAAAATATGGTGTGTGATCCGCCATGGTGTGACGTTCTGCTGGATACTCTTAGTTACAGGGAGAATGGAGAGCTTCAACTGGTTGGCATTTATTCTAAGTGTAAGTAACTGTGCTTTGTCAGAGCCCATCAATCACACCAAAGCTGGCAGTATCTGTGCTCACTTTCAAGACAAAAGCAGCATCCGTAAGAAGTCATACTTCAGGGTGATTAAAACTCAAGCTAAGGAACATGAATCTGGGCAATTCCTGACCACTCACCAATTTCCTAGAGAAGTGAGCACCACTCCCTTTATTGAAACAGCATGGAAGTTGGCTTCTTTGAGGTTTATTGTTTTGGCTTTGGGGAGGTGGGGGTAATCTCAATCAAATATTCCTTCCTGGGCAGCCCTGGTGGCTCAGCAGTTTAGCACCACCTTCAGCCCAGGGCCTGATCCTGGAGACCCAGGATCAAGTCCCACGTCAGGCTCCCTGCATGGAGCCTGCTTTTCCCTCTGCTTGTGTCTCTGCCTCCCTCTCTCTCTCTCTTTCATTAATAAATAAAATCGTTTAAAAAAAAAAACCCCACAAATATTCCTTCCTCCTCTGTGCTGTCACTGCCACAAAAGTACCACCAATTCTGTAATCACTTCCCTTCATTTGGTTAGAAAGATTTTGTCTTCAATGGGCCTGTCCCCTTGTGTATTGACAGTGTGTTACATAGCAGCTCAATTCCCAGCACTGTCTTTTTTTTCAACAGCATTGGTGTATCTGGTCCTCAGTGTTCTCGTCTGTAGCCTGGGGATAACGCACGTTTCCGCACCGAGGTTTGGGAGGCCTCCTGAGCGCACATTCAGAAGGATCAGCTCAGATTACTAAGGCATCAGACTATGTGGGCAAGACCTCTTCTTGCTTTCTATCTTCCCTACCCAGAGCAGCAAGAAGGGCTTCCATATGGGCAAGTGGCTGGCCTAAGCTGAAACCGGTTTCGTGGTAAAAAAAAAGATGTGCTGGGTAGCCTGGGTGGCTCAGCAGTTTAATGCCGCCTTCAGTCCAGGGTGTGATCCTGGAGACCTGGGATCAAGTCCCACATCAGGCTCCCTGCATGGAGCCTGCTCCCTCTGTCTCTGTCTCTCTCATGAAGAAATAAATAAAATCTTAAAAAAAAAAAAAAAAAGGTGCTGTGGATGCCCTGCCTGAGCAAGAAGAAACAAGCGCTGAAGACACACTTCGTATTCTCTACTGGTTTAATGAATGACCTGACCCCCGGGGGAACCAGAGACCCTTTCAGGGGGTCCCCTAGGTCAAAACTATTTTTGTAATTAGACCAAGATACTTATATGCCTTTCTCACTTAATGATATGAAAAGAAGATGGATGAGCATCAGTGAAAAGCTAATCAAAACCACCAAGAGACACCAACTACTTCACAACCACTAGGATGGCCCCCCTCATAGGACAGATAATGGGGAGTGTTGGTGAGGACTTGGGAGATATTCTAACCCTCATTTGTTGCTGGTGGGAATGTGTAAGATGTCGTGGCCACTTTGGGAAATGGGCCAGATTTTTGTCCAAAAGTGAAGCAGTTACCATATGACCCAGAAATTCCACTCCCTTGTATGTACACAAAAGAAATAAAAAATACGTCCACATTGGGGCACCTGGGTAGTTCCGTGGGTTGAGTGTTCAACTCTTGGTTTCTGCTCAGGTCATGATCTCAGGGTCATGAGATCTAGCACACTGTGGAGCTCTGTACTGGGCGTGGGGTCTGCTTAAGATTCTTTCTCTGCCTCTGCCCCCTCTACCTTCACCTGCTTTTTTTTTTTTTTTTTAAAGATTTTATTTATTTATTCAGGGGGGAGGGGGCAGAGACACAGGCAGAGGGAGAAGGGAGCCTGACGTGGAACTCAATCCCGGGTCCCCAGGATCCCGCCATGGGTGGCAAGCGGCGCTAAACCGCTGCGCCACTGGGGCTGCCCTCACCTGCTCTCTCTTAAAAACAAATGGGGCACCTGGGTGGCTCAGTTGTTGAATGTCTGCCTTCAGCTCTGGTCGTGATCCCAGGATCCTGGGATCAAGTCCCACATCAGCTGCCTTTTCCCTCAACCTCGTCTCTGCCTCTCTGTTTGTATCACTCATGAATAAATAAATTAAATATTTAAAAAACAAACACAAAAACCAGGGGGCAGGTGCCTTCAGTGCAGAAGCAGCAAACTATACTCCTAAGTAGTAGATACATCATTACCAATTATTAGCAGATAAAAAGGATGAACGAAGGAAAGAAAAGCCAGCTTTCATCTCAGGGATTGAGATAAAGCAGTACAAATTGTTAAAGGTACTAAATCCCAACCCTTGGGTGCACATGCTTTGTGTGACAAAATGCAGGTACACAGGAAGTACTTCTCCTGCATATCAAAGTAGATCATTTCTAGGGAAAGGCAACTTGTATGACGGTTTAGTTTGTAAAGCTAGCTGTTTTCTTCATGGAACACTGTTTTTATTTGAAAGAAGAACTGATGTAGTGATTTGTCCACTGTTTCCTCAAAGATGAATCCAGTCATCCTGTCGTGAAAAAGAACTAATAGTCTTTCCTGCCAGTGATGAAATTCGTGACTTCAGGCAAAAATTACAATTGTAGAAGAGCTTCATCTGCCACCCTCAGTTCCAGAGCCTCCCTCACGCTGGAAGCCTTCTCTGGTGAGGCCAGGAGATGCAGGATTGTTTCAAAGTGTTTAGTGAAAGGTGGTGACAACTGGAAGAGGTACTTGGTGAAACATTATTTTCAAATGATTGACACAAAATGTTACAAAGCTGTGCACAGGTAAGAGATCCATACAAAACCCAAGGTGAACTGATGGATTTTTTTTTTTAAGATTTTGTTAATTTATTCATGAGAGACACACAGAGAGAGGCAGAGACATAGGCAGAGGGAGAAACAGGCTCCCTGCAGGGGAGCCTGATGCAGAACTCAATCTCAGGACCCCTCTCCTCGCCCCCCTCCCGAAATCACACCCTGAGCTGAAGGCAGATGCTCAACCACTGACTCCCCCCATGCATCCCCAATTGATAATGTAACAGAGCGGGAAAACGTCACTGGACCAGTTCAGAGGGCTGTACCAACAGACCTTCAGGAAACTACCACTGCTTGAGTTTGAGTGTGATACCAAAGAGTAAAATCATCCACAAAAATTCCTCCCTTTTCCAACTATATTTTATCCTGAGACCGATTTTCTTCATATATGTCACTTGCAACTATGTACTGAAAGAGACAGCATACGAAAACAGACAGTAGGGCAGCCTAGGTGGCTCAGTGGTTTAGTGCCGCCTTGGGCCCAGGGTGTGATGCTGGAGACCCGGGATGGAGTCCCACATAGGGCTCCCTGCAGGAGCCTGCTTCTCCCTCTGCCTGTGTCTCTGCCTCTCTCTCTGTCACTCACGAATAAATAAAATCTTAAAAAAAAAACAAAAAAAAAAACCAAAAAACAGATAGTAGAGGAGTGCTGGGTGGCTCAGGGGATTAAGTGTCAGCGTTTGGCTCAGCGGTCCTGGGACTGAGCCCCACAGCCTGACTCCATGCTCAGCAAGGAGTCTACTTCTCCCTCTCCCTCAGCTCATGTACTCTGTTGAGAGGAGGGGAGGGGAGGGGAGGGGAGGGGAGGGGAGGAAAGAGGAGCAGCCTGACATCACTAGGCTGGAGCAGCTTTTCCATGGTTAGCTCTATCACAGTTCCCAGAGATTTGGCAGACTCTGCACTTACATCTCTATTCACGAACCCCCAAAATTCTCTGGCTCTGAGAAGAAGCTACCTATATAGGAGTCCAGAAATCATTTGCTATTTGAACTTGGGCTAGCCCCTGCACAAGCCTTTGTTCCCTATTTCCTACTTCATGGGGTTGCTTTGAGGAATCAATGAGAAAAGATTCACCTAGAAAGAGGCTAGTGGGCCATGAAGCACGCACTGGCCAAGTGTTGGCATGTACGGATCACCATACTCCTTCTGACAGAGTCGATGTCAGAGATGTAGCAGGACACCAGTGCTCACAGTTTCATACTACTCCTTTCCAAACAAACCATGGGGCAAGGCCAGTTACTAAAATGGGACTTCAAGGAAATCTGTTAAGAGCAGCACGGAGGTGAGCCAGTGAGAGCTTCCAGAGATCTGGAAAAAACCAGATCCTCCATCAACATTACCTGCACCTGGCCCAGCTCAGGTGCTAGCCTGATGCCCAGGAAGAGCTTTGGCCTCTGCCAGCATGGAACCCACTCCTCAGGGAAACCACGATGGAAGCCGTGGGGTACCACGATCACAAGGGGGAAAGCATGTACTATTATCATCAGCCAAACCGGTGCCTCGTGAACCACAGCACTGCTTTCTACCACAGACTGTTTTGATCCGATCGTCGGAAGAAGAGAAAGCTCTCAAAAATATAAAAATTAAAAACTGAATAAAATTAACATTGAATTGCAAACAAAGAGATAGCTTTCAAATGAATCCACTTTCTGTAACCACCTCGCTATTTTACAGCAGTGGTATACCCAAATGGCAAACACAGCCAAAAAGTCAAATCATGTGTTAAATGGGAAGAAAGGGGAGAAGGGGTGGGGAGGGTGGGGGTGTGATGGAGCCAGAGACAAGGTATATTTTGTCCTCAACAGCTCATTAATTTTAAGTGTCGTGGGAACCTGCCAGTTTTACCCTTCCAAGTAATTATCTTTTGTCTTAATTTGTAAGATTCTCGAGAAGGAGAAAGGAAAAAAAACATTCACTCTCACAGGGAAAGACTAAACCCTGTGAACATAAGAAACAGAGAGACACACACACACACACACACACACAGAGAGAGAGAGAGAGAGAGAGAGGAGGATGGAGGATGGAGGACTCTGCATGCTCTCTCCAATTAAAAGGAATAATTGGACCCGTTTCTTCAAGGAGAGAAAAAAAGCATTTATCACGGTGAACTGTATTAGGAAATTGTATTGTACTCAGATACAAATAGCTTTACATTAATGAACAGAGACAAATATATTGATTTGTATACACATACTCCGAAGGTTAAATGGCCTATAGACAAGTGTTTTCACACCACGGGAAGTAAAATCTTTACATCTAAAGGCTGATATTTTGATTTAGGGTCGCTTCGTGCCTGAGAAGCTCAGAGTTGCTCCCAAAAAGGGATGAAAAGGAAACTGGGCAAGGCAAGTTATTTTAGAAAACTCTCTCTGGCAATCCCACCATCGTCAATAAGGTGGAAAGAGCCACATTTTCCCAAGGAGGAGTTCGCGTTTATAGCTCCAGGGAGCTGGAACCTAAAGCCCTGCCCCGTAGAAGCTCAGCGCACACATCGGATGGTAAGGAGGTTCCTGGGGGAGGTCCATGAGACAGCCCATGAAAACCCTCCCCACATCTCTCTCTCTCATAGGGATGTGCTTTGCTTGGTTTTGATTTTTACTTCCCAGATCACCAAACACATCTGAGCCTCAATTCCCTGAACTACAAAACTAGCTGCCCCCTCTTATCTGCCCTCCAGGAATCGCTCAAGTATTTAAAATAAAGAATATAAACTGCTATGTGTACTTCAGAGGAAGGAGTCAGGCAGAGGAGGAGGCTGATCTTCAAAGCTCCTACTGTAAAGGTGATGCCCAGGAGCTGCATTTGAAGGCAGCAATGTCCATTGAACAGAGCGGGCAAGACCACCCGTGTGTCCACTCTGGCCCATCTCCATGCCTTCCCATAACCAGATGCCCCGACCTTGCTAGTGACTGTGTGCTAATGAAGGCACCTGAGCAGAACACCAGGCCACCATCCTGATGTTTTTCATGAGGGTACTAGGAGACAGAAGTCCCCACGTGGAGTCGGACAGAAGTTGTGGGATAGCATGAGCTGCCTTGGAGTCTGACCTAAACCAAGAGGGTTCTGAAGCCTTTGCTTTACTTGAGAGAGAGAGACGAACAACAGCCATCATGGGAAGCTGGGCTGCAACGTCTGCTGGCAGAGGCACCGACCCAGCAAAGGCGCTGGACCTACCCCAAAATTACGTAAAATGAGACCTGCTCCCTGTCCCACCCCCCAAAACAAATCAAAGAGACAAAAAGAGAATCACTGTAAATAAAGAAGAGTGTGTGACGGAGGGGAAAAGAGAAGCACGCCAAGCTTCTGATCTGGAGCCAGATATTTAAATGTAAGCTTCGTGTCATTACCAGGCGTCCCGACTTGGGGAAGACAGACTCCATCAATTGGCTGGCATTAAATCCTTGTTACTGTACAAAAGCTGCGCTTGCTCCCTGGAGCCAGTTCAACTTTGAGTCACTATTGTCTGAAAACAATGGAATGTCTGCCAACCTTGTGCCAACAGTTCAGGAGGGTTTTAATGCAGCATGTGTGCGTGCTGTAACCCCATTTGCCCTGGGCAGAAAGGGCTCCTTTAGCTTAGTGGCTGCAGTCACATGCTCCACCAGGGCAAGCAGAGGAGGTCAGCACATGTGCCATTAGAATCTCATGGCCACAGCTCACTCATGCCAGGAGCCAAGGCCAGGCCAGAAGAGCAGACAGGAAACCCACAGTGGGCTCTGGGCACCCAGAACCCCAGCATCACTGGAAACTTCCATGGGTTTACGTGGTGTTTGTGAAATTCCTACCACTTTGATTTTCATATATATGTATATATGAGGAGCATATGTATATATGAGGAGCATCTGCCTTTGGCTCAGATCAAGGTCCTGGGGTCCTGGGGTTCTGGGGTCCTAGGATCGAGCCCCGTATCCCCAGGTCCCTGCACTGGGCTCCACTTCTCCCTCTCCTTCTGCTACTCCCCCCCTCCTATAGCACTCTCTCACTCTCTCAAATAAATAAAATCTTTAAATAAATATATATGCATATTATATCTAACAGGAAAAAATTGATTAAAAAGGATTTTTAAGGCAAATTAAATTTTCTGTGTGAACTTACAAATTAAAGTCATAGAATATTTTTCTATAATCAAAACTTGGTTGCCACTGGTCCCAGGATCTAAACCTGTAAATAGTTATAAGCAACGATGTAAAGTAAGGGGGTCGGACAGATTTGCCATGTAAACGTGTTTCCTGCATATGCTGCTAGTAACTCCTGGTACTGAAGTTTAAACTGGCATAGGACCTTTATGAGAATATAAAGACCAGGGCAACAAAAAAAGACCATAAATCAGGATGAGTGGGTTCTGTCATTGAAAAATGGTTTCTTGCCCCGCTCGGCCCCCAAAGGAGCTGAGGACAGGATGAGACTAAGTACAACGATGACCGGCCTATGCCCACATCAGAGGGGCTCTGAGACATTTGCATTCCTGAATGTGCCAAAGCAGGGCCTGGGGAGGGACATCTGGGCAAACAGGCCTTATGGGATGGCAGGCAGTGGGTGGAGAGGGATTCCAGGCTTTATCACTCTCCAGAAAGAAGACAAGGAACGCAGAACAAATGAGTGCAGTGTTTTGAAGTCTGAGGTTTCAAAACAATTCTGCATTTAAGAGGATGAATTCTGAAAAGCTGACCACATCTGAAGTAAATTATAAGATTTCTGGCCCACCTCTGGATCTGAACAAGGATCTGAATACTCTGTTGAGTATTCACAGCACACTAGGAGAAACACACCCAGGAAATGTGCACAGGAGTTCATTTGGAAGGCTCTACCTCCCTGCCCACCCCCCTATACAAGCAGCTACACTAGCTATAGAACTGGTAGTTTTCAGAATAAAAAGATCACTACAAAAAAACTAAATATAGGAATATCTGCATTGTGATAAGGATTGCTTTCAAGGGTCTTCAAATAACTACCGAGGATCTGCTCCTACTGTGTCACAAACACCTCCACCCACCCTCCAGCCAGGAAACAAAGGACTGTCAAGAATCCTATGTGCACATTTTACAGCCTCTGGGAACAGCCCATCTTCCTGAATGAAGACTCCCCTAAAGAGAGGCCAGATGAAATTAAGTGAAAATATTAAATCCTGAGCAGTTTGGTGAAGAGCTCACCAATTCAATTTACAGTGTGTATGATATAAACACATCCCAGTCAATTTTGGACAACAAAGCTGATTAAAGATTCTGAAAATCTAATACAATATATTCATTTTTTCAGAACCACAGGGTGTTCCAATTCTTTAGAAGAGTCATGGGGTATGACGCCAGGAAGAGGACTGTGGCCAGCATCCACTTTTTAAGAACTCACCAAGCATCAGGCACGGTGCTAAGTGCATCTGTCACTCATTTGGTCATAACAGATTTTTGTTTATCTTTAATAAGCTATAATTCGCATATCGTGTAATTTGCCCATTTAAAGCATACCGACCAATCCAATGGATTTTTGTATATTCAGAGCCCTGCACTCCAATACCACAACACGAGTTTAAAATGTTGTCATCACCCCAAATTGAAACCCTACGCCCATCAGTGGCCACATCCCAACCTCCCCCTCTCCGACTCCAATTGAAAAAGCCACGTGTTATCAGCTATTTACAAATGGGAAAAGGGAGATTTTCAGGGGGTTAAATACCTGGCCCTCTGACAGCCAGTTAGGGAGGCATCTGAGCCAGAAGCTTGAGCCCTTCGGCTGTCACTGAAATCTGTAGAAGCCCTTCACCCTAGAGCGGAGCAGCTCTGCCATTACCAGGAAGAGGCGTCTCCACGCTAAGATAGGAGAGGCACCAGCCCACTGTCCTAAGTGTGTATGGGTCCCTGAGATCCTGCATGGAACACTGCACTTTTTCACCAGACACACACACACACACACACACACACCTCACAAAAATCTTTGAAAAAGGCACTCCTATTCTTCTTTAGAGATAAGAAAACAAAAACAAAGAAAGGTTGCAGCCCTATTGGGAGACAAGAGCCAGCAGGATGCTTGCAAACCACTATGCCAAGTGGCCCTAAATACAGAAGTGGACGGTGGTGAGCAACACATCCTTCAGCACACGTACCACTGCTCTTTAAAATACACTCTCAGCCCATTGTCCAACTTTTGGGGAAACTCACTTGCCTCCGACAGGAGGAAGGGGAAAAAAAATGAAGCTGCCAGAGGTGAAAAAGAGGTGAAGAGGATACCCCATGAAGAAAGCAGCATTTGTAGGTGGCAGAGCATCTCCTCCCTGCCCGCGGCTATGGTGAGAACCTGGGCCCCGCCTGCACACCCCCCGCCCTGCAGCGCCCAGACACCAAGAGGGTGGAATACACCTCCGAGGCAGAAATGTGGTAAACTCGTCCAAATGACTGCTTTTTGGCCCTCACACAACATGCCCCCGGTGTGAATCCAAAAGCAATTAAACCATTCCAGCTGGGAGTCCAATGACACGTTGTTTAAAAAGTCTTCTGAGAAATGTCCCTGTTCAGAAAGAGACAAGCGCGAAGAGGAATGATGCTCCGTGCTGTTCCTCCCGTTTTTCAAAAGGGCAAAAAAGCATGTGAAAAACATACCCTACGTGGCTCATGTGAGCAATGAACTTTCCCCAAGTTCCCCTCTGCAAAGGAGAAGGAGAACGCCTGGCCACAGTGACAGCGGGAGGAAAACTGACGCCAAATTCATTCCAAACGCATGTATTCATGCCTCTAGCCTACAGGGCTCATCCTGCTGGAAGAAAAATGACCAGTTAGGAGAACTTTTCAAAAACTAAACCATTTCAAGTATCAACTTGTAACATAAATATCCCCAGAGCAGTGTTTTGATGGTGTTGTTTTGTTTCCAGATAGGGATTACCTAAGGGCTCTCTGCTTAGGATCATGTGAGGTTCTGTATATGGAAGAGGATTCTGGACACTCTGAAGAGTTGGTGAACCAAAAGATGCCGAAGGCATCGTTACTGTGACCTGGAGTGTTAACCCAGGGCTGCAAACGCGCGTTATGCTGTCTGTCACTTCAGATGATGCATTTTAATAAACAAACGCATTGTCCATGAGGATGCTCAGCGGATTAGAAACGAGAACATGAGAGTTTGGGGTCATGTCTGCAAAACTGAACATCTGCCTAGGGACACCAGGCCCTTGCAGGAGACTGCTGGGGTCATGGCTATGTGCCCACGGAGGAGGGGCGTGGTCACAGGCCCAATCAGACACCAACAGCAGGATGGTGGTGTGTGGGGCCAGGTGTCATACCTTGCTTCCATGCCCTGAGCCACATGCCTGCTCCACAGGAAACCCCTTCTGCTTCACTCAGAGTCTGGGGGCAGCAGGGAGACAGTGTCCAACTTTTGGTGAGAAACAAGATAAAGCAGGACACTATCAGGAGTTTGGATTCTGGTTTCTTTGAACTTATGCAGCCCAAATAAAACTGTTCTCCTGGACACGTGGTCTAATCAGGGCTTTCGGCCAAACTACTTTAATAATAAAGTGCTAACATTCCACATTTTGTTTTCCATGCATTTACTTCCTCATGTGTGAGTGATGGTTATCCTCCTTGGGAAGGAAACCGGTGTTCCCAGACTTCCCACAGACCTCGACATCTCTGGCGCACAAAGGCAGGGAGACGCACCACTCTGACAACAGTACCCAGTCATGGAGAAGCAGGAACACGCAGCTTGCTTTCCACTTTTCTCATGTGAAAATAACGGTTTTGAGGACCTGCTTGACCACACAATAATGATGCCCTCATCCAGGCCCAAATTTGAGTTAGGGATCGTCACCAAGCTAAAGAGGTGATATCTTGGAAATGTCCATCCACCTGAACACATGGCAATGCCCACCAGCCATTATAAGAGATCCCAACGGTGACTATCCCTAGACATGAGACAGGTACACTACATTGTTCTTAATGCTGGGATAGAAATGAACAAACGAATGCTAACCTACTCTATCCTACTCATTTCATGGAAGAGGAAATTAAGAATTAGAGAAGTTAAATGTCTCCCTCAGGAACTCATTCTTGTAAAGAGGCACAACATGAAGCTCCTGGTGACTATTTGATGCTGATTGAGACCTTTGTAGGAACTGAACAGGAGAAAAAAAAAGAACAAACACATGATGGGCAATCTGCTTTTACAATATAATTCCAATTATGTAGAAATGGCTGGGTAAACTGTGCAATGCTGAATATTCCATTTTCAACGACCACTACATTTTACTTGGAACGCTTTTGGGTGAAGCTGGTGATGAGCTTCTAGTATTGCGAACTCCTTTCTCTACTGTGGAAAATTGTGCCTGCAGGAATATCTTCATATTCTCCTGCCTGAGGACAGACTCCCAATCATCACCAGGACTTGCTTTAATAAACTGCTGATGGCAGTTGGTTTCCTTATCACCTGCCTCCTTAATATGAGAGAGGATGGAGAATGGATAGGGTGAGGCAGCTCACCTAACCAGGTAATGAGAGAAAGGGAGGAGAGAGAGAGAGAGAGAGAGAAAGCCCCATGTTCCTCTACAACATTGGCTGAAACTGGCCTTCTCCAAAGAGGACTTCTCTTTTTTTTTTTCTTTTTACTTGTGGGCTCTTTCGACTTTTCTTTTTTTCAACAAAACCATTCATCTTCCTCTGGGTCACCTGAAATTAGAGGAGCATTGCTAACAGCACGTACCGTTCTGAGGCTGGCTTCAACTTCCTCCCTTTCACTGGCCTCACAGAAAAGCACTGCCACCCTTTAAGTTTTAATCATTTGGCTGCCAACGACATGAAAGCCAACTGAGCGGCAGCACGGGTGGAGACCAGAGCAGAGCTGTGTACCTCAGACAGCAGCTGGTGGGGCTGGCATTCAGATACTGCCTAACAGACAGGAGTCACCTCCATCATCACAACACAGACTGTGCATCACATAACATCAATGTTCCCCTCTCCCTGATGCAGAATCCTGTAGGGGGCTGGCAGCATTTCCAAAACCTCGACTCTTGGCTGTAATCTGCCTGCCACCTATGATGATAGTGTTAGGACCTCAGAACTTCCATGTCCTCTACCGTAAGCAAGACCACTCCCCGCCCCAACCCCTTCACAAGGATGCATGTACAGGAGATGGAGATAATGTAGGCAAACACGTCCTGGAACCTCTATAGTCTTCTTGTCATGCCTGGGAAACAGCCCTCAAATCACATCTTTACACAGAAATGCAGATGTGTGAGACCACCTACCAAAATGAGTCAGAGAAATCACCCACTAACTATGAACGTGGCTACATACACAGCTAACGAAGAACCTCCAGACCTCACTTGCTCCCCCTCTTCCAGATGAGGGCTCTGAGGCTAAAAAATGGTGAAGAAACTTGCTCAAAGAGAGGCAGCTAGCAAATGTTGCTGGCAGACCTGAAAGCCGAGCAGGTCACAGGCTGAAGCCTGGGCTTGGGAGCACTGTGCTTTCTCTCCTTCTGCTGCACCTACCACATCAACATGAAAGGTCAAAGGCTGACTTAACTCAGCTGGCATAAGTCAGGGTGACTCCAGAGTAGGAACTCAAGCTAATCCACTCACAGCCCTTCCCCAGGAGGATGCCCCATGGAGCATCACAGGCGGACAGCAAACGTACCTGCACACATTTCCGAATGCATCCATACTTCCACTGACAACAGGCCAGCTATCCCCTATCCCCGTGTGTCAACCATTTGCCTAATGCAACCTTTCCATTTCGATCCTGCGGCACCTAGATGAAAACCTCAGGCTCACATAAGCACTAGGTGAGCAATCTCTCAACGGGTCTCTTTTTATTTCTGCCTCCAAGCTGTGCACGACCTGTCCCTCAAAACGCTGTCCTGGTTTATCTTTCCAAACTTCAAATGTGATCACTGAATACCTGTGCCAAGGAAAGTGCTTAATTTCAGGAAGGTTGGGAAAGAGAGAGGCAGGGGGAGAAAGAAGGCCCGGCTGTCTGCATTAGAGGGCTCCCTGATGCTAAATCTCTGGTTCTGTTGTCTTTCTGTGTGACCTTACAAAAGATTTGGTGCTCAGATGCCAAGAAGGGAAAACAAAATTCACAAACCCCGTCAAACATATACCAGAAACTACAGAACATTACTTTGTAATAGAGTCCAAAGACTTGAGTACCTTGGCTGCTGGTACTGAACGGCCCCTTTCTATGGAGGATGTTTGAACCTGAATGTGAGGAAGGCATCTCAAAGTCATAATATAGATGGCACGGCCCAATAGGGAGACACCAGAAGAAACAGCAAAGGAGTGAGAAACACTAAGTGACAGGGAGGAGGGCATAGACAGACCAGACATTAAGCCTGTGTGATCAGAAAAACACACGCAGAAGAGCCTGAAATGTCGTAGTTTCTGATGGATTCTCCAAGGAGTGTCCCATACCATCAGCTCCTTGGGGGAAAGGTCCAGATTCCTTTTTCATCTCGGTTATCTTCCAAAAGCAAGGTCTTCTGCATGTTTTCTATGTGCGCGTAAGTTAAACTTATGTATGACACAAAAATTAACTCCATAAAATTCTGTAAGTGGTTAGTTAATAAGGCAAGATCTTGCCCTCAATAAGGCTAAGATTGTGTTTCAACATTTCCCCCGTGAAATGATTTCCAGAGCTCCCTTCCAAATCCTCCACAAATACAACATTTTCAGAAATAAGCAAACAAGATCTTTCTCTAACACTCACAGGCGTTCACATTTGCCAACAACTCACACCTAATTTTGCAGGAGATGTTACAGTGGAGATGATATAGTGGTACCTCTGGTTTGATGTGTCTGGCCTTCTGAACACCTCACCGTAGAATAACTTTGCTAACAACCATGTTTGTTTAGAATATAAAGGGTGTGGAAGGTGTCCAAGCCCATGGCAACAACAGTACCAACTCAGACACAATACAAATTCCTACTTTTCTATGGGGCTACCGAAGAGCAAGAGAACTGAGTTCCAGAGGGAAATGCCCACAGAGGATGAGTGACTGCTGTGGAAATGAGCACATCCCATACTGAGAGACCCCATGAATGAGGCCAGGGCTTCACACAACACTATGGCCCTGCAGGAGGGACTGCCATCTGGCAGACACCTACACACAAGGACAGATCACCTGGGCCCACAGTTCTCTCTCCAACATCTCTCCCCCATTGTTAGGTGGGTACAGAGCCTCATGGGTTCTCACTACAATGGGCTCTGGGACTCTACTGGAGTTGAAACCAAAGGCAAACCTTTGAAACTGCAGCTGATCCCTTCCCAGCTCAAAAACTGACATAATCACAAAGACAAAGGACTGGAGGTTGGGGGGACAAGTTGATCACGGAGGAAACTCAATCTAATGAACGCTGTAAGCCAACCACTTTGGGAGACTTCACAGTGGGGGCCCTTTGTCTTAATTGTCCTCCTCCCAAAAGAAACTTCATTCCCTAGAAAATATATATGTATGTACATGTATATATATATATATATATATGTATATATATATATATATATATATACTGTAGATTATAGTACACAGTCACACACACTATATGAAATACAATTTTAAGAAGAGAGAGATGTACGTAGGATCCATAATGAAGAAAACTGTCATCAGAAGTAGATGCACAGGAACCAGCGTTTATTAGAATTAATGCAGAGAAGAAATCATGGGCCTTGCACCTTTGGTTTCTACAAGTGTCATCAAGGAAAGTGTGGGATGTGTGTCTTTAGGTATGGGCGCAGTTGGCACCCTAGTGAAGCCCAGCTGGTTTGGGCAGGCTCCTTGTTGCTCCTCTATCTTGCACTGTATCTCCAGAGAAGCCAGCACAGTTGGGGAAGAAGGAAGAGAACGCAAGAGCACAAGCAGAAAAGACAGTAAGGGGTGTGTGGGTGCTCAGTTCAGGCACCCCCTCCACTACATCAAAAGACACACACTGTTCCCCCCACAGCCCCCTATCCAAGAGACTTAAAATTCCCTATACAAAAAGAACCCCAGATTATTTCAACACATGAATCTCCAAAGTGAACCTTAAAACCCTTTTACAGTGGCCACAATGTAATTTTCACTCACACGTTAACTATTTAAAACAGAACAATCTCCTGACTTTTAAAAAAAATCAGAAGTCTACTCTGTGTATATATGCAGATATGTGTATCTATAGATAAGTGTACATTTCTTTCCTTGACTCCTAATGGCAGTGACCGTGGTCATTACCTGCTTCCCTCAGAAAAGGTCACTCAATTCCCACACCTCATCTTCAACCTTCATGAAACATTACAATGCAACCATGTATCTGCTGCCCCTTCAACACTCTGCAGCTCACGTGAAAAAAGAATTCCAGGGGGCTCAGCGGTTGAGCATCTGCCTTCGGCTCAGGTTATGATCCCAGGGTCCAGGGATCAAGTCCCACATCAGGCTCCCTGCAGGGAGCCTGCTTCTCCCTCTGCCTGTCTCTGCTTCTCTGTCTCTCGTGAATAAATAAAATCTTGAAAAAAGAAATTACAGTAAGCTCAGTGCACAGTGAATGAGGGTAACTTTTGACACTGGAAGGTGAATCATTGAGAAAAATGCCTAGTGAACCAGCAAGTTCAAACAAGCTGAAAAGAAGGAAGTGAGGACCCAACTGCAAGTGGAAAAGCAGACATGGGATTAATTCACCAGACTTGACTGCAATGGTGTGATTTATAAGAAATCTATATTTGGTCATTAAGATATGTATTGGAAGGGCACACCTGGGTGGCTTAGTCTGTCAAGCGTCCGACCCTTGGTTTCGGCTCAGGTCCTGATCTCAGGGGTCATGAGATCAAGCTTCATACTGGGCTCCCCACTCAGAGTCTACTTGGCTATTCTTTCCATTTACCCCTTCCCCAACTCATGCTCTCTTCTCTATCTCAAATAAATAAATGAAATCTTTAAAAAAAAAAAAATTTAGCTCTCACTCATGATTCCTGACTCATAGCTCCCCAAACCCCGGAATTTCCTAAGCATTGAGAGTGATACTGAGGTCTTCTATTATTTTTAGTGAGGGGACCCTTTGGAAAGTACCAGCAAAACCAACCATGTGAGCAATGGACTAGAACTTTCAGCCCCAACCCCCTGACCTCTGAGAAGGTGAGAAGGGCTGGACGAGGATCAGCCAATGGCCAATGACTTGGTCAATCATGACTTTATGATGTCATCTGCATAGAACCCCAATAGGGTTCTAAGAGCTTCGGGCCTAGGAGACCACGGAGATGCAGAGAGTGGTGGGCATGGGGAGGGCGTGGAAGCTCTGTGCCCTATCCCCATACCTCAGCCTCCAAATGGCCTTTGACCTGTATCCTTTATCATATCCTTTATCAAACTAGTGAAGGTAAGTGTCTCCCTGAGTTCTGTGAGCCACACTAACACAATCAAACCTGAGGGGAGGTTGCTAGAACCTCCAGTGTGTAGCTGGTGGATCAGAAGTCCATGTAACATCGTGGTGTATCTGAGGGGGGATGAGGGGCAGTCTTCCAGGCCTTAGCCCTTCACCTGTGGAATCTGATGCAATCTCTGTACAGGCAGTGTTGGAGTGGAGTTTAATTCTCAGGACCCTGACGATGACCAAGAACTGCTGGTATGTTTTGGAGAAAAGGGGAAACTCACCTGCCCATGCTGGAACTGGGTCCAGAAACCCTAAAAGATGGATGAATTCACCCACCCCAACACAGTGAGAGAATATAAAATAGCATCAAGGAACCACTCTGATATCCTATCTTAATGAAATATATTTCTATCATATGGACACAGAGACCAACCGAGAGGAGTCTTGTTCATTTACTCTCGACTCCTATTAAATCAAAAGTAAAAACAGAAAATACCATCTCAAGAATTCAAACAACAACAAAAAAAATTCTCAGAGGTCTGCTTTCCGGCTCCATTCTACCTCAGAAAGCTCACCCCCCTCTGACTCCACCAGCCAGGAGCACCAGGATGATACATTTCCAGTATGTTCTCTGGAGTTCTCTCTCTCACCATCACTGCAAACTAGGTAGATAATAAAGTTCTTAACTACTGCCAAATCACCTCCCTTCCTAATTCCTTTTCTATTACCTCCAGCCCTAGCTCTCCAGGCAGCAGTGAAAAGCTGCTCACCTTTGCTTCCAATCGCCCTTGTGCTCATGTGAACCACTGTCTGTCTGTTCCCTACGTCTAGCCCCTCCTCCACCCCCAAAGGTGATTTCCTTGAACACCCTTCAACATCTCTCTTTTCATTTCAGACAGCTCGGCTACTGAAGGAATCATTCTGAACTTGATCTAATTTTATCTCATTTCCACATCTAAGACCATCTACCGGTTCCCATTCTCCACACTGGAACTGTTCCTCCTGACCAGCAGGGCATGCTATCAACTCCATTCAGCCACTCCCTCTGACTCTGTAGAATAATATCCTGTCCTAATGTCCCAACACACAGGTGGGACAAGCATCCCACAACCAGGCCACATGCCATGGTTCATGAATGGCCATGGCCAAGTTCATCTCTATACCTACACCTGTATTCCAACCTATATCCATAGCTCTCTTCCAACTATCAAGACTTCCTGAGGATCACAGCTGCAGGGGGGAACCTTGTTCAAAGGTTAGACAAAGTGAGGTCATCATTTTGTATTCTATACTGAAAGTATTAACCTCATCTCCCCAACTTTAAATTCTTAAAAAGAGGGTCACATCCTCTACTATACCTGCAGGCCTCCTAAACACAGTCCTAATCAAGAGGCAGGACAAATAATTGTTACAATGACAAAGTAGATATGCTCAACAACGGTGAAAACCAGACACATCCCTATCACATCTAGCCTGTGCTTGGCCGGAACCTCTATTGCCCATGAAATCCAAAACCACAATGGGAGCTCAGTGCACGGCCCTGGAGGAGAGAAGGAGACATCTTCCTTTGCCTCCATCACTTACTGACAGCACTAGTGACGGGCTGGCTACCTCAAGGGGTCTCTGAGCCCTAAATGAATGGGACACCTTGCATCCTAACAGGAAATGGCCATAATACCTCCTGGTCCCAAACTCCATGCCTGACTCTCCTCTCCTGGCCTATTTTTCTTGCCTACTTTCCCAGTGGGTCCAAGTCCTCCTACCAGCCCTACTCCTGCCACATTTCTCTCCCACCCACTCATTCTCCCAGCTATAATGCCATGAGGAACTCCCGATACCTTGTTACCTCTGGCCAGGCCATGATCTAAAATTCCAGCCTTCTCATATGCTCCCCACTTCCTCAGGTACCTTCACTTTATGTAATCCTCACAATTGATACCAGCTCTATCTTTTCAGAGCACAACCCCAATTAAGTCACTTTCTTGTTGAAAAGCCACTGAACATTTTCAACGGCTAACTGACTTAAGTGGATTCCTCACTGATACTCATTCCTGTCCTCCTCCCACACACTGTAGCACTCAAGGGGGGAAAAATCAGCCTGGTTTATAACATATGTGCATTTACTTGATTCCACATGCTCAGTCATGGTTTTCTTTTTACGTGACCTCCACCCACTAAAATTGCAGTAATTTTAAGGTGATGACAAAAGATTTTCCAAGAGATCTTCTTGGCCATCCCTGTTTGGATGTGATCTCTTCCTCTTCCAAATCCCATTATCTGCAGCTCTTACAGGACTGATCATCGCCTCCACAATGCAAGAATATCCACATCCATGTCTTAACCATCTGTTCATCTAGAACATACTCAGCTGCACTGGATTGTACTCACCTCTTTGCCCTGCTAGTGCCTGGCATCTACAGAAATGTCCAGAACCCATCAACCAGCTACGCAGCCTTCATCTTCATTTTCTATCTCAACGGATGACCTATTCCAGCTCTCTTGGTCCAAGCTGTAGATGCTAGCATTTTTTACCCCAAATCAAGAATGGACCTACCATGCCCGTTGTGAACATGCTTGTGGGTTTTTCCTTTCCTGGGGGTTGACTGGCATGAAGATGAAGCATTGTTGGTGGCTGTTTTGACGTCTTCCGTCTCATCGTCTTCCTCCTCGACGTCCTCCTCGTCCTGAGAGCTTCCGAAATATACCATGCTGTTGGGCAGCGCAGGAGAACCTGGTGGGTTGAAGAAGACAGCTTGTGAGCACAGGCCTGGGTCCTCAGCATTACACGTAGAGACATTTATTAAGGTACAAACCTAAATCCTCATGCCTGAGCAGATAAAACAAAGCTGTTCATTTCTACTGCCACTTTTATTTTTCAAAATCCCCCAGGAAATAAAACTCCATCTGTGTCCTTTCAATGAATTTCAAGCAAAAATCCCCCCAGTAGGAGGATGATGCCATCCACCAAACACAACAATTCAAAAATTTTAAATCTCATATGAATCACTTGGGGGGGGGGGGTAGATTTGACAACCACCAAGAAGTGAATTAAGCAAGGGAGGAGGAAAAATCAGTAATATTAAAAACACCTACTTACAACGTCAAGGAAGAGAGAACGGGACTATTCTGAGGCATGCATTTTACCTACTAGATTCCATGAATTTAAGCAAATGAATTCAAAAATGAAAGACACACCAGGTGGAATAACAGAATATGACATTTCCTTTATAAGGTAACGGTCTTGTATTCACATTGAGGAGAATAAGAGATGTGGATCACCAAAAATCACAGTACATTTCGAAGCTACTTTGATATCATTATCAGGTTAATAGCATGTAAAATTATTAAAATAAATTCCAACACAAGACTAACTAAACATGGATTTAAAAACAAAATAAAAAACCTCCTAAGAGAAAAACCTCACATCCCTGTCCTTTTATACCTTAATCTTCTGCTCATGCCCCCAAATGTTTCACTTCTGAATTTAAGATAAAGCAGCAACACCAGAAGATAAGGCTCAATGTTACAGAGATGCACAGCATAGCCCTTCTTTATCAAACAGTGACAATTTAGAAGATCCCTCAACTCACTGGTTATTGTTTAGGACTAGGGGCTGCTTAAAATTCCAGAGAAAATCCCCCAAATTAATTTCCAGCAACGTCAATCTTTTTAAGCATGAAGTATTTTGGGGAGAGCTACAACCAAGTAGAACTATTAAGTGTGAAATTCATTTCTCTTATGGCCTGCTTTCCTGCGAATGAGCGCACACTCCTGTGTATCAACAAAGACACAAGTCATCAATCCGCTCTCTTCCCCAAAGGAGATCTCTAACTTCAGGCACAAAGGTTGAAACCATCCTGGTCCAACTTCTGAGCCACACAATTAAACAATGACCCGGGAATGAGTAGGCGTGTATCAGGGAGCAGAAGTGGCAAATCCAATACCCATCTTGCAGAAATGCAAAGACCACACAGGCACCACCAAGCCCCCTTCTTTCTATTGCTGTCACGACCTTTTCTGAGTTTTAAGAACCTCGAAAATTATGTGGGTCACACCACTGGGTAGAAACGAAACTCCAAAAGGATGTAAATGGCAGAACAGAGTTGGCTATGGTCTGACAAAAGCCCTTGGTCTCCTCCCCTTTGATCATTTCCAATTAGAAGCAGGTTTCCAATGGAAGGAAGGTTCTTATAAACCAGGAGCTACAGACAAAGAAAAAAAGAAAAAAGAAAAAAAATAGCCATATTTTCCCTGGAACAACATACCTATACTTGTTCTAAAGTGGTTTCATGGCTAGAACAAGAGTGACGAGGAAAAGAGGGGACCGTGCCCTTCCCAGTCCCCAACACAGAGTCGGCAATTAGGATTCACCACTCACCGCTGTGTACATGGTGGGTGCCTCCGTAGTCAACCAATCCTGGTAGATCTTTTGTTACCAAATCTAATTGTATAAGTACTTTAGACAAAGCAGGACAAACTATACCTTAGCATTCATGAGACAGACAAACGTTTGTTTGCCAGGCTCCTACTCATCCTAGCATATAACATGTTACATGCTGTTTGGACAGACCTAGCAAGGACCTTTAATTCTTGGAAGCTCCAGACTCAATCATTAAACTTCCCTCTTCAGCAAAATGAGAGGGAACAAGTGAATCAGCTCTTCAAGTTCCTTCCATATTAAATTACCCATGTCTGATTTCTTGTGAAGAAGAGCTCTATCGTGGATACTCTGACCAGCCTGTGAACAGCCTGAGTGTGGAGAGCCTGCAGCCCCCCGTGGACTCCACCACCCACCAGGGGCCAGCAGGGGAAGGAATATGCTGGTGGGGCTGTTCAGCCAGTCCCTCCAGCCCTCCAGGGTCTCCTCTCCCAGCAGGAAATGCAGCAAACTCTGCAGCCAAGACCATAGAGGAGTCACGTTGGGGGGGGGGGGGGGGGTGTCGCGGGATTGGGGGTGGTGAAGTAACATGGATAAACATGGTCTAGGTTTCAGGGAGAATCAGCTAAATATCCAAGTGCAACATATGAAAAACAAAGCGTTAACTTCCGCTTAACAGAATCTGTTGAGGATGTTTTAAGACCCAAACCTTGGATGAGTAGCATGAACCAATTATCCCATTTCCTCCTACTCAAGATTTTGAAAGAACGGGGTGAACGTAGTTATGTTCCAAATAACTAAAATGGAGAAGGTGTCTAGAAGCATCTAAGTTTCGTTAATATTCCTAAAAGCAGGCACATAGGGTCATTTCTTCCACGAGGGCAGCAAATAACCAATCTTTTGAATCCATCTGTTCTGGCAGCTTCTCAGCAAATACAAATCAACTGCTCTAACCTCCCAGGTATTCTAGAAGAAAGAGACTAACACAAGACACAGGTTAAGATGTGAAGAATTCGAGGACGGGGTGTCTCTGAGGAGCATCCTCACACTGAAACTCCAACCACCACCAAGTCCTGGGGAAGCTGGCTCTGCAGTCAGGTGGGGAAGGAGTCCACCTGCCCTAAGTTCGGGGACTCAGCGATACACGCAGAGGGGTGTGTGCTTCTCATCAGGACAGCTGACCTGCTGATCTGGACCCAGAGGCTAAGCATCATCGAAGAGAAGGTAACAATGGGTTCTCAAACCAGATGAGGAACAGAGGAGAGGCCAATATGAGAAAGGAAGAAATACTTTTGAGAGAAGTGGTAAGCGGAAGGTAAAGGCTCAATACTCAGTAATAATGAACCTAGGGGTGGGGGGTGGGGGAGGGGGGACATGTCAGCCAATTACTCCAAGGCAAAATGATGCCTGTAGATCACATCCTCAGCTTGTACCAAGGCTCCCCCCTGCAGGTGCCACTCATCACAACCCAGCTCCTCCTGGGTATAGCCTTACCATCCTTTAGGTGGCCTGTGTTCACAAGGCCACTGCCAACCAGTAACCTGTCCACTGGGAGCAGCCTTGTGAACCATTTGCTTTTGCCCGTGAAGAACAGACCTCCCGAATGTTCTTGGGTACCCTCGTGCCCTTCCATTTCACTAAACTTCATAGTCTAACCGAAGTAAGTAGAAAACACTAAACCCAACAGAGCTGGTACTCTGTCACTATGTGGCTACTGTATGGAATCCTTCCAAGACCCTGCTGGCATGTCCATTTGCAAAGCTAGCATTCAGATCAGGACAAACCAAGGGGAATTGGCCAAGAGCAAAAGGAGCTTTCATTCTCATGGAGATAAAACTGGTAAATTATCCTGTTATTTCATGTCATGGTAAAAATAATCAAGGTGACAGAAATACTGTTATATGCTAATACTTGGAGAATAACCATATAACAACTTTACATATATAAGCAAGGGAAGCAAAAAGGAACCACAACTGGTTAAAGGTGTTTGCATAGGACACATTTGTTCTTAGCCTAGATTCAAGCTCGATTATCTAATTTACTGATTAAAGAAAGAGGAACCTGCTAGACACAAAAAAAGATGAAGGAAGGGCATTTTAAAATCCCTAACACAGTCTGAGTTATTTATCACTAGTGAAAATTATCCAACATTCGCCAGGTTAAGAGGGGTGAATGTATTACATAATCATATTGACGCAGAGTCCACAGAAAGCTAAGTCAGCATTTGAAAAAAGAGTACATATGCTTTCAATGTTTTCATCGAAAACAGTAATGCAACTTATAGATCCTGGCACACAAGAAGTATGCTTCATCTCTAGGCAATTTATTAGGGAAAATTCTCTACTCCAAACGTCCCTTGAGACAGACACTGGGAAAGCTCACTGTGGGTGTAGTGCTCAGGAAAACAGGACTGGAGCCACCGGGATGAAGACAGGGAAGAGGGGGCTGGGTGGTTTGACAACACGAAAAAGCTTTCCCAGAGATCTTCCCTTTCCACAACAGGGCCCACCAACCACCTGCCATACACCACCAGCAAAGACCGGGAAACCAGAGGTCTCTGAGAGCACTCAGCAGCCCTCCATTCTGAGCTCTGCCCTGCTGTTCTCAGGGTGGTCTCACCACACTAAGAGACAAGTGTCATCCCGTGATGTTAATTAACAACAGAGTAAGGCTAGTTTACCACGCAGAATTATACAGCCTGTCTCCCTTACAAACTATAGTCCTAGAGATGGAATTCTTGGAAGGTGAAGGTTTCCAAAGATTTAAGGAATGTGCAGGATATTTGGGGAGAGGAGAGGGAGTTTTTATACCCAATACATCATAAATGTGTATTGAGCATATACAGTTTTCTCTTAAAATTACAGGCAGATTTTTCTCTTCTGATTATTCAAGTGCATTAGCAAATGTGGAAAAAAAATCTGAACTTGGATCAGATAAGTGGAATCGGGAGTACAGAATGCATGTGCGCTTTGCCAAAGCCGTATTTCATTACTTTTCAGAATTAGCTGGCAATGTCTCCACAATATTTACTGAAGTGAAAACCAAATGTTTTCATCTGGACAAAAATCAAACTGTGGTATGTTACAACCACAACAGAAATCATTTTAATCCAAAAGCTTGCTTTCTCTAATTTGGGCTGTGGTTTCTATAAAATTGGATTCTTCTCCATGAATCATAATCATGTACACATACAAGCCCTCCTTCCCATTATCTTCCCTCCCCCGACCAGTTCTTTATCTTAACAAGCTAAACATAGCTCAGTTCTATTTTGGAAAGACCCTACAGGGATTCCCTGAACGCAGTCATTTAGCTAGAGAATCAAATTCCGTAGCTTGACCTAATAAACCTGGCTGGCCCACTGGGTTGGCATTTCCTCGACTGATCTTTTGGGGATACATACACAATGAAAAGCAGCCGGGCCCCACTACCATATGAAATTTTACAGCAAAAACTTCAGTGTGAACTAGAAGGGGCTGAGTAGGGGGAAGGACAGAGGGATAGTTATTTACTGATTTCCTGAGGTAGAGGAAAGTTCGAATCGCCTACGTGGGAGAGTCAGAAAAAACTGCGGTTGCAGTTACCTGGGGTCATTCACCTCACCACGTACACAGCAGGCGCCAGGCTAGGAGCCAGTGACCCGGACAGATCAGAGGTCTCCGATCCTGCATACTCCGGTTCCCCCTGCAGGGAACACCAAGCACCCCGAAAAGGCTGTGGGACAACCAGAACACACCGAATGGCAGTGTGTCTTTGGTCTCCTCCAGGTCGGCCTTTAGAATTTACCAGGTGGGAAGAATTCACAGCACGAGTTCCCAAACTTCACACTTCTGGGTGCCCTAAGATTATCTGCCATACCCAGCTTTCCCACGTGCTGTTTTCTGGAAAGTGACCCAACGTTCATCCCTATATTCTATCAGTAGAAAACGAGTACCACTTGTGTTAAAGGAAGGGTAATTAAAATTACAATAAAATTTTAAACCGTTGAGCTAAAGCCATTTCTGGCACCAGCAGGGACACGTGCAGTAGGGCAGCGGGGAGAGCCCACTGGGCCAAAGGCCCAATTCAAAAGGCACCCCTAATTCCTCACGGGATAAGGAGCTGCCTATGCAGTGGGGCTCCGTCCTGAGATGGCTGTTCTTATTATGTGCAAATCCGAATCACTGAAGAAGACCCTCCATGGAATCCAAAATTCTAGAATGAAGTCAGGAGTCATGTGCCCATTCATTGTGAGACTCCGGTTTGTGTGTCTGCACAGTGAGGATGAGGTCCTCAGCTATACCAACTGTCATGGTATATGGTCATATCAAAGGATATGAGGTCATGTACGCAAAAGCACTGATATGACATCAGGCTCAATTCTCGACTTCACTGACAGAAACTTCAGAATTATAAAATCAGTCTGTCAGGTAAGTTCACATAGGAACAAAAGCAACTTATTTCCCATCTGCTTTCCAAAACGGGGAAAGCAAGCAGATTGAAAACAAGAATCTACAGGAATAGAGAATATAACCAACCAAGTGAACTAACTCAACAGTTAAGATTTCTGGAACTGGCAGTGAGTGAGTAAATGCCAAGTAAGAGCTGGAAACCTTCAGCCACATGAAGATCTTGTAAGAACAGGGAGGAAGTGGTGACCACCTCACCACCGGGCCAGTCTTTCCCATGCATTCCTCCTCCGTTTTCTCCGGTGTGTTCCTCTGGGTACAGGCCTAGGCACATGTACAGCCAGTTGTGCCGATCGGATCCCACAGCTAGGAACTTCCCCAAGGTGAGGGCACGTGTCCTACCTGCCTGAGCCCTAACCCTACGGACTCAGCAGCGAGAACCACTCCCCCCCCCCCCATTGTCAACTCCCACTGATCTGCCTGTAGCAGCAGGAGACAGGATCTTTTAATTGACAGCTGGAACCCTCTCTTTAAAGTATTTCCCAGGTTATCTATACAACATGGCTTCAAACATACATAAATACATATCCAACCAAACACAAGGAGGGCTTGTGTCCATCTGGCTCTGTCTCAGATGGACACACAGAACACGCCATACAGCAGAACCTAACCTACCCCTAACCCACCCATCAGATTTGGTAGCGGAAGCAAGTTAGAAAGTAGCTTTATCATGGTCACACAGCCACTCTGAATACCAACATCTTTTCTCTCTTCATCATGCAGAGCGTCCACAAATCCTAACAGACACTGAACACTGAAAAGGGTCACCTTGCCTGGGGGATGACATGCATACTGTGAAAATTAATAAAAGGAGACCTGATTAGAGTGGAGAGGCTAGGGGGTAACCGGGTACACCATCCATGTAAATTACAGTAACAAGTGTCCATTTTCAGGCCCCAACAGAAAACAGACTCCCACAGGGACAGATGTTTACTGTATCGCCTGTAAGAAATCCACCATCCCTGCTGCTCAGCCCCTGAGAAATGGTCACCACTGTGAACTCTTGTTCTTCCCCAAAGGACTTTCATGCAAAGTAACCCCTTCCCACTTCCGCCTCCACAAAATGTTCTTCTTTGTTGGGTTTGCTTGATGGTAGGCTGTGGTTTGTATGCCTGATTTACAATTTCCTGCTACCCCCAAGTAAGTCCATTTCTGCTGGTAAAATAATTGAGTTTTAAGGTTAACAATACTGAGGACATTAGTGGTCTTAGAATAATGATGTGCACATCAGCAAACAGAACTGTCCTGACTTAAAAGTTGTCCCCCCATCTACCTTCTCTAAATGGATTGGGAAAAAGACAGGAGATACTAAGAGAACCTCTAGAAATTAAGAAGACCAGAGACAACTGTGAGGAATACCACTAAATCCGTGCCAGGAGCCACTGGTGGGGAAAAGGGAGCCTGCTTTATCTTCAGGGAGGGCACAGCCTGGTCAGAGGCCAGCTGGCCTAGAGCAGGGCCAGTTCTGCAAGCAAAATGTCTTGAAATCTTACCAACGGATCAAGGTCACAGTGCAATTAAAAGGGATCCATCCTTCCCCTCCTCAGTGCTAAAGAACTCCATGGTTTCCATATTTCTTCCTAACTAGCCTGATAAACTATCCTGGCAAATAAATTGCTTGCTCAGCAGAGCTCAGCCATGTAACACAGACTCAACTGGAAAAGGAAGAATAGAAGGCGGGTCTGATCTGCAGAATAGAGAGGGGGCCCACACTTTAGCCCTTGGGGTGGTGAGAATACCATTCTGGATCCTACCTCTCTCCGTGACCTAGCTCAGAAGGAACCATCAAAAAAAGTTGTGTACCACTGCGACAATGTACCTTCCTCCCCAAAGATCTCATATAATGTAAAAGCATTCCCATTTTGCTCAACGAAGTTCATTATGAGCGCCGAAGTGTTCCTTGCAATTGGAGGATTACTTAATTGCTTTCTAGCAGGTTAATCCCCTTTCATTCTGTGACCTCTAAACCACCCCAGGCTTTCTGCTTTTGCCCTACTTACAATTTATAGTCTTCAATACCCAAAGCCAGTACTCTATCCACATATGTGCTCCTTGTCAATAAGGCCAGCAATTGTCTTTAGAAAAAAACTTGCTGGGCGGGCTACCTGCGATCTTGTCTATTGTCTATTCTGCTGGTCTTCCAGAAGATTCCTTCCTAACTAAATCTCAAATCCCAGTTTACCTCCTGGGGAAACTCCATGTATTGGGATGACCACCACTGTCATCGGCTGGGCCTATTTAACACCCGGTAATTTTAGGATGACTCCACAGCAACAGGGAGCCAGACACCACCTACCCACTTTATAAATGAGGAAACAGGCTTATAGCAGATTAAGTCACCTGTCAGAGATGGAAGATTGCTTGGTCATGGATGCTTCAACAACCGCCCCCATCCCCCCCAACCCCCCCAGGGGAAGAACTTTCTGCAGCCTCAAGCCATTTCCCAGGATTACTTTCTGAAAGGCCCAGGTGTGGTAAATCACTTTGTCAGATGCCCAGCCCCAGTGAGACCCAAGTACCTAGCCCAAGGCCTGCAGAAGTGGACACAGCTCACTTCCCTGCATTAACTTGAGGCCTCCCAAGCAACAAACCCCAACACCAATCCATGCCTCAGCAGGGGCCGACCCCACTCCCCTCCCACAAAGCCAGCTCAAGTGTTCCTTCTTTTGCACAGCCTTCCCAAGGCAGCCCTGCTCAGAGGGCCATTTACCTCTGGCTTGTACATGGTACACACCTCTGCCCAGGCATCTTCCACTTGTTTACTGTGAGCATCTATGCTTTCCCAATTTCTCATCTGTTTTCTAGGTGTCTAGCATATAAAAAGAGTTCAACAGAGGCTTTCTGAATTAATTAGCAGTTGAATGACAGCTGATCACTGAAGATTCTCTAAGACTCTGGGAACAAAAGGCAGGCAAGTCCCTAAACAGAAAGCACTGCTTCACAAAGACTGACAGTGCTGTTCCTTTACCAAGAATACCTGTCCCACCCCCCACTTAGGAGCTCTCCACCCTGCAGGTCTGTGATGCTCCTCTGTGACAGCCCACGATCAGGAGAACCAACCTTGGGGTGGGGGTGGGGGGTTGTCAAGAATCCCCTTTGGGAATCTCCCTTGTTTGCAGTGCCCCATAAAGAGAAAAATGTAAATAAGAGAATCATTTAACCTGCCACTACTCTACTGTGTTAAGCTTTTTAATCTGTTAATAATCATAGTCACCAAACAAAGAAAAGACGACCCAACTCATTAAGAGCGGTGAGCAGTGACAGGTAACGGGCTATGGCCTGAATTGCTAGGCGCTGCACACCACACACGGCCCCTTCCACGAGGGTACCAGGCGAAGATACTAATTATGCCTCTGGCAGGAGACATGTGGACCCCCTTCAAAGCAGCTACTTAAGGATAAATACACTGCAGGGCAAACACTTCAGGCCCCACTGCACTATTCATCCCATGTTCCATTCTTTTAGAAATTTTAGGTGTTGATGTTAAATAGGAAAGGAGAGAGAGCCTTGCTAAGCTTAGCTGAAAGTCTCTGAGGGCCTGGAAGCAGCTTTTTTTAAATCACTAAGGCTTTTTAACTCTGAAAGACTGGCTGGTATGTTTACACATCTACATGCTAATCCCGGTGTTATTAATGGTATGGAGATTCCCCCCACCCACCCAGGTTTTCGTTGAAAACACCTGATGGAGGTGAGGGCATGCTCTAAGGCTGGCTGGAGACTGTGCACAGATAATCAACGATCCCTCAAGACCTCCATTCGCCATCTCTTCTTCAAGCTTGGGATTTATTCTCTTCCACATTCCAAATTAGCACCAGCAGGATCACAGGTAATACTGGGGGCCCTGTACTCCTCGGCAACAAACACTTCCAGGTCTTTGATTCTTTCATTACTTCTGCAGCCAGACTCTTCTCCATCTAAATAAAGAGCTTATGAAAGGCTGTTTTTTACACCCAACAGTGTCCGTCAATTCCCCCAAGGCTGATGGAGCCAACAGGGCTCCTTATGGGGAACCTAGAGTTTGGGGCTCTGACTAGCTCTCTGCACAATGGAATCAGCAACCCAAGAAGAAAGCCCTAAATGCAGGTATGAGGGTGTTAGCCACGTTCCTAGCTGCTAACTTCAGGAAGACAAGGCAAAGCCCTAACTGTGGATGCACGACATTAGCTGCTGAAACTGAAAGTCAGAAATACATCTAAGTGTAAACAAGAATCTGATCAATGATGACAGACTCCAAAAAATGGAACAGGTACTAATGGGATACTGTTAGGCAGCAAAAGCAGACTATGCAAATGAAAACGAAATGCAGTTCCTCTGGCAGAGAAGTCAGGTTCACGGGGGGGGGGGGGGGGGGGGGGACACATATTTCACACACACACGGAAGGCTCAGTAATATTTTCATCACAGAGGTGGTTAACAGTGGCTGTCTTCTGGGAGAGCCAAGGGAGAGTATTTTGGATTTATTATTTTGCCTACTTCCCCATCTTTTCTGCTGATGTTCCCTAGGAAAACATGAAATACTTTCCTGATGGGGAAAAAAGAAAATGCTAACACTATCTTTCTTAATTTCAAATATTAATAAAATTACTCAAGTACCACTGCAGCAGGGATCTGTTTAACCCTTGTCCACATCAAAGTAGGAGTTTTAATTAGCTCAAGCAATCACACTGCTCAAGATCCACACCATTTCCAGGACTGGGAAGGTACCATAGAGGAATCACCTATCATTTGGGGCTTCTGGAGCCATATCAGATTAAGTACTCCTGACCTCACAAAAACATGATTTAAAAAAAAAGCTAAAGAGGATTCAAACTTTTTAAAAATATTTTTATTTTTTTAAAAAAAGATTTTATTTATTCATGAGAGACAGAGAGAGGCAGAGACACAGGCAGAGGGAGAAGCAGGCTCCATGCAGAGAGCCTGAAGCGGGACTCGATCCTGAGTCTCCAGGATCAGGCCCTGGGCTGAAGGTGGCGCTAAACCGATGAGCCACCCGGGCTGCCCAGGACTCAAACTTTAATACCTCCATATAGTAGAGTACAGTATTGTGTGTCAAATCCTTCCTGTTTATCAACTAAAACCAAATATTAAAACCTATTTTATTACCTGGCTGATAAACATAGAACTACATTTCCAAAGCTCAGAGCATTTTTACATAATTGTTTTAAACACCACCTAGACTTCACTTCCTGAAATCTGTTCCATCTGACAACACAACGTAAATTGTGGCTACCATGTGACATGCTTCTCTTTTACCTGGAACCCTGAAACGTCTAAGCCAGGACTGGGTAACGTTTTTCCCTGGATGCCATCTACCTGAGCAAACAGAATGCCTCGCTAAGATCCTTCTCCAGGGGATCCCTGGGTGGCTCGGCGGTTTGGCGCCTGCCTTTGGCCCAGGGCATGATCCTGGACTCCCGGGATCGAGTCCCACGTTGGGCTCCCAGCAGAGGAGCCTGCTTCTCCTCTCTGCCTGTGTCTCTGCCTCTCTCTGTCTATCATAAATGAATAACATCTTTTAAAAAAAAAAAAGATCCTTCTCCAAATCTGCCAAACCACAGAGGCATTCTTAAAAATAATGCATACACAGGTATGCACAGCACAAATCCCTCTCTAAAAAACGAGCTGCACCCACTCCACAGTAAAAAGTTTCCTAACTAAATTCAGTTCTCAACAGCCAATTTTCTGACATCCTGAAGGAACACGATCATGGACCCCTTCCCTAAAGAAAAGGACATAGGAAATCACAGCCCCAAGTTAAATCTGGCTCCAACTGCAATAAGATGCCACAATGACACAGAGGCAGTTTCACCACCAGTGAACAATATTTACCTGAACCACCTGCTGCTGCTGACATAGTTAACCCTTTCAGAGACTCCTTTGGCTCAGATTCCTTGCTCTGAGCACCTGGGCCCACATGGGCTCTCCATTAGAGAGGACAGCATGGCTTACTGCTCAGGCTCCTCTCTTTCCTTCACAGCCAACTCAGGATGCAAGCCTCTCACGCTGGTTTCACACGTTCCCCCCCAACCCTCAACCCCCTGGGATCACTAGAGTCTCGGCAGGGAGCTCTTTAAAACCTAAAGTAGATGAGCCACCTACCTCATTTCCCTTTGGTCCAGGCCAAGGGATCTCTGGCTGCTAGACAATTTCTAAGTGAAACTATTCTCCTTTGTGTCTCAAGAGTCTGAAAACTTTCAATAGCCTATATTGTCCAAAGTGAATGTTAACTCTTCATTTTCCCATCTTTAACGAGTGATTTTTTTTTTTAAGAATTTATTTACTTATTCATGAGAGAGGCAGAGACACAGGCAGAGGCAGAAGTAGACTCCCTGCAGGGAGCCTGATGTGGGACTCGATCCCAGGACCCTGGGATCATGACCTGAGCCAAAGGTAAGTCTGAGCCAAAGGCCAACAAACACTCAACCACTGAGCAACCCAGGAATCCCTAATGAGTAATTCCTAAAGCAAATCGCTGGGAGAGAGACCAGGGAGGGAGGAGTAACCATGGTGGCCCAGGTGGGGTGTCAGAGCCAGAGAAGGAGGAGGGTGTTCACAAGTGGGGCAGCCAAATAAGGAGTGTCAGAGCCAGGAATGTGTAGAAGTGTTCCATGTGGTGGAGGAAGGGGTGGCAGCAGAGATTGGAGGGGGCAGGGGGTCCACGCTGGAAAAACACTGACCAAATGAACAAGTACAGTATGGATAACAAAAACCAGGTCTCTGTCTTTACCGTGGAAAGGAAGAAAACCGGAATGACCCATTGGTGTTAAACTGAAATCAGAGGTATTGATGTTAATTCATAGTATTCAATAGACACAGAGACGCGGATCTACATCTAGATACACTAAATGAGCAAATGTGTGTACACACACACACACACACTGCACACATTCACAGAGCACCTAAGAGAAATGACACTCCAGATGAGAGCACACTGCAGGCCCAGATTGTGGCATCCCAAGAGCAGCTGCCACTTAAAACCAGGCTCCCTGGAGAAGTGGGTGGTTCCAACGCTGAGGAAGAGAACAGACAAGAATAGCCTGGAGCACGGATGGACCAAGCAGCCAGGCTGGGAAGAGGACAGCGAGCAAGCAAAGAGGCCAAAGAAGCCAGCATGTAGGGGTTTCACTGAAGAGATCTGGGACAAGCTAAACAACGAAATATAGCAATAAAGGGGCACCTGGCTGGTTCAGTTGGTAAAACACACAACTCATTCATGGAGTTGGGAGCTCCACGGGGTGGGGGACAGATTGTATTTAAAAAAAAAATCTTTCAATGAAGATTGGAAAACAAATTTATATATATATATTTTTTAAATATATATTTATAAAATACATATATGTGACCAATACACACACACATATATACACACTTAAATTTGTAATTGGCTCCATGCCAAACACGGAGTCTGATGTGGGTTTTGAACCCACAATGGTGAGATCAAGAGTCACACGCTTAATGGACTGAGCCCCCAGGCACCCCAAAATAGTTTAAAGAATAAATGGATTATGACCCTTTGAATGAAATGAGCCCATACAGATTTTCAAAAATGAATAGTGTTTAACGAGAACTGGAAAATGGGAGATTCAGAGAACCTCTCAAACAAAACACTTCTAAATTACAAGGGATGAAAAAGAGAACTTCATACTGGAAAAGCCTGACAGACCCTCCTTAATGAGTGATTGATAAAAGGATAGCTTGAAATTGTGTACCCCTTGAAAGGACGCAATGAGAAGAATCACTTTTATGCTAGTCCTACCAAAACTGCAAAACATGAATCTGATGAGGAGAAAACAACCGGAATGGAAGGTCCTTCTACAAAACAACTGGCCTGTAACCTCCAAGAGTCAAGATCACGAAAGACAAAGGCTGAGGAGGACCTGCTCTGGAACAGGACAATTAAAAACGCCCAACTGGGCCCTGGATCCTCCCACTCCAAACTGGAGCCTCTCTAGGGCAATGGAAGCCAATCTGAGATGAGAATTTGTAAGTAGTAGTAATGGATCACTGTCAATGTCCTACTTTGCATCATTGTAAGAGAATGTCATTTTTTTAAAAGATTTTTTTGGAGAGGGCAGCCCCAGTAGTGCAGTGGTTTAGCGCTGCCTGCAGTCCAGGGTGTGATCCTGGAGTCCCGGGATTGAGTCCCGCGTCGGGCTCCCTGCATGGAGCCTGCTTCTCCCTCTGCCTGTGTCTCTGCCTCTCTCTATCTCTCTCTCTGTGTCTCAAATAAATAAATAAATAAATAAATAAATAAATAAATAAATAAATCTTTAAAGAAAAAAAAAGTTTTTTTTTTGTTTTTGGAGAGAGAGAAGAGCATGAGCAGGGGAGGGAGCAAAGGGAGAGGGAGAAGCAGACTCCCCACTGAGCAGGGGGCCGATATGGAGCTCCATCCCAGGACCCTGAGGATCATGACCTAAACCAAAGGCAGATGCTCGACCAACTGAGCCACCCAGACCCCCGAGAATGTGCTTACTTTAAGAAAAAACATAAAAATACTAATTTAACTAAATAAATCTAAAGAAAAAACGTTTTTTTTTTGTTTTTCGGAGAGAGAGAAGAGCATGAGCAGGGGAGGGAGCAAAGGGATGCTCAACAAGTGTTACAAACTTAGTTCCTGTAAATAACCACTTTCGCAAGTAAGATCATGCAAATCTAAACTCAACTTTTATTATGAAATTTTATCCTTGACCTTGCAACTCTGTGAATCAGTCCTGTCTATGTATATAGACCACTATTTTCACCATTTACATACAGTTGGCCCTTGAACAATATGGAGGTGAGTTAGGGGTATTGGAATCCATGTGTACCTTATGACACCCCAAAATTTAACTACTAATAGCATACTGTTAACCAAAAGACTTACCTATAATATAAGCAAGTGATTAACAAGTATTATGTATGCCATATGGATTATAGACTATATTCTTACAATAAAGTAAGCTAGAGAAATGAAAATGCTATGAAGAAAATCGTAAAGGGGATGCCTGGGTGGCTCACTGGTTGAGCGTCTGCCTTGGCTCAGGGTGTGATCCCGGGGTCCTGGGATTGTGTCCTGCATCACGTTCCCCTCAGGGAGCCTGCTTCCCCCTCTGCCTATGTCTCTGCAACTCTCTCTGTGTCTCTCATGAATAATTAAATCTTTAAAAGAAAAAAAAAATCTAAGGAAGAGAAAATACACACGCTACTGTATTTAATGCAAAACAAAACAAACTCAAGTAGAAGTGGGCCTGTGCTATTCAAACTCATGTTGTCCAAGGGTCAACTGTACTTGGAAAGTACTGCTTGAATTCTTCCCAAAGTAGTACAGGGCAGAGTGTGAGCTTAGTCAATGTGGCTTCTGACAGACTTTACAAAATTTGAGCCAAGAAAACAATCTCCACTCATGACACCCCAAGAAAACAAAAAAGTCACAAAACAAAACACAGCGTCAATAAAGCACATGTGTGGTGGTGGTGATGGCGGGGTGGTGAGGTTCAGGAAAAGTCAGGCTGTAACATTAAAGCTCTAGAAACTACAATCTGCGAGGCGGCTTTGAAAAGCCAAGAATGGGGATTGAAGAGTCAAATGAGAACAGACAGAAAATTATGGGGACTCCAACAGCCCCCCACCTCCATGGCACTGGTCACTTCAAGCTCAATCCCTGAGATTAGGCTGAGAAATTGAAAGACGTCTGAAACACCGACCACAGCTCACGTCTACTCCTGAGAATAAGGTCTTCCTTTTTCCTGGAACTAGGGTCCTCCTTCCCAAGTGATGGGGAACACATTCTTACCTCGAAGGCAGAGAAAAGTCAGAAAATCTTCTGTCTTGGGCTTCCTTTTAGAGAGGTCAGAAATTTGAGTAGCTGGAGGAGGCAGCAAAGGCTCCACTATCTTCACTGGAGTTGTGCTGGGGCTGTTGGGCTGAGACTGAGCAAACTTCCTTTGTGCTTGCAGCCTGGGCCTGCAAAAGTGAAGGGAAATTGAAAATGAATGAGGCAGAGACTGGAGGATAGAGATCTACGTGCAGCAATAAAGTCAGGACAGGAAAGGGGGGAAAAAGACTAATTCGAGCAAACTCTTTCTAATTAAGGTGCTGTATCTCTCACACTCTTGTAAACCATAGGCCTACTTGCAAAGGGCAATAAATTGGGTTAAAAGGCTATATTTTAACAGACATAAAAATGGGTGACACAAACGTGCCTGCAAGAGCGCAGGCCTCTGCACAAACCACATGGGGGCCTGGGCATTTCAAACACTGCATGTGGCATGTGAGGGCATGGGATTAGTGAATGGTTTCTGTAGTTTTAAATTAAGTCCAGAGTAATGACAAAAACGCAATTCATCCTGCCACATGTGGCCAGCACTGTATGCTTCAACGTCATAGTGTCAAAAACACATACATGATCTCCCTCTTGTTGTGCTCTTACACCCAGCGCCCTCCCTGGGCTGCACATCAATGATCTCGGCGGCAACACCCCCAGAGGCAGCAGTCTCTCCACCTCCAATCTTTTCCGACCCCAATCCAGCCACACAAACTCATGACGTTAATAAAAGCTTATAATGCAGGCAAAATCTATTTCCTTAGTCCATCTGAAATACAAATTCTGGATATCCTTTACCTATAGGCCAAGTCCAAACTTCTCAGTCAGGGATTCAAAAAACCGGCCTGACTCCACCTGTCAGGCCTCTTCCCCAACCCAATCCTAAAGAGACAATGATTCCTCGTTTCTCCATGGTGTCTACAAGTCACAACACATAGGTCCTTAAGCTGGGCTCTTTCATTTATAAAATCTTACATGCAAGACACTCCTTCCTATCATCTGAATCCTGAGGAGTCTTAGAAACCTTCTTTACTTTCCCCCAAACACTACAGCCACCAGTGGTTACTTTTCCTGCCTCCACGTAAGAATACTACTGTATTTTTGTTTTATGTGTAACTAACCTGAAAGTTATCGTGAATGACCTCCTATCAGCTCTTTCTTCAGCTGTAAGGATCACAATTCACAGTGGAGTGAAAGGTTCATCGGAGGGCAAGAACCTGTAGTGGTCCTGCTTAGACCATCTAGCCAGCCCTGCCCACAGAGACACTCAACAAATAGGATTTGAGGGTCAGGAAAAACAAACCTGAAGAAACCAAAAGCAGCCGGAGGGCACAGGGACAGGTCTGAATCCAAATCAAAATCCACCACTGTGTGCAACTGATAATGCACCCCCCCCCCAACTGCTTGGAGTAATAAACTATAAAAATAAACCAGACAGATAGGTAAAGCCCAAATAAGTCTTCCTTTAACTATGGCTGAATTAAATAAAACAGTAACATCAACTTGAACTGTTGATGACCACAATACCTTCATGTGTTAAATCAACATTCTGGTATTTAACAAAAAAAATATACACACACACACAGGCACATGCACACAACATGGGTTTCTACTTTGTAAAAAACTTCTTAAAAAAGATTTTATTTATTTGAGAGAGAGCACAAGCAGCGGGAGCAGCAGACTCCCTGTACAGCGAGGAGTCCAAGGTAGGACTCCATCCTAGGACTCTGGGAAGTAACCAGAACGAAGCAGCCACGTTATGAACCTATACACCTAAAACCAAACAAGTTTAAGGAAAACTCCCAAATATTAAAACAGTTAAGAGAAAAAGGCAACACCGCTGTCCCCTAGCTATGGAGAATGGAGAGTTTTGTAACCAACCGGCTATCTGCCTGTAAGAGGAGACACATGGCAAGTGGTGTACTGAGGAAGCCACTAAGTCCAGAGGAGGGACCCTCCACGGGGAGAAACTGACGGATCAGATGGGGATGGAGCTGGGAATAAGACATCACAGTCCTGCCTCTCAAACTATCTGTGAGGAGGATCAAAGTGGGGAGTTTGGTTATTTGGCCCCCTTTTTATTATTTATTGGTTGCAAATGGGTATTTTTAATTTTTATTTTATTTTTCAAATATTTTATTTATTCATGAGAGACACACAGAGAGAGGCAGAGACATAGGCAGAGGGAAAAGCAGGCTTCCCTCAGGGAGCCCAATGTGAAATTCGATCCCAGGACCCTGGGATCACGCCCTGAGCCAAAGGCAGATGCTCAACCACTGAGCCACCCAGGTGCCCCGCAAATGGGTATTTTTAGAAGAGGATGAAACTGGGAGGAAAAAAAAATGGAAAAAGGGCCAAGCTATGCTCAAATTTATTATTAGATTCTACAGACACACAAGCAGTTTGTTAAGTTTCTAACCGCTCATTCTCAATTTCTGCGTTCAATTCCAGCAGTGCCCACGGCAGCACCCATCCTGGGCAGCAAGCACGTCCAGAGAAGGTCCAGAGAAGGTCCGGAGAAGGGCCATGCTGCACACGACAACCGTGCCCCAGCCAGAACCCCACAATGCAATGCCACCAACATCAGGGTGGACAGTCCGCACTGAACTACCCAGCTCTTCCAGCAACGGCCCCCTCCCTGGGAAAAGACACACTCAGGTCATCTGATTCCATCTGAAAAGCTTTTTTATTTTTTTAAATTGGCAATTCACTATATTCACATGAAACCATCTTCATCAAAAGGGACCCAACCTTCACTGAGCATTAAAGGAACTGGACAGGGAGACCTAGCCTTTGGCTCAGGTCATGACCCTAGGGTCCTGGGATTGAGTCTCCATGCAGGGAGCCTGCTTCTTCCTCTGCCCATGTCTCTGCCTCTCTCTCTTTCTCTCTCATGAATAAATAAATAAAATCTTTAAAAAAAAAAAAAGAAAAAAACTGGACAGAAATGCTGCCTCAGGTGACTGGGCTGCTGTTCATTGCTTCTGAAAAGCCCACAATAGCACAAGACGCCAGAAGGTAGCACAGCCCAAACAGAAGTCCAGCACGTAAACCCGGACGAGGCACACTGCAGCAGAGCCAAACAGGGTAAAATTCTCTATACTTTCGGGACCTTAAAGATGAACCGCTCCCACCACTGTTCAAACAAACAGCACTTTTTGCCTGATGACTTTCTTGGTGAGACCATGAAAAATAAAGCAGTTAACAGATTAAAAAATGGTAGGCAAGTAAATTAGCCCTAAGAGGACTAAGCCAAACTCCCCAGTGATTAAGTATTTGTGAGACCCAGATGAAAGCAGGGACTGAGCAATGAGGCAAACCAGTATCTTTTTTTTTTTTTTAAACGACAGCCAGAAGATTATTTTGAAACTAAAAAAGTGCAGGTCTGTGGTTTGGCATCTCATCCTGCAGAGTCCCGGGAGGATGACAGAGGTGTTTGCTGGCGTGGCTGTGCTGGCCCCCCACAACAAAAGAGTTAGGTTGACACAATTTAGAGGCCAAATCCATGGGGGTAAGCATGCCCAGCTGTGCGGGTAACGCTTGAGGTACAGGTGATTCATTCTAGAATGCCGCCTACAAGGAAATGAGTGCATGTTATTTTAAATCTGTAAAGATAAGAGGTGGGAGGCTCCCAGATGTGCTGAAGGTCTGGGGAGGAGGGTGCTGTGTGGAGCTGAGGGGCAGGCCACAGGGGACACCTACTATCAGCTGAAGAGGGAGGCAGAGGGACTGCACTCTACTGGTCTCTGGCAACAGCAAGCTGGCGTACCTACCAACTGAGGCATTTACTTCACCCACTCGTTTCCATCGACTGACATTTTACCCAGAACCACATGCACCGCTCCTTTCCATTCCTAGAGCGAAGATGCACAAAAATGAAAATACTGTTTGGACTCTAAAATGGTTCAGAGTCATCATGGGGGTGGAGAGAGCATGGAGTCCCTGGGGTCAAGCAGGAAACAGTCTGTGGGGCCCTGGGTTTAGTCAGGATGGCCCTACACTGCCTGCTGGTGACCCACAGAAATGCCAGCCTACAGCAAGTATAGAGGGTGTGTGTTCCTCATCCAAACCACAGAAAGATCAACTAGAGCATGATGCGCTTCCATGTTTGTTTTATTAACTAATCAAGGAAGGGAGTTTCCTTCACAGAAGGCTTCATTCTAGAACCCTGGGTACATCCTTAGGTCAAGAAAATGAATTAAATCCAACTCTCCCAGCCGGCCAAGTTACACAGATCAAAGCAACTTAAACCAGTGGAGGAAGACATGAATAAAGATATTTATAGATGAATAAATACATGGTGGGTTCCATTTTATTTACCATGTTTTGTTAAAATCAAGAGTGGGGGCCGTGGGGTGAGGGAAGAGAAATGATCTCAGGTCAAACCACTCAATGTGTGAATATGTTGTGTGTGCGCACCAAGTAAAAAATGAAAAAACTCAAACAGCAAGCTCAGAGGATATAGTTACAGGCTGCTGCGTGTTTGGTGTTTGAGACAAATGTTAAAGCCCAAGGCTTTCATTTTTTGAAGGATCTTACAAAGATCACCCACTACACAGATCATCCAGTTGACTGGGGGAGACCTGCCTAAGGCCACTCACAGCTTGGGTGGCTAGATAAACAAGACCAAAAGGCAAATGCTGGGTGCTCAGGTCAGAGTTTTCTCTGTCACACTATGTGGGGTCCAAGTGGGAGGTGAGGTTCAATCTTGTCATAGGCAAGGCCATCTGGTATGCCTCTTCTCTAGAAGTTCCAGGGTCTGGGAGCCCCATGCCAATTCAGTCATGAAAACACTCAGCCCTGCTGGGGTAGATCCCATTTAAGCTAAAGTGTCCCAAAAGGAGGGGGGGAAATGTGCTGAGATGAAAGTCAACTTACTAATGTGATCCCCGGGTATCATCCTGTGTAGAAATAATAGAAATAAAAGCCTGAAGACAGAGGCAAATATTCCAAGGAATCTTGCTTACTTGAAACTGCTCTCAACCATCTGGAATGCTCTTCTCCTTTATCTTACCATGGGTGACTTTTCATCATTCAATTATAAGAACACTCCAGGCCTGTTCCTTTTTGATGGAGGTCACTTCTTCCCTGTCTCTGCACAGAAGTCCCCATTTCAGAGATGCCCGGGACCTACAGATCAAGCCTGATTCCATCCCCCTGCCCTTCTGCGGGGGCCTGCAGACGATGTTCTACTGTGGTCTCCCCTGTATAAAGGGGTCACCAGGTACAGAAGACAAGCCCTCCATCAACGCTGGGAGGGCACAGCATTCTTGCTGTACTGCTGTACCACTGATTAACACTCACCATCCATTCGTGAGGACTCACACAGTTAAACACAGTAATGTTTTCTGAGCAGACTGAATGCTATCCAGAGGTGACAGGGAGAGAGCTGGGTGGACCTGAAAGAGACCCAACAGGAATGGGAGAGGAAGAGGCATGTGGTTTTGCCCCCGGGAAAGTTACTGGCCATTCCTCTGTAAGTCTACTCAATGGTCAACCAGGATTCTGTTTTCATTACGAATCCATTTCATAGCAATCTACACACATCTACCACATAGTCACCATTTCTACCATTTCCAGGTAATACTTAGGTAAAAATGCACTGAGCCACTTGCCCACCATCAATATCATCAAATAAAAGCCAAGTGAGGTCTGGGTTCTGGCTCTCGACCACCAGGCCACACAAGATGCCACCCCACCACAAGGCATGATGCCCTTGTGGTCAATGTGTCACACAACTACCCATGGGCCACAATCCACTGAACACAGAGGATGGTCTTGCCACAGCCCAGAGACTGGGTGAACTGCAGAATCCAGCTGCATAAGCTCCCAGGGGAAGGCCCATCCTCCTCCATCTCCCTTCCACTCCCTGAGCTACACAAAAGGTGGAATTATTTTTCTCCGGAGCCTGCTCTCATTTGGGGTTTAGATGTCATGGCTAGCAGCCAAAAGAATATTTTGCTTGATCACTTAAAATTTTGCCCAAATAAATATTCAAGTATGTTTCCTATTTAGGTTATATTTAAAAAAAAAAAAAATACAGTACCTTTCAAAGAACAAAGACACACACCAAAAGAAAGACTTGTACTGTTTTTAAAGTTAAATAAATTGCAAGACACCACCTGTAAAGAAATTCCACTGATGAGCCAACTAGGTTCTTTTTTTTTTTCTTTTAAGATTTTTGTTTATTCATCTGAGAGAGAGAGCACCAGCGGAGGGGAGGGGCAGGGGAAGCAGCAGACTCCACACTGAGCAGGGAGCCTGACACAGGGCTCAATCCCAGGACCCTGAGATCATGACCTGAGCTGAAGGCAGGTGCTTAACCATCTGAGCCACCCAGGAGCCCCAGAGCCAACTAAGTTCTAAACCAAATATTTTTTGTTTTGTAATAACTTCCCTGTGCCCCCTCCTGCCCTCCTCTAAGCGTGCATTCGTATGCTTCCCAGGTAGCCTGCCGTTGTCAAGAAGACTCACAAGAGGGTGGCACTGGTAGTCCTGGTTTCCTCTGGCATTATCTACAGGATAGAGTTAACCAGCTTACTGCTATCTGTGCATTCAATCTCCAGGGCAGCCCCTAAATATAGCACAACAGCAATTTCTAGGTTAATTAAATTCCATTTCCGTCCAGGATTTCTGATAGTTTACAAACCCAAGGAGGACACAGTGTGTGTGTACAGTTTGGCTGGAGAAGGCAGTAGAGCAAGGGCACGAGGCAATTTAAAGAAATGCCCAGCAGGTCCCTTGTGTGTGTGTGTGTGTGGGGGGGGGGGGGGGGTGTCCTGCCAAAACACCATTTTATTAACTCAATCTTCCAATATTAAAAACGTAAACTGGTAAATCCAATTACTTAGATTACATCTCAATCCTAAACAAAGAGCGAGGAATGGGTGGGAGGGGATGGTCTGTCCGTTCAAAAAAAAAAAAGACACGTTATGTATGGCAAATGCAAAATGACCAGCATGGCTGCACTCTTTGGCGGGTGTGGGAAAAGGGCCTGAAGCTCTGCCAACTTGCTGAAAGACCTATTCAAAAAAAAAAAAAAATTTCCTGCGTTTCCATCCCTAAAATAATTACCCGCTCTATTCTACCCCCAGACACACACACACACTACAAATCTGGCAGCTACTCAAAGAAATAAGAAGTGTATGTGTGTGCACGGGTGCATGTGTGTGCTGGAGATTGTGGGGGGTCGCGCAGGGGATACCCCCCGCCCAGGGCAAGCTGCCCACCAAATTCAAATGCAAGTGCAGTTGTGGGCAAACCACACAGGAGGGCTGTAAACATCCTGTATAGTAAAGAGAAAATAAACACATCCTCAAGTGAACCCAGAGTCGGGCAGAGACCAACTCCCCCCAAACTGCAGGAGAAGCACTGCCAATGACAATGCCCTTGTCCTGCCCTTCTTCACTCCCCTCCCACCCAGCTCCACCCTTCCCATCAGCATTTCTTTTACCAGGTTGTGAGGACGTCACAAAACAAAAAAGGGAGGTCAGCTGGCTCCCAGAGAAGAAGAGTTGCACTACAGAGAGAATGCTCATTTATGTGGTTCCTGGAGCTCTTGCCGTCCTAGTTCACAGGTTTCTTGCTTTACTCATGAACCAATGGTAGAGTTTGTTTATGCTGCAAACCACAGGACAGGAAACATCCATAGCATTTGTCTTAATTAAGTTACATAGTCAGCTATTTAGAATCAAGTTTGGGATCAAACAGATTGACCTAAAGGAACTGCTGTTCACTGAATCTGCTCATCAAATCTGGCCTGGTCAGAGTAGTACAAAGGAAAGAACAGGGGTATGGAAACCCGGGCTTTAGTTCAACTAAGTTGCGATCTAGTGCAAGTTGGCCTTCTATTTACTCATGGGGGGAGGGGGCGGGGGCACAGCAATACACTACTATGAAAAGGAGATTACTGAGGTCCCTTCTAGCTCCATCTTATCTGACTTCATCTAAAAAACTTGAATACAGGGGGTGCCTGGGTGGTTCAGTTGTTTAAGCATCTGCCTTTGGCTCAGTTCATGATCCTGCGGTCCGGTCCTGGAATAGAGTCCTAAGTCGGGCTCCCTGTTCAGTGGGGAGTCTGCTTCCACCTCTCCCTCTGCCCCTCATCCACTCATGTGCGCTCTCTCTCTCTCATTCAAATAAAATATCATCTTTTTAAAAATAAAACTAAACTTGAATACAGTAATTGCTATAATAAATTCTCTTAAATCCATGACTTCATTATTCTACATGAACAATACCAATCTTTTTCCCTGTGCCCAGTGGCAAGTTAGAACCTCAATCTTCCAGATGCTTCTGTTGCTAGGCTGAAGATACCTAGTACCAAGTCTCTAACTACAGGTTGTCGTGAAAAACAGCAAACAGGATAACTTTTTGATTCTGAGACAAAAATCCTGCCTAGCACCACAACAGGAGGTAGGAGTAGAAAAATTTTAAAAATAACCATTTTTAAATGGCACAATTCCAAAAGTTGTTCTACAATTCCTTTGTACTCTCTGACACTCTCAAGATTTAATCTTTCCGATTACAAATAAATCCCTTATTTAGGGTAATGTACCAACTTCCTTCAGAAACCAGACGTCTCCAGAAATCGCAACATAACACAAACATATTTGTTCATCAAGCCCCCTACCCATCGCAACATGGGTCTAACGAGGAGGCAGCCTGACTGCTCATGAACACCACACACTCCCTCAGAACACAGGCTCTAGAAAACAGAAGAGAAAGAGGTGTTGGGATTCCTGGGGGTCTCAGTCAGTTAAGTGTCTGACTCGATCTCAGCTTATGTCTTGATCTGAGGGTAATGAGTTCAAGACATGGAGCTTACTTCAAAAAAAAAAAAAAAGTGGGCCTCTGCTTTCTTTTACTCAGAGGAAAGGGCTAGGGAAAAGGAAGGAGACTATCAAAATGTAGTAACAGCACTAAACACCAATACGCTAATGCAGCACAGCATCTTCCTAAGAAAAACAGTATTTGGGTGCATAAATCTCAGGTTGGATGGGGACATCCCACACAAATGGCATGCAGGGTAACATGCAGTAATGCTTTGATTCAATTAGTTAAAAATTATGCAATTATGCTTTTAAAAAAAATCTGTGGCACCCTGAAATGTCAAAGAACCAAGGACAGCCTGGAAATCATGACTCTTGTCATGATCAAGGAAATATTTGACACTGACTTCTTTTGTGCTCTAGAAAGCAACCATGTCAAATTTGAGAGGGATCATCATTAATCAACAATTAAAGCAGCAACAAAGCCCTTTTGTTCTGTCACTCACAAATGTCACATGTGTTGTGGTTTACCACCTATGGAAGACTGCCTGTTCCCCCCACGCCAGGCACCATAACCTTCTTTTTAACACAGACCCAGACTCAAACCCAGGATCCAAGAGCCGCAAATGCTCTTTCTCTACAAAGACAGTTTCAGGGCAATGCTGAGCAAAATCTCTATCTGACAACAGAAGCAAAAAAAAAAAAAAAAAAAGGTAAGAGCCCTAGGATACCACATGGAAGTTAGGAATCTAGCCAGGACCTGGCCAAAGAAATTCCTAATACATTATGGTAGTTACAAGGTGTGAACAAATTATCTAAAGTACATTCAGTTTTAAAAGCCTCAAAGAGCCAGTTAAAATGTTAATCTGCCTTTCCACTCTGTCTGGAGGTGGCATTGCTGATTTTGTTTTTAAGACATTTCAACAAGAATCCAGGCATTTTCTCAATTTTAGGTTACTGATAGCCAATTACAAATGACCAGAAATTTCCCCTGAATCCTGGTTAAGGTAATGATTGGGGAGGGATAGTGAATCACTCTGTGAGGCAAGAATCATGTCTTACTTTCTCCTTTCCCTCAAGGAAAAACATACCAAGAAATGACATCTTACAATGCTTCACAGCTCAGTCATTAAAAAAACAAAATCCAGGGGAATCCTTCTAAGGGTATAACTGGAGTTAATCCTGTAGGAACTTCCCACCAGAAACACAGTTTAAAAAAAAAAAAAATATATATATATATATATATATATATATATATATATATGACAGAAAGAGCACAAGTAGGGGGAGCAGCAGGCAGAGGGAAAGGAAGAAACAGGCTTCCCATGGAGGGGAGAGCTGCATGTAGGGCTCAATCCCAGGACCCTGAGCTGAAGGCAGACGCTGAACCAACTGAGCCACCCAAGTGTCCCCAGAAACATTCTTGATGGGAGTCATGTGATGGTAAGATTTCAAACTCCACCAGCATGTGATACAGCAAGGCACAAAGGCAGTGCTCAGAATGCCCAACTAGTCCTGGGACGATCCAGGGTAGCCTTCGGCTTCTCACATCCTCTGCCTTTCAGACAGTAAGCCAGCTAACAGAGATCTTGCTTTATTTCCCCGGTAACAAATAGAGAAGGGATCCTGTACAATTTCCCCGCCCACTGGAAAGCCCATGAAGTAGCTGACAAGCACCAAGAGATGGCAGTAGAGAGTCTTCAGATGTTTGAGCTGGGAACCTCTCTGCAAAGAAGGGGTTCTGATTTTCATGGATTTATGACAAGCCCTGACACGAACCAATTTTTAGGACCTGAGCTAATGATGGAGCTAATGATGCTTGCTAAGAAACCAGTACTAAGTAGCTGGATGAACACTACCAATGCTAGCTCTTTACAACTCAAATTCCTTGCTTATACGGAAAATACACAGAAAACTCACAATCTGGCATATTATATAGGTAGTAAAAATCTGCCAGGGCTAGAAATCCTCAGTAGTGTCTTCAGAAACACGCACTTCCCCACAAAATGATATTTAGCACGAAGAAAAGACAAAGCAAAACTAATGGACCATGATCCTAAATGTTTCCTTCCCTAAGGAGCCCAAAATATTCACATCTTGGGCTCTGACAAATATTCACACAGTAGGGCGAAACATAACCATGTGCAATTTTTGAAGTATGGGGTGTCCCTAAAGCCCTCACCAACGAAAATGCCGAGTGAAGTCTGTTCTGTAATAAAAGGATTCACTACAGGTCACACCTTCTCTCTTCTTGAACATTTATAAAAGAGGTCTAGGCTCTTATGACAAATGCCTAAAGATGAGGAACCATGATGATAATTAAAGAATCTGCTAGTGGCTAATGAACATAAGAACAGCAAGCATCCCCCTTTTTATTGTTTGTGCTTTGTGATCCTATAGTCATGGCACGCAATCTGGACACTGGCAAACAGGAGCTTATGTAGAATCCCAGACTCGGCCACTCATCTCAGGCTCCGAAGTACCAAGCTGGCATCAAGCTGCCATGATGAATCTAGGAAGATATGTCAGTGGCACAGAAATTTACATAAAACAACCAAGTGTGTCAATCCAAAGAAGGCAAAAGACCGTGGATGGACAAACGGATAAAGAAAACATGGTGATATATGGAATGGAACATATTCAGCTATAAAAAAGAATGAAATCTTGCCATTTGCAACAACATGGATGGAGCCAGAGATAACACTAAGTGAAATAAGTCCGTGAGAGAAAGACAAATACCGTATGATTTCACTCATATTTGGAAGTTAAGAAACAAAACAAACAATCATGGGGGGGGGGGGGGGCTGGGGCGCAAAACAAGAAACAGACTCTTCTTATTAAAAAGATTGAGAGCAAGGGGGGGAGGAGGAGGGGGAGCAGAGAGAGAGAGAGAATCTCAAGCAAACTCCCGACTCAGCATGAGCAGGGCCATGGGTCTGATTCCAGAACCCTGAGATCATGACCTGAGCCAAAATCAAAAGCCAGACACTCAACCAACTAAGGCTCCCGGGCATCCCAAGAAACACTTAACAGTAGAGAACAAAGGGTGTGTGTGTGTGTGTGTGTGTGTGTGTGTGTGTGTGTGTGTGAGAGAGAGAAATCAGTGATTGGGATGAAGGAATGCGCTTGCTGTGGTGAGCACTGGGTGATGTAAGGAAGTGTTGAATCAGTAAAATTGTATTGTATACCTAAAATTAATGCTGTGTGTTTATACTGGAATTTTTAAAAATTAAAAAAAAAATTTTAAAAACACAAAAAAGGCAAAGAGAGTCAAAGCCAAGGACATCACTCCCTAACAATGCCTAGAATATCATCCAAGCAATGCTGAAAGCTCTACCTATATTCAAGGCCATACAGGGCAACTGTCGGTCAGGCCAGGAAGCAGAAACATCTTTCCAAATGGCATTTGCTGACTCAAACCAAACTAAGTGGCCTCTAAAACCAGCTAAGTAAAGGGGAATGAGGTGCACTCATCACGTCTTATAACCCACTGACGATACTCTACCTCATTATGTTTTCAATAACCATCCGTGACCTCAGGTCAGGTGTCTCTCCAGTATAAATGTCCTCCGAGCTCCTCCCCTGTGGCCACCTAGCAGGCCCCATCTGCTTCTGCAGGTATGAACCCTCGGGGACTTTACCTGATGCTATGACCGTGGTGAGTGGAAAGAGGTCCCACCTGTGGATGGCAGCAAACAACCAGTGGACGGTGACCAGATGGTATATACACGTCCACCATAACTGTGCACAGCTAAAATGAATCTTCAGAAGGGTCTGCTGAGAAGGTCTTCTGACCAGACCTCACTTACATCACCAAATGAAAGTTTCTCCAGGAGAGGAATGTCATTCAGACCCACAGGGGAGCACGTCAAACATGTTTATCTCTCTTACAGCCACTTCACCAACAAACCCCTGCTATTACTAGGATGAGTGACTTATCACTCCTTTCCAGAGATCTCGTGTGTGTGTTTGCTGGGATACTGCAAAAATAGCTCGGTGGACTTTTCCATGATCTGAGCAAAGCCTACAGCAGAACACTCCAGGCAATGAGACTGGAAGTGCACAGAAACCCCAACAAGCCCTCCCCTTCACCCATGCTGTTGCCTGTAGCCAACACACAAGTCGGCTTCCCTCTGAGTATCTCAAGTCCCTGACAATTTCCGACCCCCATTCAATTCCAGGAAACAAGCGGAAGTCCAACCTCTTAGAGGAGACTCAAGATGTAAACACCAGACTGCAGGCACCACTTCACCAAACCCGGAGGCCTGAAAGACTTCCTGTTCCATTAAACCCTCCGCTAATCCCAAAAGCTCCGGCCCCTTCTCCTAGTCTGCCAGCAGGAAGTGATCAAGCCCTGGGGTCTTCGGCCCTCCCACAGGTTCTCCCTACCAGAGGGGGCCCGCAGCCAGACACCGGGCACTAGGCTTCAGGATGTCCAGGTTCCCTGCATTTCCCCTGTAGGACAGGGCCAAAGAGAGGGAAGGAGGATCAAGAGCCACAGAATAGGGGGGAATCCAAAGGCTCTACAAGATCTAATAGAATGCGAAAACAATGAGGGAGGGAGCAAACCTCCAACAAGGGACCGGATCAGAGATGTCTATGAGCCAGAAGTTTAAAAGTGACCAACCTCCAAAAATCTTATTTTTTTAAAGATTTTATTTATTCATTCGCAAGACAAAGAGATAGCAGCAGAGACATAGGCAGAGAGAGAAGCAGGCTCCCTGTGGGGAGCCTGATGCAGGACTTGACCCCAGGACCATGACCTGAGCCTAAGGCAGAAGCTCAACCACTGAGCCACCCAGGCGTCCCTCTGATTATTTTTTTTTAACCCACACTCTCAGTCCTAGCTTCCACGCTAAGAATAATTTTTGTGATGGGTCATGTAAACGCATTGTTTGTCCTGGGTCCGTTCTCTCCCCCTGCTCTGCCTAAGTGACTGCAGTTGAGTGGGCGAAGCACTCTGTAAAGGGAACTTTCTCCATGGTTCTTTTCAGACAATGCTACACCCATGCTGCACCTCAGCCACAAGGCAGGGAATAGGGAGAGTCAGAGGGACACTGTAAGGAAGGATAGGGACAGGGGACACACCATGCAGGAGGGGGTGGCACAGTGCAGGGAAACGGTCCCATCTTCTCGAATGTTCAGAAACAACAGTACATGCTTGGAATCCTGGAAATGAACGCCATCCTCCTCTCCCCTGCAATCCACTGATTACCGCAGAGAAGCAGAAGCTAAGTAAGCGTGCAGCTTCCTCACAGCTGGCTTCAGCAAAATGCTATGCCAGCAAACAGGGCAAATCAGAGTCGTGTTCTTCAAGACGTGGGCAGCAGGCACCGAGGCCCAGGGGGTGCAGAGCCACTCACTTTATAATGAGCCTCTTCAGCTCCCCAGGCCAAAGCATGCCCTCATGGTCTCCCTTTGATCAAAGACGCATCCATCTTTAACTGTGTCAATACACTGCCAAACGCCACACTCCCGGCCCTACATCAGCCCCCGGAAGGGGGGCTGGGGCTCCACCTCCAGCAATTTGTCAATGAGCCTGGTCTGAGCACATTTCCAGCTGGACACATATGCCTTCCTGGCCCCCACCCCCGACCCCCATCCATCCAAACTATCCTCTGAGAGCAGCTCTAACTAACATCACACCGAGAAAAGGACCCAAGACCCTGGCCCTAACCGCTTTACGAGACAGCAGGTATTCACTTTCCCAGCCGCTTCTTTCGACCGTTCCCTCCCAAGATTGCCTCTCTCTGGCCTACTTTACACAATTCCAGGTATCCCAGATATCACCTAGTGCTTCCTGAAATGGGACATTTTGTAGGAGGGGTGCAGTACGGTAGTCCAGCGTCACAGGGTTTGGTTTTGCTTCTTCCAAACAAAATAAGTGTTTTCTCTTTTTGGGTCCTACCCTTTTAAAAAGCAGAACAGGTGATACAAATCGGTCCCTCAAACTAACCGGGCTGCATCACGGGAGGCCACCCGGTGCCACCAGGAAAGTTAGGCCTTCTTGTCCTTGGCTACCACAGTCTCTCAGCTCCAGGATTCTAAAGACAGCAACAAATTTAAAGCTAGGACTCACAAAATGAAACCCGGCTCAGTGGCAGCATTGATAAGCAATGAAGCTGTAAATGAGCTCAGATTAGCCACGTTGTCCTCATATGGCTTCCTCTCAGAGAAAGGAGGCAGGAAGGACAAGCTGGGTAACTAATCAGTCCAAGGGAGGACCCCCCAACCACATCCGCGCACGCGTGCGCACACACACACACAAGCACAAGTGTGTGCGCATTGGAAAAGGAAACTGGTAAAGAGAGATTCCATGGTATGACAGGGCTGGACAGCAAGAAATGGAACAAATGAAGGAGACAAGCATGGCCTTCCAGGTCCGAGTGTGAGGGCTGGTCTACCCACAGCATGACAATGTCATACGCTACCCACCTGAGCTCCACCAGGGAGTCGGCCGGCCTGCCGGCACTTTGCTAACTAACTCCCTGCCAGCCCCTGAAACAGCTGCCCTCTGAGATAGAAATAGGTTTGGAAATGCACTCACTCACCACAAAAGAACTTTCCAGGAAGAAAGGTACAATTTATTCCTTCCTGGCCTCCTCTCCTGAAAGCAAACAACAGACAAAGACAATCTCACACCCCTGAGCTTCCATGCTGATTAGCTCAACAATAAACCCATAAACCCGCCTCCACTGGAGAGGAGGGGTGTGGCTCCCCTGGGGGACCCAGAGCTGCTGGACCTGGCAGGCCCAACCTTAAAGCCAAGGCTGAAGAAGAAAGCACACCACACCAGAGGAGGTACCAGGGGCCTAGGGAGGGCCAGCTGGCAGAGCCCTGGTCTCCTGAGAACAAACTCATTTCAAACGAATGTGAAAACACAGAATATAAACATCAGACAGGAAAAACGGACACTGAGAAAGACCTAAGTGCCGGCCAGGCCATGGAGAAAAGAACCCAGGGGACTGGTGGTGGGAACAGAAATTGGTGCAGCTGTTGTGGGAGCTGGGAGCTTCCTCAAAAAATTAAAACAAGAGCTACCGTACCATCGAGCAATTCCACTTCAGCTATATATCGAAGGAGATGAAAAGACTATCCCAAGGACACGCCTGCAATCTCATGTTCACGGCAGCATTATCTACAATGAGAGCCAAGCCACAGAAAGGAGCTAAGAGACCGCCAAGTCCGAAGGTATAAAGAACACGCGGTACGTTGATTATACAATGGAATATCGTTCAGCCATAAAAAAGGAAGAAATCCTGCTGTGGAGGACGTGGATAATCCTTGAGGGATTAGAAGTGAAGTAAATCACAGAAAAAGAAAGCGTGATTTCACTTATATGTGGAATCTAGGAAAACTCAAAGTCCTAGAACAGAGCAAAATGGTGGTTGTGTGCATGCATGCCCGAGTAAGTGTGAGCGCACAAGTGTACAAGTGTGTGAGTGTAGGGGGGTGGACAAGGTACAAATTTGCAGTAGATGAGCAAATTCCGGGGTGTAATGTACAGCATGGGGTCTATGGCTATTTCTGTTTTGTTTACTTAAAAGGCACCAAGTGAAAATCTTAAAATCATTCACCACCATCCCCACCACACATAGGGAACTATGTGAGCTGATGGGTGTGTTAATTAGCCTTATTACAGCAATCATCTCACCATATGTACGTACACCAAATCATGAGGTCGTACGCCTTAAACGTTACACGATGTTCTATGTCAATAAAGCTAAAGCTGTGGGGGAGACACACACATCATCCAGGAAATCTAAAACGAGCCAGAATTCAAGATTCTACTTGGTGGTAACAAAAAGCATCTGCTATTAAAAACAAATGTAGGGGGCGGGCCTCAGTGGGTTAAGTGTCCGACTTGATTATAGCTCAGGTCATGATCTCTGGGTCGTGAGATTGAGCCCCAACGTTGGGCCCTGAACTGGAAGTGGAGTCGGCTTGCAATTCTCTCTCCCTCTGTACCCCCGTCGTCACTGAAATAATCTTTAAAAATAAACAATAACAAAAAAATAAATCCAGATCTATTTATGAAGTAGGAAGTAAAAATTTCATGAATTAAGACGATCCACAAGAATTTAAAGAAATGTCCCAGCACAGGAAGACTCCTTCTAGGTCCTAGACAGAAAACAAGCTGAAAAATCCTATTCTAGAGACGCCTGCGTGGTTCAGTGGTTGAGCCTCTGCCTTGGGCTCAGGTGTGATTCTGGGATCGAATCTCACATTGGACTTCCCACAGGGACCCTGCTTCTCCCTCTGCCTTTCTCTGTGTGTCTCACGAATAAGTAAATAAATCTTAAAGAAAAAAAAAATCCTATTCTAACGTTAAGCATCTTCTCATCCCTCCCCTCTCTCCGTTCCCTCCCCCATGAGACATGAGACATGAGACATGAGGGAAACAGTGCCTCAAAAAAGATTATCTGATGACCTGAGCAGCATTAGGCTACTACTGAATACTATCAGAGAACATATGACGCCATTCTACCAAAATACTGCCACGGACACTGCATGGAATTCACACAATGGAATTCTCAGTGACTTGGATAAATGAATGGGTTCATTTCCTGTCATAGGACACCCTGCCGGGGGAGGGGTTAGCAACTGTTGCCATGGCAATGGTAAACCAATACATTCCCATCCACTCCTGACAGTGGTTCAAATAAACACAGATGAGAGCTGACCCTATCTGCCCTTGCGAGAATCTGTGAAAATCTCTCTCCCCAGCATCTCTTAAGGGAATGGGCTCCATCAGCACCCCTGTGCAACACTCTCTGGGAAAAACCACAACCCCTTTAAAAACCCCATAGGCAAAAAATACAACAAATTCCTTTTTATAAAATAGGCCACTGAGAAAATGTTGATCAGTATACACAATTGCCCTTCACAGCAAGCATGACTAGAAGCATGAATTCTGTGCACTGAGGGACAGCCAGAGTGTTATTCAGTGGCCTCTCTCCTTTTCTTGGGCTAAAATGCCACCTGATTTGTAAAACATGGAAGCTTTAGGCACAGAGAGAAAGGTGGAGACAGACTTACAGAGGTAGGTGTTTAATGGGTGGATTCCCCCGCTGGGTATAAATTAAATCTGGTGCAAGGTGAACCGTGTGAAGTCAAGGAAGGAATGAGGGGTGCACTAGGACACATGTACATACATATCCTCACCTCCATTCCACCTCTGCTCCACACACACCCCTTCCACACCCACAGACACAGGCACACTCTGGAAAGGACTATGGGAAAAACTCTCAGGCCTAGAAGAATCCTAAAACCGGGGATGTGATGGATATCGCATTGTCTGGCTGTCAGCCCGAATGCCGTCCGTGAATACTAAGTAGAAAGCGAAGAAGTAGTAACTTGCATGTAGCACTGTTTCCACGTTTGCTTCCCTGTGGCCCAGAGGTAGTGGAAATCATCCTAGACCTATACTGTGCCAATGATGTGGGTGCAGTTAGTTGTGAGTGCATCTACCTGGCCAAATGGGAACATCACCTACTAGAACCTACGTGTGAGCTGGGAACCATCTTATAGATAGGAAATTCAGGCCACATTATGACACTTCTTTGCAAAGGTAATCAAAGATTAAATCACATTGTCTGCATCAATGAGTTGGTTGCAGCAGGAAAATCCTTGCACACTCAGATGGCATGTGCTTAGGTCGGGTGTACAACACACAAGCGAAGATCTGAAGTGAAATTACACCAGAGAAGGGGGAGAGGCATGCAGCCAGTGACTGATCTATAAATAATTTCAAATAAACCGCAAGGGAAGGAAAGACATTATTACTCTTATGTTTCTGCACAAGGCAGATGAACAAGCAGGAAGGAAACATTTGGGGACACAGAAAAATATCTCAAAAAGGCATGGTCTCCAGTACTCACGAGAGGATCTACCTAGACCTAACAACTCAATGAAGGAAGAAGAGGGAGGGGCAGAAAGATTTGAAGTCACACCACACTTCACACATGAGTCTGAGCAAAGAGGGTTTGCACGAAGAACCCAAAACAGAAGACAACAAAAAGATCACAGAAGGGGTGCCTGGCTGGCTCAGTCAGTAGTAGAGCACACCACTCCTGGTCATGAGTTCAAGCCCACTTTGGGCATGGAGCCTACTTTAAAAACAAATAAATAAAAAATGATCAAAGAGCACACACCAAAGCGGGGGGATCAATTGAACGTATTTACATTATTACCTAGAGGAGTCAAACTGCCAAGTAGAAATAAGAGAATACTCTGGTTGAGATCAAGCATTTGGGGAACAAAGCTATATCTACTTGATGGATCAAGGCAGACTACCTGCCCCAAGAATTCTTAACCACAGGGATATTCCACTGTCCGTTTACACCATGACTATATATAGAATGGAGAGGTCTATTTATTGGCAGACAGTAATATGCCAGCTGCTTTAAATCATATGTGGCATTTAGTCCTTAGAGCAGTGGTTACCAAGTGTGATCCTCCAACCCACAGTATCAAAACCGCTTGGAAATCTAGTAGAAATGCAAATTCTCAGGCTTCACTTCAGACGTACTGAATCAGAAACTCTGGGGTGGGACCCAGGAAGCTGCATTTTAGCAAGCACACCAGATGGTTCTCATGCATTCTGAGGCTGGAGAACCACTGGCTGAGAGTATCACCGTTACCATTTATAAGACAATAGAATGGATGCTCAGACTTTAAGCAGCTGTCAAGAACACAGATGCGAAGCAAAAATCTGCCTTATTCCAAGGCCTGTGCTCTCTGTTTTGCACACCACATTCTAGGGGGATTCCATCTGGACAAGAAGGCTGGCTGAAATGGTGAGGGATGGTAAAAGATCTCCCTTATATTTTAAGTTAAGAAGCACAGACTCAATCTGAAGGGATTTTAATTCTGGATTTGTCCTCTTGTTTTTGGACAAGTTCTGCTTTCAAAAGAAGCACCATAAACGGGGCTGTATTATTAGTGACATATGTACTGTTGGTCCCAGTTTGCTTAGCAAAAATATATGGGCCACTCCTCGGCAGGGCCAGCCTGCTTACCTAGCCAAGCATGCCTGGGAACAGACTCCCCGTTGGTTTCATTTCAGTAACACAAGTGGGCCCCTTCCCACTGGCATCCTTTTGGTAGTTACTAGTTTAAGGGCACTTCAGAAAAAGCAGTATCGGGGATCCCTGGGTGGCTCAGGGGTTTAGTGCCTGCCTTCGGCCCAGGGCGTGTTCCTGGAGATCCCAGATCAAGTCCCACGTCGGGCTCCCTGCGTGGAGCCTGCTTCTCCCTCTGCCTTATGTATCTGCCTCTCTCTGTGTCTCTCATGAATAAATAAAATCTTAAAAAAAAAAAAAAAAAAGGCAGTACCAATGTTCCTAGATGAAAAGTTAACACTGGAGATATACCTGCTCTAGAAAAATCCACAGTGTCACAATCCAAACTGACATCTGTTCAATATATTCATTTCTTAAGTTGCTTCTTTGAAAACTAAAATTACATTGACTCACTGTAATTTCTTAAATCTTTCCTCATATACTCATTTTTTTTTTATAGTAGGAATTTAATAGTACCTATCTGAGCAAACGTGGGACACTGGTAAAAGATGAGCTTTTGTGACCATGGGCCAGAGAGGGCAAATATATGCTCTCAAATAGGGAAGTCTGTCCTGCTCAGCTGAAACTTCAGCCAAAAAAAATCTAAAGAACATGGAAATGCACTTGTTTACACCCAAGGCAGTGGTAGTAGAGGGAGTAACCCAAAAGGTTTGTGCGAACAAGCCATCCCAGCCCAGACCTCCCAACCAGTAGGTCTCCAGGAGAAGCGGAAGGCTGTGTCAGCCACACCCTCTCCTCTGGTTTCTAAGAGCCCAACAATCACAGCCTGATGGCATCTTTCACACACTGGTTTGGCTGTAAGGAAAGGATCAATATACATTTCGGTTCCTAAATTTTTCAAACATTAGGAGCCAGTCTCTTTGTGAGAACCCAGGGATCCACAAAGCTCCCTGCCACCCCCTTTCCTTTCCCTGTCCCCTCATCTTTGGAAGAGGTGCTCTCCCTTCCAGATGATCTCCAACAGTTCTGTCTGTTCCAGCCCTGCTCAAGGAGACTGGAGTACAGGGGAGATGGGAGCACAGGAGACATGAGAAATGAGAACCAGGAGAGAAATTATGGCTCGAATCCCCGCAAAGGGGAATAACTACAAGCTCCAGAAAGGCCAAGTGCCAGTCCATTATTACACAATGGCATTTGCCCAAACAAGAAGCAGATTACGGCCTCACAATGTACCCAGAGTCTCTGCAGGCTGTCACAGTGAACGCAAACATATTTCTTGGGGGCAGAGTAACAGGCTGAACAAATCTGTAACTTATGTTCCAGAGAAAGAATGACTCTGAAAAAAATACATATATTTAAAAACCAAGAGAATCCATCCTGTAGAGTGAGTCCCAAATTGACGGAACCTGAAAATTTTTCTTAAAGAGTATAAATTAATGAACATATCAACGGCTAATCACAAAGAACCAACACCGCGCCCCCCCCCAAAAAAAAAAAAAACATTGGGCTGAATCATGCTCATGATTACTTGGAAGCATTCCCATTCATTCTCTCAAAGTTTGCAAGGAGCCAGTAAGGTGGTCTCTGGCCTGGAGAGAATGGCCCGCCAACCCCACAAGCCCTAGCTAAGTGGGCACTGACAAAAACAGCCTTTCCCTCAAGCTAATAACCAATAACCACCACATGGATTTATATCCTACTCCATCAGAGCCAATGCGAGCTTTGTGTATTTTTTTAATTATAATTTCAGAGAACAACTTACTTGATTCGGTAAAGCACCTAGACTCTCATATGGTTATATGCGCAACAGAAGAGTACTTCATGTGAAAGAAGCAACACCTCAAACAGTCTCCATTCATTTCAGAATAGGTCTGAAACCAAATATGAACATCAGGGCAAAAACTCATTTTTTAAAAAAGATTTAATTTTTCTATTCATGAGAGACACCGAGAGAGGAAGAAGCAGGCTCCCTGCAAAGAGCCTGACACAGGGCTGGATGCCAGGACCCCAGGATCACAACCTGAGCGAAAGGCAGATAGGTGCTCAACTACTGAGCCACCCAGGTGCCCCCCTAAAACTCATTTTAATAGGACCTAGGGCTTTTGTTTCCTTTCTCAATGTGTTCGTTCTTTCATTTTATATAGGGTAGACAATAGCAATTCATATTAATTCTACATAATTTCCATCAACTCATCATATATGCTATCTAAAGTTTACACAGATTTTGTACAAAAATGTAACTCCAATAACACAAAAAGCTACGTCCTCTGGGGAAAAGCAAAATCTGTGAGTATGAGATAACAGGAGAAAATGCCAGACAGGTTTATCACCATCATTATCAAAGAATATTTATTATCACGAATTAGATGATCAGCAGGCTAAATATTTAAAAATTTTAAAGACACCAGAAAAATGTGGTCAACCTTAGGTTAGCACCACAGGGGCTTTCGGGCAAGAAGGCATTTTTTCCCTTCTCTTGGCATCAAGGATTAATCACAGTGAATGGAAATTCAGTGACCTTATACTATATTAGTTTGAGGCCCCTGGAACCTGCTGTGAAATGAGAAACAGGCACTTCCTTCTATCCTAAAACCATGTTTGATCCCAGGGAGCATTTACAGAACCAAAGAGTAGAGCGAAGAAGGACGGAGAAACAGAGAAGGGGGAAAGAGACAAGAAAATTATATTGCTGCCAAAACAGTTTGCTCTTTCCTAACCCTTTAGAGCAAAACAAGTAACTAGGGGTGATATTTCGAAAACACACAACACACATACACAGGCACCTACCTTCCAGTATGATAAAGCAGATGTGAGAGATCTGGATGGCTCTTTTTTTTTTTTTTTAAGATTATTTATTTATCCATGAGAGACACAGAGAGGCAGAAACACAGGCAGAGGGAGAAGCAGGTTCCCTGTGGGGAGCCCGATGTGGGACTCGGTCCCAGGACCCCAGGATAATGCCCTGAGCCAAAGGCACTCAACCACTGAGCCACCCAGGTGCCCCTGGAGGATTCTAAATAGGAAAATATGATTCTCAAATGTAACCTCCAGGAAGGTTTCCATTCCTGACACTTCATTTGACTACTGGTACAACTGCTTTACGTCAACAAAAACATACAAATATTTATCGCATACTACATACTCTGCCAGCCATTGAGGATACACTGATAAACAAGGACGATCCCATCTGAGGAAACTGGGAGCCAAACCCCTTGGGAAGCTTGAAAGGCAAGTGAGCACAACTAGACAATGAGATCACGCCATTCCTTCCCCACACTCCTGACGTTGACTCGACACCCATTCTCTGAAACAGTCTAAGCTAAGGGGACAGATCAATCAAGGTAATTGTATAGGAGGATGACACTCTTGTGCAAATCAAAGTAACTGAGCCCAAAGCACAAGAGAAAATATTCTTGCCGGATATTTACCTTATTCCAAAGATGTGGGGTGAGGTAGGAACCCACTTTTGATTACCATCTCTCCTTTACATTTCTAATAGCACAACTGGATCAAAGTATCTTCTCTAACAGTCTTTCAGGATGCTGCCTTGCTTCTTTAGCCTGTACTTGAGAATCTCTCCAGCCGACTCTCCATCCCTGGGCCTAGCTCTAAAAATGAGATGGAGGGAGGGAAGAAGAGAGAAGGAGAGAGACAGAGAAGGAAGAAGGAAGAAGAGGAGGGTGGGCTGGTGCTCAAGGCAAGAACATTCTCTTCCCATCCAAGTGGGAACAATCTACACTGCTTTTTTAAAAATATTTTATTTATTTATTCATGAGAGACACAGAGAGGGGGAGAGGCAGAGACACAGGCAGAGGGAGAAGCAGGCTCCATGCAGGGAGCCCGACATGGGACTCAATCCCAGGTCTCCAGGATCACGCCCTGGGCTGAAGGTGGTGCTAAACCGCTGGGCCACTGGGGCTGCCCTACACTGCTTTTAATTGAGCTGTAAAACAAGCCAAGGGAGGTACTGACATCAAGGAACATTCTGCATAAAGAGCCACATCTAACAACCTGGGCTCCTGGAAGGTTTTCTATTCAGCACTCACGTGTGAACCCCAAGTGACGCTCATGGCTGTCACCCCTTGGCAGACAAGGTGCCTTCAAACCCCTACGAACCCGCGGCCAGTGCCTTGCAGGTGAGCAAGCCCACTGGAACCCCTCCCTCTCAATTTCATCAAGGAGAACTCTCCAACTGATAAGATGTTTCCGGGGGGGGGGGGGGGGGGGTCAGATACTGTCTTAGAGATCAGAGACAGGCTTACACACTTGGCCTTGGGGGTGCAGTGGGGGAAAGAGGGCAGAAACATGTGGTCCTGGCCTTGGTGTTCAGATTTAAGAGACTAAAAGCCTGGATGCAGGAAGAAGGCAAGAAAGAGCCTGGTCCCCAGTTTCCGTGGCAACTAGCATGCTAGACCAGAATTTGCATGGGAGGTGGAAGTGATATCCTTGCAATCAGATCTCCGAGGTAACGGAAAAAGGAAATGGTCACGGCAGTCATGAAACTGCCTCAGATGAAGTTCACAGACCATTTTCCTGAAATAAGAAAACGTGGCAAGAAGCCCACATGCTTACCAGGAACCCTAAGCAAATTTTGGGGGCAGCTGCCCACTCCCACAAATGTCTATAAATTTGGCCTCACCAATGCCTACTGGCCAATGAGATCAGCGGAATCCGACCAACCCCTAACCCCGCAGAGGAGACACCTGGGCCACGGTGGGGTGGGAGACAACACGACACGCTCCCCACTCCTTCCTTCCTCCAAAGTCCCATGTGGCATCAGTCTCTGGGGACGGGGGGGTGCATATCTGCCCAGGAGAACCAAGTACCTACAAAGACGTCTCCAGATAGATTCCCGCACCTGGCAAAACTTAAGAGGAGTCCAGTTTCACCCCCCACCCACAAAAAAGGCTTATTAATTACTACCCAATTCCAGAGTTAAGTATGAACAGTGAATTTAAGTTGTACAAGAGCAGAAGGCCACGTCTCTGCCTGCATTAAATGCCTATGCAGTGTGATAGGCCCTATACATACATCTCAGTACCAGCCCCACCCCAAATGACCCAGGCTAGATATGCAGTGCTTTAACACACAATTAAAAATTGAAATTCCAGGCTACGTTAGAAACTTAAGACAGGATGGAGCCAATGTAAATGTATACTTGGAGCCTTCGGATCAAAAGCAGAAAACAGCGGAGCTTTCAACTAGTACAGAGCTTCCCCGCCCCCCCGCCGGCATCCACCCTGTTCCCACACACACACTCCCTCTTTTAATTAGCCAAGGACCTCGTTTAAGTCAGCTCTTCCTCTGGAAGGAAAAAAAAAAAAAGGAAAAAGAAATCAAGATTGGGGTTTGTCTTTCATTTTCTAAAGGTGAAGATAGGGAGTCTGTCTATCCCCTCCTATAATCGAAAGAAGCTAAAAAATAGACCCAGTGCCTGTAAGTACATCTTGGTTGAGATGGTTTGGCGACTAAATGGTAAAGCTAAAAGCCAGATGCTAAAAGCATATCAGGTTCTTACGCAGGGCTGAGCTATGTTACTTCATTTAATTCTAAGAACCACCTGGGTTGCTGGTTATTGCTAGCCTGCCTAGATAGCTGGTCCACCTCGTAGAACATATGGTTCCCAGCACATAGCACAGGTACCCCTGTTGGTGTGTCCTTTCTATACCCAGTAAGGGGTGATGATGTGGGATGTATGCCCTGCTCTCACAACGGGCCACTTCTTAAATCAACTACAAGAATACGAGCTCAATAACTAGACTGGGACCTCATCCTCCCCCTACCCACCTCCAAACCACCATATGTGTCTTTTCAAAATATCAAGGAACCCTCTGGTCTCAAGCTCACCATACTGGGAAAGAAATAAACCCTTCCCTCTCCCATTCCTCTTGTGATGTCAGTCAGATAAAGCACGACAGTACACAAGGCCCTCCAGGAAAAGCCTGCTACAAACCTTTAGGGACCACTTCCAGTGTCAAGGTCCAGCCCCACTCAAGGACAAGCCAGAGGCTCAAGGCATGGAGTGCTGGCTCTTTCTGCTCAGCAGGTCTCTTCCCATGGCCAAGCAGCACATGAGGCATTGGTCGGGTTATTAATGTAGCTCCAACTGCATACAGCTGCCAGGTCAATGGAGCCCTGGGCACTGAGCTGGTCTCTCTCTCTCTCCATTATATAATTTGGCCGAGACACCTGCACAGGTTTATAACATACTACCAGGAAGTTACGAGATGAGCTCTACCACGGGTTCTAGAACATACTCTCCATAGAAGGAAAAAACTCAACGCACATGTCACCTTACTGATGATGTTCTAATGTCCCTCTCAGACATGCCCTAGTCAACTCCAGCCTGTGTCCACAGATGCCACATCTATAGCACTCTCTACAATGCATCTGAAATGACCTGTTCTCTTTCCTCTCCCTGGAATGGGGATCTCTGGTACCACAACAACAGGCTTAATGAATCCTCCTTTAGATCTGTCCCAGGACTTGGCAAACAACTTGAACTCTGAAGAATAAATTGGCACCCCTGGACACTTCTTCATCCAGGGTCACAATGCTCTGAGAGTTCAAACAGGATCACTTTTCCAAGATTGCAGAATTCTCGGGACACTCAAAAAACTTTTGAAAACACAACTCTCTCTCCATCTCCACAGTGGCTCTTCATTAATTTATTCAAGGTGGACAGGAACCATTTAGAGTCCCCTGACAATGTGCCAGGAGCTCTACTTCTAGCACAGTGTACTCCTCTGTGATCAAAGCTCTATACCACAGAGTTTACTATGAAGAATTAAATGGGCAAATATATGTAAAGAATCTAAAGTAGTGGTTGGCACTTCACTGTGTACGTATATAACCACCGTATGTGTATGAGTGCTAGATTAAGTGCTCATCATCGCTGCCCTGCAAAGGGGGTATTGGACTCTCGCACAGAGTCAATTGGGATTCACACCCAATCTATAAGATTCTAAAATTTCAATTTTTTCTTTCCTCCAATTTCTAATCAAGGGCCTCATTATAAGACTGTGCCAGGAAAACATTCTACTTTAAATCATCACATTCTGAAGATCACTCAGGGAGAAGTGTCTCACCTTGATATCACTTGCCTTAAGATCAGAAGATTGTCAGGCATGGATACAAATAGTCTACACGTGCTGGGCGGGGGGGTGGGGTGTGTGTGTGTGTGTGTGTGCAATGATCCAAGAGTTTAAAACACCTCTTGTACACCATGGCCTTGGAAGGCAGTCCCAGGAAGGGTGGCCTCATGGAACGTGAGGAAGCCAGGAAGCCACACATGCTCAGAGGCAGTTTTCTCCTCCTGTAAGGCCAGGTGGCTGGGAAGGCCCCACCCGCCCAAGTCCTGGTTCTGGGGATATACCTAGTAACCAATGCCAGGCAAGAAGTGAAGTCAGGAACATGGACTCAGAAAGCTAACCAACATATCCCAGCCATATGGCCTAAACGAAGGAGGGGAAGCAGACTGATTCACTAGGAAAGGAACATGAAACAGCAGAAAGGTGCTCCAAAGACAGGAAGGGCCTTGAGGACACAGATAAGGAGATGCACCGAACAAACAGGGAACCCCGAGACAGCAATACCAACAGAGCAAGCATATGTGGTCAACAGCCCTGGAGCACTCCCCTTCACAGCCTACTTTCCAGCTCATCTCTACCATTCCTTAGGATGACAGAAGGAACTGGAGACAGCAGGAGTCAAGTGACAACCATGCCCCAGCTCCAGCCTTCGAGATACCCGATCCAGGATGAAACGCAGGCACTCAGCTCAGGATGAAGTCAAGCAACACAGAGGGCACCCCTCAGCTTCTGTATCCTGGCTGCATGCTAACAGTGCGCCTTTGCTTCAGCTAGACACAGGGTAGAAGGATGGTAGAGAAAGAACAATCCAGTGAGAATCTGCGATCCATTATGCCATTTAAACCAAACTAATTTACCCATGCACCTGCCATCAAGATAACTCCAAAACACCAGCTTGAATTTGCGCAGTCATCTGAGAGCCTCCTGTGCCACTTTGTTCCATGTTCTTCTACAATGTCAAACTCCAACCTAACTTTAATCTTTTGGATTTCCTGCTAACAACCAAAAACCACACCTCAAAAGCCACACCCAAAAAGTCCACCCAGATCTCCACTGTCTTTTCCTTTGAAAGATGACCAGGTTGCACCTCTGGGGCTCCATAAAGGAGGCACCTGGTACCCAGACACTATTCATGCACACAGAGAGTCGAGCAGGCCCAGTGCATGTGAGGAGGAAGACAAGGATGAACCCAAGATGCTTCCTTCATGAGAGTGAAGAACACGAAAGATTGTTTGGTAACCCCCAGGTCATGCCACCTAAGTAATAATCTGCCAAGTAGTGAAAACTCTAGGATAGGAAGGGGGAATGGGGAATTGCATGAAGTTCCTGTAAATGAATTCATGTACAAAACCAGTCAGACCTTATGTTTGTTACAGCAGCTTCCTTTGTTCTGCATATGGGGCCACAGCCAGGCTCTAACTCACCACAGGGAACAGGACAGAGGGGGATTTCACTTTAATAGAGACAAGCCTGCCTAGTGCTGTAGGGAGGGCAGAGGAGAGAACTCATGAGAGTTATCAGAGAGATCTGAACAGAAGCCCAGGGATTTGGCTCTAGGGAAAGAACCTAACCACTGAGGACGTGGGTGAGCAGCATGTGCCATCCTGCAGTAAACAGAAAGTGTGCATGCTTCAGCCAGTGAGAATCTCTGGCTCAATCAGAAATGGTCTCCTAGCTCTCTGGTACTCGAAATAAGACATCTGACCCTCAGCTTCGCCTTGGTGACCCTTTTATCTGGGAAAATGCTGAAGATCAAGGTTAAGATATGAAGAGCTGACAGATACAAATCTCCCTCCCAAATCTGAACTGTACAAAAGGGGAAGTACACCCATAAGTAGACACCACGAGGGGAGCCCATATTTTAACTCTTGCCCCCTTGGAGCCCACCAACTCCAGACAAACTCAAAAAAAGTCCCACAAAAGAATATTCACCCAGAGAACATGGACACAAACCCACTAGAGTCACAAAGTTAATCACAGAGCTGTCTGCAGCAGCTACCTGAAAGGAACAGTAAACTAGGTCCTACATGTTCTCGTATTTAGGATGGTCCTCTCCCCGGTGCCCTCAGGCATGAAAAGCATGACCTCCACCCTTTCATGTTGGAGAGGATTTCAAAAGCAAAATGTGTTTTACTCAAGATAAGCTAAAGCTCTTCCTTCCCCTTTCTATTTACAGCTTGGTTTACAATGCAGAAATAAATCTTCATGTATTTCATTAAAGAAGGAATGCAAACACTTGGCAGAGATGAGAACATGGACCAGGTCCTATGATGTGAGGGGCCACAGGAGTGCGCACTGTCCAAAGGTGGGCCCAGCTGAGGAGGGTAAGTGAGGCTGTGATCCAGCCATGGTTGGGTTACCCCACCAGGTGCTGCTGGCCCAAAAGGAGTGTCCTTCTGGAATTTGTCTATCCTGGAGGTACCTGAAACAATCAAGAGCTACGTTTTCTGCCCCCAACAGAAAGGGACATAGTGTAGTGGGAAAGTCCAGGCATTAGAGATATGAAGACTTGGATTCAAATCCTGACTTTAAAAATCATGTGTCACTCACTACTTAGGTATTTTCAACATTTGTTGACTCAGCTATTAAGCAGGGTGGCTCAGTCAGTTGGGCATCCCACTCTTGGGTTTCAGCTCAGGTCACGATCTACAGGAAGTGAGATGGAGCCCTGCATTGGGCTCCATGCTGAGGAAGGAGCCTACTTAAATCTCTCTCTCTCTCTCTCTCTCTACCCCTCCCTGCCCCTCTCCACCTGCTTGCTCTCTTCTCTAAAAAAATTTAAGTTTAAAAAAAAAAAAACCTTCTACGTGTTTCATTAGGATTAAGGTAAGATTTATTAGCACAATATGTTCTATTCACTACACGGTACTTCTTCCTTTTTTAGAAACAGAGGTTCTGGAACTTCAAAGAGTCTGAGACATTTCTAACAGTCACACGCTTTCTTGTGGAGTGGGACTTTCTATTTATAGGTCAATTGCTTCTTTATTTCAAGATTCTTTTACATTGCGTCAGGGTTTACTTAGTCATTAAAAGAAGAAAAAAGTGAACTGCATAACAAGACTAAATGGAAACGTTAGGGCCGTGGCTAAGATAAAGTGCAAACACGGTAGTTATGATTCCTGGTGGTAGCCTTCTCCCTCTAATTCAGCATTCAAAGAAAAGAGTCATAGGGGCAGGACTTACTTCCTGCCTCAAAGGAACTGAAAATCCACACAAGACAATGGACATCACACCACAAAGCACTGTGATCCCTGAGAGCTGGGAAAAGACTGGCCAGCTCACAGCCCAAGGAGAGGAAATTCAAGCAGAGTTTAGAAGAATCTAAATTAAGGAACAGGAGCTGAGAGTTTGGGGAGGCCAAGGTATTGAACAGAATCCAAAGCAGAGTACTGGGAAGGGGGTGGGCCACCCAGAAAATTCTGGAAACTCCTCACATATTCACTGGGTAGTAGCAGCCACTAGTGAGGAAAGGACTGGAGGTAAAAGCCGCCAAATCCCACACAAGGCCACATACAGTGCGTGGATCTACCAGCCTAAATGGTAAACATCGTAATTCACAGGGCAGCAAGTACTCATCCAGGTTTCGCCGGAGCAGTGGGAAAAACTTAACCCTTCAGCAAACACTTCTCTGGCTCTAATCTACTAAACAAAGCTGAAAAGCCGAGATCCAGAAGGACCCAACTGTTTCCTACAAACTTATTCACATCTTAGAACAATGCTCAAGAACAGGCAGAGAAATACAAACACATCCAGAACCCAAAGGAAAATGTACAAGACCTGCCATTCAATAAAAAATTATCAAGCAAGGGACACCATACTGGGGTGGCTCAGTGGTTGAGCATGTGGCTCAGGTGGCAATCCTGGGGTCCTAGAATTGAGTCCCACATCACTTCTTCTTCTTCTGCCTATGTCTCTGCCTCTCTCTGTCTCTCTCATGAATAAATAAAACCTTAACAACAACAACAAAATTATCAGGCAAGTACCAGAGCAGGAAAATAGGACCTCCAATGAGGAGGAACATTAGTTGGTCCAAAACTAACCCATAAATAACACAGGTGAAAGATTTAGCAGACGAGCATATTGAAACCTCTATTCTAACTCTCTTTCATGTGTTCAAGGTTGGCAAAGACTCAGCACCTCAGGAGAGGCACTGAAGATTATACAGACCAAATTCTAAACTTCTAGAGATAAAAACAGCAATCTCTGAGGTTAGAAAGGAAAAAAAAAAATACACCTCTGTAGATTTTGGATAGAAACTACCTAAAATAAAAACAGAAAAGGGGTGAGGGAGGAGGTACTAGGATAAAATAGAGCATGAAGGAGCTGTCGGTCAATATCAAGCAGCCAAATATACATGCAATTGAAATCCCAACAGGGGAAAAACCAGTGCACACACTAAAAAATATTTGCAGAAATACTGTCTTCAATTTTTCCAAAACTGATGAAATCTGTACTGAAGAAGTTCGGTGAACTGCAAACACAAGAAACATAAACCACACAAGGGGACATGGTACTACTGATGAAAAGAAAATCTTAAAAAGTAGGCTGGGGCGGGGAGTACCTGGGTGGCTCAGTTGGTTAAACATCTGCCTTCAGCTCAGGTCATGATCTCAGGGTCCTGGGATTCAAACCTGTTTTGGGCTCCGTGCTAAGCAGGGAACCTACTTCTCCCTCTCCCTCTGCCCCTCCCTGTGCTTATGCTCTGTCAAGTAAATAAATAAAAACTTTAAAGGGGGGCGGGGGCACCTGGATGGCTCAGTCTGTTGAACGTTGGAATCTTAGTTCTGACACAGGTTAGGCTTAAATCATGATCTCTGGATCATGAGATCAAGCCCAGCATTGGGCTCCACACTCAGCGGGGAGTCTACGGCTTCCTCTCCCTCTGCCCCTACACCCCCTCTTCAACCTCTGAAATAAATAAATCTTAAAAAAAAAAAAGTAGACTAGGGGAAAGGATGCATCTTGGAGAGTTAAGTGACAGCAGTTCTTACTGGAAACAATGCACAGCAGGGGACACTTGAATGCTATTCCCCTCCCATTTAACAACATTTTAAAGGCAATATCCCAAAATTCTATAACGGGCAAAAAATAAAACAAGGTAAATTTCTTACAACTGCAGGCTATCCTTCAATTCTTGTAAATTTTTAAGTATTTTAAATGAGGGAGAAATAAAGACCTTGAAGACATACAGAAGCCAAGAGATTCATCCAACCCTAGCAAACCTATAATTAGAAGTATTTTTTTTAGAGTATTAAAGTCCTTTCAGGCAAAAATGAAAATGAGGGGCAGCCCAGGTGGCTCAGGGGTTTAGCGGCGCCTTCAGCCCAGGGCCTGATCCTGGAGACCCGGGATTGAGTCCCTGCATGGAGCCTGCTTCTCCTTCTGCCTGTGTCTCTGCGTGCGTGTGTGCGTGCGTGTGTGTGTGTGTGTGTGTGTGTGTGTCATGAACTTAAAAAAAAAAAAAAAAACTAAACTAAAACAAATGAAAATGACCCTCAAAAAGAGAGATCTAGAAGAAGTAAAGAAAAGCACCGGAGATGGCAAGCATTTAGGTAAATAAAGCAGATAGGCCTGATACATCTACATACACATTATATTCAGTTCCACAATTATCTTCTGTGGTTACTAAAGGTTCCACATAATATTCCATCCTGCCTTTTTGCCCCTTCCTTACTGCCTAGAAGTAGAGTTTATATTTCAGTCAAGAGACATATAGAATTAAAAATTAGAACAATTCTAAAGTCAGATTGGTAAAATAGTCTTCAAGGTTGTAACAACAAAACAATCTTTAACACTTTGGTCAGTGTAGATGCCTAAATCTAAACCAAAACCTAAGACAAATAAATCTAAGGCTGGGTTACTATTACTGCCCAGATTCAAAGCAAAACCACGAAGTACCTTTAACACCATACTTGACTACTAATGCATTTGGTTAAAGGGAAACAAACATGTAGGTCTTCAAAATTCTAATTCTTAAGGAAGTTCAGAATAAGGAGCACCTGCGTGCAGAAAACTAAGTGTCTGCCTTTGGCTCAGGTCATGATCTCAGGGTCCTACGATGGAGCTCCTACCACACCCCCAGGCTGGGGGGGGGGGGGGCAGTAAAGGCAGGGATCTGCTTCTCCCTCTGCCCCTCCCCCCACTTGTGCCATGTTCTCTGTGTCTCTCTCTCTCAAATAAATGAATAAATAAAATCTTAGAAAAAGGATGTTCAAAAAAAAAAAAAAGGATGTTCACAGTGAATAACTCCAACATCTAACAGTGCCAAACAAGAACCCTATGCATTTGGACCTATCTTCCTTCCAAACATGGAGGTAGAAAAGTATCACCTATCAACAAAGTATCTGAGAACAGAAATAAGGAAAACATCAATACTGACCATTCAGCTATGAAAGGAATACCTATCAAAGCCCAGAATTCCCATGATGTTCAACACATATTCAAAACCAGAAACTAAAATATACTAAGTCATAGCATCCTCACCCTTAAGCTGATGCTCTGTATTCAAAAACCCAATCCACTGGAATGGGATCATCTTTACACTCAGACTTCTATCAATGGCCTAAGACACAGCAGATTTTAACAAGAAAACATGTAGGATCCTACAGAGACATAGTCTAAACTTTTGTACTAGGTCACTAGATTCCCTTAAAGGTTTTTTCCCCCCAGAATAAGGCAGGGATTTTAGCAAGAAATACTAGCAAAAGAGCCCCCCTCCCCGCCCCCGACCCGGTAAAATGACAACGAATATGTGCACGGCTGAGACAGAACCTACTCATCAACAGCCCATCCTCACAAACTTGAACCTCATCTCACTCATGACTGCTCCACACAAGCAAATAACCTGGTTACATCAACCTTTGTGAGGGATTCACAAGTGTGCGCCACAGGGTCCTTCCTGTGACTCAGTAACTTCACAAGAGGGACACACGCCTACATTTTTCCATCTGCCTACAGATGGTGGTGACAGTGTCACCACAGAGGACAAATACATCATTTGTATAAATCAAAATTCCTCTAAAGCATGTTTGAGAAGTCCCCAATAAATATGCATACTCACACACAGCAGTTCATGTGTCACACACGGTGAGGACAACTAATAATAGTATCTATGATGCGGTATTCAGGATGCACCTGTGGGTTCTTCATCAATCACTTGTTCAGTCCAGAAAACCACCATGCGGTGCTCACTACTGTTACAGACATTTTAACAAACAAGGAAACTGAGGCACAGTTTTATGAATTAGAGTTTAGAATTGTTCTAATTTTTAATTCTATAGCTCTCTTGACTGATGCTAGAGAACCTGCCCAAGGCATCCAGGAGATGTGAAGGGTGAGTGAGAATAAGCTGCTTCTGTCTAGCTCCAGTCCATATTGTTAAACCACTAATGCCAAATACAAGTTCCCCTTAACACACCCCTAACATTGCATTACATCCCTACCAGTCATTACATTTTTCTTGTTTATTTCCTCCACCCCAAAATAAAATAAAATATATACACACAGTTAATTTTGCTTGTAATTGAATGGTTAAGTGACCCCTTTTGAAACATGCATTTTTGATCTTCCATTTAAAAGTACACTGGGGGGCGGGGGGGGGGGGGGGGGTTGGGGGGGGGCTCAGTTAGTTAGGCATCTGACTTTTGATTTCAGCTCAGGTCATGATCTCAAACCAGGCTATAGGCTCCCTGCTGAGCATGGAGCCTCCTTAAAATTCTCTCTCTACCCCTCTGCCCCTCACCCCAACCCTGCTCACACACACCTGCTCTAAATAATAAAAGTACACAATCACACCCAAGTTTTTTGTACACCATGTTCCTTTCCACCAGCCAAACAGGTAACAATCCATATTCCCATGACCATTATTCTGGAGTTTGTCTATCCATACCTGACTGACAGCATTTGTCCACTGCGGTTTCTGAAAACACTTCAATACTTCCTGAAGAAAACACAAGTTTTACAAGAGCCAAGTGTAACCAGATGGGCAATGTCTGGTCACCTAACAGGATGATGAGGGTAAGGAGCTTGGTGTGGCCATCATCAAATTCACAAGGAGCTGATCATAGACTCAAAGTCTATAATGTCTCCATTTGAACACTGAGATTACATTGATGTAGATTTTTTTTTTTAGTCATTTACCTCAATGATCAAAAGAAAAGGAAAATTAACGAACTCCCAGCAGTACAGAGTCCTCCAAACCTCCAGCAGCTGAGATGTTCTGTCCACCAAACAGGCTGAGTTTCTAGAAAGTATGCCTTTTCCATTCACAAAGAGTGGACAAAGATTTTAGAGGACTATCTTTTAATGGCTAGGTAAGAAGATATCGTTCATTTTTGCCTCAACAACAATAAATAAATATATAAATGCTACAGAACTCTGGATTCTACTGCTGTGTGCCAAAAAAAATCCCTGACGTCAAATAAAACCAATGATGGCAAGCACATACGGCCATACATAGCTCAGGGGGGTTTCTCATAGAAAAATAACACTTTGCAAAAACACAAGATGTTTGGACTAAAGACTTACAAAACACATGACAGGCATCATCAGAAAATGGAATCACTCTGACTTCCAGGTTTGAAACGCAAGGCAAGGATCTGAGACTTGTAACCATCTATACCTCATAATTGAATATTTCCTACAGAAGTCCAACACAAGCTCTCGGTTTCCTCCACTCCCAAAACAAAAGGCATATTAACTGGTGATTCTAAAAACTATGTGTTTAAGGAAGAGCAATTAACTGTACAAGAATGGCTAGCAAATCTTAAAGAATATAGAATGCTTTGTCCAGAGCAAAGACAAAAACCATGGCCCTGGAATTTTTAGGATTCAGTGTTTTGTCCCTACTGAGAACACAAGGGTTCAATCACAAGATCCGCTCCTTTCCAGTATATAGACACCAGAAACTGTAGATACAAGGTTAAAAGGAGCATCTAGGCAAAAATGCTAAAAGTGATGTTTTGAAATAACCACTTAAGGTTTATTCTGGGTTTGACCTTGTCATCAGCAGGGACAGCACAGCCCATCACCTTATTAGAAAAGGTCTAATACATGTGAGATGAAGGCAGGCTGAGTACCGAGTCCGGGAAGGCAATGACAAAGCCCCAGGATTGGAGATGTCAGTTCTAACAACCTAACTTAGAAGGCAAGGTTCATTTCAAATGATTTATCCTAATATCAATGAAGAATCAAAACAAATGAGCAACTTAAGAGCCAGAAAGTATTAGAAGTTATTATTTTAGGGGCACCTGGGTGGCTCAGTCAGTGAAGTGTCCAACCCTGGATTAGGGCTCAGGTCATGAGCCTGCTTAATATTCTCTCTCTCCCTCTCCCTCTGTCCCTTAAAAAAAAAGTTTGTTTAAAAAGTTACTCTTTTGTATTTGCTATGTACCCTACATAGCAAGCATAAACACTGCAAGAAATTTAAGCCCTAACCTCCCTACCGATTTGGAACCTGCAAAGCCTTCCTCCTGTAAAATCCAGGCCACTTCAGATGAGCCCTAAATCCAGCCTCACCTGTCAAACAGTAACCCTGATGGACTTTACCAGTAAAGTGTGATTATAACCAAATAAAATGCTACCATGAATCTTTAATTCGGGAAAACAAGGTACTTGGCACATTAATTAAAGCAGATTAGAAATGGTTACATTTTCTTTAGATTCATATTGAACAAAATTTCTCTTTTCTCCTGTCCTGGAAACCGAAGTTAAAGGACTGATTTGCACACAGCAGCCACACCCCAACACAGCACTGTGCAGGGAGGAAAGAAAGAAGCCAGTAGCACTATCAACTAAGGCAGGACAAGGACTCCAAGACGAAGGGCCAGCACCCCCTTCTCCCCAAGAGAATGAAGCTTTATAGATCCTGGTCATCATATCTGCCTCCCATGCTGGCAGGATCATTGGGTGCATGAATGTGTGTGTATCAGCTTCGCCGCTAAAGGACCAGGGGCTAATAACACCCTGACCACATTCAGAGTTTTGCTCCCCAAACAAAGATGAGAGATGATACTAGATGCATGACCATGCATGCATGGACATGGTTTAGAAGCATGGACAACATCATTACAGGTTCCAACATAGTTACTGATGGGAGTCATAACACACATCCTTGACCTCTCTCCCTTCTCTTTTGATGACACATTTCTCAAACTGGGCTAGAGTGTTTGTGGCAAACATCTGACACATAAGAAACTTGTCACTGAGACATTCACCCAAGGCTCTTTAAAAAGAGTGACCTACAAGGCCCAGGACCCTGGCAAGGAAGAACTTCTTCAGTATGCTTCCTGATTGTACTAACACCAAATCTAAGACCTCTTCTGAGACACAGCACTGTAAATTAAGAGAAAATTGTATCAAGGGTTTTCTAAATGAAGACATGGCATGATAGAGGAAAACTAAGACTGAGCTATCACCTCAAATTTCAGACCCAAGTACAATTCTGTTAAGGATCTTAAAATACCTAACACATGGTCAATCCAATCCGTTCCTCTTAATTTCCACTATACCCCGTACTTCATTAGATACATGCAATCTAGACAATTTCCAAAGGTAACTAGAATACTGGAGAAAGAGTAAATAGCAGCAACCAGGCTGCTGGAAATTTTTTTTCTTTTTCCAAACCTCTCAAACTACCAGGTTCTAAGAAAAAGTCATGAATCTAGTCATTCAGGAAAACCTCGAGTGTAAGAACAGGGAGGGAGGGGGAAAAAAAACAGAAATGGAATATAATTTCTATGGGGGGGGGGGGAGTTAGAGGTGGGGGGCACAACACGAGGTATGAAATAAGGCAGATGACCAGCAAGGGTTTTTTTTAAACACCCCACTAACACAGCATTACATAATGTCACTGGCACTGTTTGTGAAACCACAAACTTACCAAATTCCCATGGCCAACTTCCCTATCAAAGGCTCAAGCTTATTTAGGAAAGTTACTTAAACAAATAAACAAAATGGTAAATTAAAAGTTTTATGAACGATTTCACCACTGCTACCTGGGTTTAACACCAAGTGGTTCTGTTTTTCTGAGGAAGGAAATTTTTCAGAAAAACACATTTAATTCTTCAGGTTTAAAAACAGCTCTCTTCGGAAATGGCCAAATCCCATCGAATGGACTCCAGAAAGTGACGAGAATTGCTTAAAATGATCATAGCAGATGAATTATAGGGTGGCACCCCTTTGGCCAATTCTCAGGGCAGGAACAAGCTCTATTTGGCCGACAGCATTTTCTGGTGTGTTTGTTCTTAATCACAATGAGTGGACAACATTGAGAAACCAGGACACATAATACAGAACATCCAGAACCCTGGCTCCGCTATGGAAACCAGGAGGCTGGTGTGTGGGCCCGAGTCTGTTCCCCTGTGGGAAGAACTGGCGCCTGGTTTGAAGTCCCTGGTTTAAGGTGCCAGCATGTTCAGCCTTGGGTACTAACCTTTTCCTCGACGGCCCTTCTTCAAAATCTGATGAACTAACATCGTTGCTAGTAGAGGACACTTGGGAGGCATCGTCCTTCTCATTTTCTGACTGTTCTGATGCTGGTCCTAATCCCTTAGACTGGCCATGACCAAGGAGCCCTACAGGTGAGAGAAGGGGACAAACAAACACATGACATCAGGAAGTCGCACTTTACCACAGTCACCCTGACACACTGGCCAATGAAGACAGACCAGGGTTGGGAAAGAAGAGGATTAGAAGGTACATAGTCCGCTCTGGAGTGGGACACCTCATCCTACGTTAGGCCTAGGAACTCATTCGACAGGAAGAAACTCAGGCAGGATTTTGTCACCACAAGATACTTGTAGGGTTCTTTTTGAAATACATAAACACTGGGGCGCCTAGGGGGCTCAGCTGGTGAAGCATCTGCCTTGGGCTAGGTCATGATCCCAGGGTCCTGGGATCAAGCCCCATGTCAGGCTCCCTTGCTCAGCGGGAAGCCGGTTTCTCCCTCTCCCTGCCACTCCCCCTGCTTGTGCTCCCTCTCTCTCTGTGTGTCAAATAAAATAAATTAAATATTTAAAAACAAAAAAGAAATACATAAACATCTTTCAGGGGTGGGGGAAAGGGAGTGGAAAGGAAGAAAGACACTTCCTGTATTACTTATTCGAACTAGTTAAATTTCAAAGGCTAAAGATGTATGCTAGAAATAATTACTGAAATCCTGGGGTGTCTGGCTGGCTGGCTCAGTTGAGGAGTGCATGACTCTTGATCTTGGGGTTGTGAGTTCAAGTCTCATGTTGGGTATAAAGATTACTTTAAAATAAATCTTAAAAAAAAAAGAACCACTGAAATCCTTTTTGGAACTGCCTTCAGAAACCAGATGAGAAAAGCGTATTATTTTGCAGCCACAGCTTAACTTATTAACTAGAAATCCTACTACACAACTTCCTCTTCTTCATTCTTCATTACATTCCATTTGCCTTTGATAGTTTCAAAGGATAAGGCCTCACCAGGACTGCATATATGGCACCATGCAGAAGATGGAGCCCTGGGGTTCCAGGGAAGGGCCTGTGCCAAGGGATATTGGAAGTACCATAATAAATACTAAGACCACATTAATGGGTGACAGCTGAAGAAAAGCCTGGCCAGTCTTCTAGCACTCAGATATCCCTGCATTGAGGGTTCTAGAAACAATTTAAGTCCTACCAATGGGAAGCTTGCCCCCATAGAATTGTCTGCAGCGACTGGCCCCCAATTCCACAGTCTTGTCACCAGCCTCATGGGCATCAGAAGCTGGGGGTCAGCAGGAATGCCAGCACAGCTGTACAGCTTGGCTTTAAGCAAAGCCAAAGGTACTTTGTTCTTCCAACCCTTCCACCAACTCTATAAGCACTTAATTCCCCGTATTAAATTCCTTTTTGGTTCAAACACTTAAGATTGGTTCCTACTAGTCGCACTGAACACTGTATAGGAAACAAGACTCTATGTTATCTGGTATGCCGTCTGAAAGAACATGGTACGTTGCAACCAAGCCCTGAGACTTGACCTATTTGTGCATGTGCTCCCCTGCTCGTGTACTTTCATATCATTTTCCAAGGATGAGTAACACTGTACAGTTGGAAATCTACCGCGATGCAAACATAAAAAGCCCATGGCTACCACTTAGACATGCAGCTTTTGGGAGTCAGGACTGCAACACAGAAGTGAAATCATACTTCCCCAATAAAGAGGAAATGTGAGGAGTTTACACCATAAGGCCAAAAGGAGACATTAATTTTATGGAAGTCAGAGTCTCCAGGTAGATGTACGATCCGTGCTATGTACTACTATGGCCAGTAGTCACATGCACCTTTTTTTTTTTTAATGTGTTTGGGGGGCAGGCAGAGAGCAGAGGCAGAGGTAGAGAGAGAATCTTAAGCAGGCTCCATGTCCAGTGCAGAACCAGAGCCCAATATGGGACTCAACCTCAGGACCCCAAGATCATGACCTGAGCCAAAACAAAGAGTTGGAGGCTTAACTGCCTGAGCCCCCCAGGTGCCCCAATCACATGCAGCTACCGAGCATCTGAAATACAGTTACCTAGTGTGGAGAAGGAAATGATTTATTTTTAATTTTAATCAATTGATAACAACATTTGATTATTTTATATTGATTAATTTTTAAACACTCTGGATGTATCCTTGGGGTTGAGTCAATTATATGAAAATTAATCTTCCCTGTCTTGAGATTATTTAACGAAGCTCTAGACAATTAAACCTATATAATACATAGGTATTAACTACATAAAACGACAAAGAGCACTTTAGTCATGTCACAGGGTGGAGACAAAGCCTCCGGAAAATAGGATGGGTACAAAGGAGATACTCAGAGATTAAAGAACTGGGCCAGGGATAAAAGTCATAAATGTAGAGAGGAGATGGGTGAGTGGCCACACTTGAAAAAGATGAGCAATTCAAAATAAAAACTCTGATTACAGAACCAGATGTAAAACTAGTAAGCGAGAAAAAGAGAACATCATAAGCATAAGCTGACTCTTGGTCAAGTTCACATTTTTCCAATAATCTGTAAATACAAAATAGAGAATAAAGAAAGAGAAGAGGGAGGAAGTGGGAGTTCATCCATGCTTTTGTTTTTTTTTTATAATTTTTAAGTTTTTATCATCTGTTCATTTTCTTAACACCTACCATATATGTCAGCACCCTGGGGAGAGAGGCATCTTCAAACAAAACCTAAATTCCAGTGATAAGGTAGATCGACAGGCATACATGGGTGGATCAGTTGGTATATGTGTAAAGAAGAAATCTCGCCCTTGGAGGGCAAGGGGAAAAAAGGGGGGTGGGGGGTGGGGCGGAGAGACAGTGATTGTGACTCAATGAAGCCAGCTAGCACACTGGCAATAACCAAGAATTGCGAAGTTGGAATTTGCAATATACCTACAAGTCAAAACCAAAACCAGGGGTGGTGGTAGTGAAGGAGGAGGAGGAAGAGGAAGAGGAAGAGGAGGCGGCAGCTGTATTTGGATCAAGGAGGTAACAAGCAAGGACCATGTGCTGTTAGGCAAAGCCCAGGCAGAAACACTGCTGTACCATTCAGTACATAACAAGATCTTCTGTATTTGCTGAAAGAGTAAGGAGTGAGTGAGTGAATGAGTGAGTGAGTGAGTGAGTTAGCAGAGAAGAGTGAAGCTATTCAGTGACAAGCAAGCTATACTCCTGCCCTTCTGACAAGAATAACTTCAGCAGATTATAGAGCAATGATTCTTAAATTTGAGCATGAATCAGAATCACCTGTCCAAACACAGTACCCTAGGCCTCAACACCCCCAGTCTGTCCTCTTTCTAACAGGTTCTCACATGATGCTGGTGCTCATTTGGCTGGTCCAGGAAACCACATTTTGAGAACCATGACTGTACTACGGCAAAGCCAGGTCCAAGCCCATAGAAGACATAGTGCCCTGAGACACCAGGATGCTCCAGGCAAGTGTGAAATTAGAGGTGAGGAAACCAAGTCTAATCGCACAATCTGTTACGACCTGAAATGAAAATAAGGCATCTAACCTCAAAATTCTGTTGGAGCATTCTTCCTCCTTTTAGCAGGGATTTTGTGAAGGCAAAGAAGATTACTGACACAATTCATCACAAAGCTCCCAGGACAAATTCAGAGGAAAAAAATAACATGCTGGTGGATGGGGGTGGTGGAGCATTCATATCTAAGAGGCATCAATGTTAAAAAGTACAGGATGTTGTTCTCCTCCCAAAGTCAACTGTCCAAAGTGCAAATTCAGGGAAACCAGATTATGAAATTTTACAAGGAAACAGGGAACCTGAATGGACTATATGTGAGCTTGTTGAAGCTCACTGGTCAAAGAGAAGTGAGCTGAATGCTCTATTAAGCCACATCAAGGCAGGGCTGAGCTACAAGAAAATGACTGAAGTAGTGTAGGTCCATTGTCCCAAGCCCTCGCCAAACTAATAACATCTTCAGAGGACTCCAAAGTCTCCCCCATTCCAAGGATAAGCGAGAAGGGCTACAGGACTTGAAGAGAGAAATCGGATTCCCTTTCCACATTAGGAAAATAAGGGTCTGTACAGAGGGAAATGATTGCTTGTCAATGCAAATTGAAGGAGCTCAGCTTTCACTACTGCCTTTATGAGAGGCAAGACCCATTTGTTCTGCATGCAATCCACTCTTGTGATTTTGAGTACTTCTATCCTGTACAGAGAACGCTCACGCTCAGTTTTGTTAGGCAGTCCACACAGCTGGACAGAAATGTGGGTTTCTTCCTTTTCTTGTTTTTTTTTTTTTTCTGCCCACCTCCACCGGCTCCTCCTCCCCTGCCTCCACCCACTCTCACATCTCTAGTGTACTAGCTACCCCATTTCATCTTGAACGTTTTAATCCAAATCATACTGCCTGCCCAATCCAGAGGAGCCAGGTCAGCAAGATGGAATATGATGCCACAGGGCAGAATGGCAATTATCAGAACATTAGACAAGCTAATGTGTGTTGCCTTTTCTTCTCCCTAACAAAGCCCTGCCATCCATTTTTTTCTGGATTATTATTTTTAGTCGATGAGAAATAACGGAACAGCGTACCCTCCTCCAAACACCCAGGCTGATTTTATTTTCCCAAACCCCTCCCCCAATCAACGAGGAACCTTCACTGGGAGAGGAGGTGAAATGGAGAAAATTGAATGGCCCAGAGAGCCCCTTCTCGCCACATGAGCATTTGTTCCTCTCTATTAATATTCAATAGGTTGAACTTAAATTAAACCACGTCTATTGTCTTTCACAAAAGCAGTAAATATGAGTTGAAAATTCCAAACCACTGCGGGGGAAGGCAGCGTGCTGGCCAGCCAACAGCAGTGGACAGGCATGGACAGGAGTGGCAGGGCACTGTCACTCTCAGGCCTGAGACCACTGGGCCACGGCGGGCAGCAGTGCCCATGCACCCAGACTGAGAACCCCCAAAGAATCCAGTACCGCAGAACCGAGCCCTTTGGCCCATTTCCCAAATTAGCAAGAGATGAAAACGCTTTCAATTCAAAGCAACACACCAAAACTGGTTTCATTTCTAAGCCTGGAAGAGCAAGGCAGTGAGTAAGAAGAATTTCTGTCCTGAAGACTGAAGATGCAGGAGCATGATCTCCCTCTTGCTTTCACAGAGACGGGGAAATGGGGGGCTGGGAAAATCAAAACACAAACAAGGCCAAGGATCCCGGTTTAGCTCAAGAACTCCAGCTTAAGCATCGATGAGAGCTACAGATTTCAGAACACCGGTGTAGAGAGAGGAGGGAATCCTTTTCTAACATTGTCACACACACACACACACACACACACACACACACACACACACAGAACGTGCAGCCCTTATAATTTCATATTTTACACACAAAGAAGTTTCACCAGCCCTCCCATTAGCTACACGTACATCACAGAATATAAAACCAAAGGGGAAAAAATTGAACGCTGCTGTTTCACAAAAAGCAGTGTCTAAAGACGGGTTAAAGAGAAGGGGGGAAAAAAATAAGGAGACCTTTGAAGCTATTCCCCAGCTTCCAAAACATCTGGAGCACACCAAACATATTAGCATATCAGGGAGAGTTGATGTATTTGGCTTTGTTGTGGAAGAGATGCACAAAAGGTAATTCTCTATTATACAGCCACTGCCCGTCTGTCACCCCGTCATTGTGAGACAAGGTATCACATTACATATTAAACAGTCAAGCATCCAAAGAGAGCTTTCATTTTCAGCTGCAGTGTGTGTGTGTGTGTGTGTGTGTGTGTGTGTGTGTGTGTGTTGGGGGATGGGGAGGGCTGTCACACTTTGAGTTGAGAGAAAAATTGTAACAACAGCCCCGTTGGCTAAGGTAGGACCCTCTCAGTGATATTCGGAATGCACAGTCTGCTGCCATTGCTAGTGAAAAAGAAACTCTATTTTTCACCCAAAATTTTTAGAGAAAAATCTGTGGAGCGCTTGTTTTGCTCTGGGATGCCAGGGGAAATCTGGCTCTGGCCAGTCTCGCAGGTTCAACACGAAGACGGAGTCTGAACCCAATGTACACACTTGGGTCAGTAGCTAAGCTTTATGGATCGATCCTGGGGTTCCAGGGAAGGGGGTAAGCAGTGCAGAGAGGTCTGTGAAGCCAAGCCCCAGGCTGGTCCACGGACATGCTCCCCACATCAAAATGCTGAGGTGGACGAGAACAAATGACAGTCGTGGGGCATGATGTCACTGCCACACTCGTGGTCAATGAAGCACAAATGGAAGTGGTTTAGGTTTAATACCTCGGCTTATGGGAAATAATTATCCCTTCCCTCTGGACGGCCCCTGAGCAGATAGGGCTCCCCTTTGTCTCCTCTCAATCAGCTATGGGGATTTGCCACTGCAACCAAGGAAGGGGAATCCAAGAATAACCCCAACGATCCCTCAAGAAGAGCCCCAAGATAGACAACACAGGTTTTTGTTAGCTTAACACTCAACAAGTAAACCGACAGATCATCCCCCAGGAGCTCTTCCCACCACCAATCTTTCCCCCACAAAACCTCCCTGGTTCTGAACCTGCCTTGCAGGCTTGAGTTTTTGAAAAAAGGTGTTCCCTGAAAAAAAACTGACACAGTACTAATTAATTACCAGGGAAAAGTTGGGCCCACTGGGTGGGCAAGGAAAAGATCTGATTCTATTCTTTTCTTCTGATTATTTCAGTAACAAGCACGTGGCTACACTGGAGACAGACCAGACAGGACCCTTGAGCCCAGAAAGGATTTCCTCACCTTGAGGCAGAAAGGAATGAGCCAGCAGACAGGACACGATTAAACACAGGAAAGGTGACCACACTGCTGCTAGTGCTGAAACGGGCCTGGTTCTGGAGGTCTAAATCCCAAAGGAGACAGCACTACCCAAAGACAAAAGACCTCTCCTTCCCACATCCTGACCAGGAGTCACAAGAAGAAAGAAAGCAATCCTCATGAAGAGACTCCAACAACCACCACCAAAGAGCCACAGTTGTGGCTTCATTTGATACAAAAACCACTCAGTGGGAAGGACCCAGGATCTCTAGTTTCTGGACCAGCCCTGGCAGCTACTGGAACCTGATGATCATAATGGTGGGCAAAACCTACAGTGTATTTTGCAGTGACTCTTTTACTCCTTTAGGGTAATGGGCTCTTCCCTACTTAGATTCTCCCTCCTTTCACTAGTTCTTTGGCCACACTGTGAATTTTAAAACATCACAACACATAGAGTACCTTGAATAATAATGATAATAGTAATAGTAATTGCTGCAATAGAAACATCCACATTGCTCCACAGTGAGGAGCTCCCTCCACTTTTGCATACCATCATTAATTACTCCTCCATCCCAAGCCTTATTAACTCCTCCGGGCCCAAACCACTTTCCAATACCTTATTGATTTTATGCTGGCAAACCAGTCAAAAGCATGCCCACCATGGAACCTAGTTATAAGTGCTCATCTAAAGCACGAATCCTTGGAGTCCCCCAAGGACACGCAACTCAAGCTTGTATCAGGTAAGTAAAAAGGTTCCACTGTACAAATGGCCCAGTACTGAACACTCCAGAGGTCAAAAACCACATTCCACCTTCAGAAGAAAAGGGATGAAAGGCGATGCTGGATTTCGGCCGGTGTGGAGACGGAGCTGCAGAACAATGCCATCACACATGGTAGAGGTAAACACAGGGCATTTTCAGACATTCCCTTAGATAAATGAAACCAACCCATCCCAAGTTTTACCTCCAAATAACTGGATGCACCAAAAATCAGATTTTTCCCCCTAATCATGGAATTTGCACTTCTCAAAGAGAGATTTCCATATAATAAGCAGCAAGTTCTCAGAGAGCTAGGGAAAGTCTACCTTTCAGTGATCACCACATGCATGTGTATTTATCTTTAAAGCTCCATATCATCACTACAATTACCCCACAGACGAGTTACCCAAAGACACAGGCGCTCAAATATTAGCAAGTCTCTACAAAGTTAAGCAAAGCTGGCTTCAACTCAAATCAACAAACTCCATAAAGTTATGAGTCTGGGTACTAGTCTGTGCTGATAAACAGGCACAACGCCAAATACTGTGTCCTGACTAACATCACAATTTGTGGGTAAGAGCCACACCCTTAACCCTAAAGCCTTTCTGGCAGCTTTTATTCCCTAATACAATAAAAATGGACCCCACATAAGTTCTGGATTCTGTTGTGCTTGTAGCATGACTGGCAGGCACAGAAGTCTCCGAGGGCTCTCATTATTACCTCACCTGCACAAATCACACTGCACACCCACTTTTCAGATGAATAGATTAAGAAAGAATTAAGTGGACTCTTAGAGGGTATAAAGAAAAAAAAAAACAGAAAGAAAGAAACAGAAAGCTACTGACAGACAACAAGCAAGTGCAGAGAGGCCTACTACCTCTCAGAGCAACATTCTTTCTCGTACTGAAATCTAATGGAAGCAACACAAAAAGCAGAACTCTAGGAACGCGGCCACAGATTCTGCAAAGATCTAAAATTGATAGCTCCTAAAATTCATTTGTGTTTACATCTGGTAATGCAAACACAGATTAATGCGTGAGGGGTGGGAGAAAAATCCAGAGCACTCGGAGTTTCAAGCTCTCAGGGCTGACCTAGAATCACCTAGTATCCACGTCCGTGCCTCAGTTTCCTCCATCTATCGAGGAAGGAAGACAAGACATAGGAAGTATTAAAGGAAAGGAAGCCATGCATGCTGCTGATAAAGGAAACCAGAGCTGTGTTGAGGATGAACTAATTAACTTTAATCAAACATCTATTTTTAAATGCTGGGAAATGATCACATAAACTGGCAATAAAATAAAGGGACCAGCCATAGCTGGATGGCATTCAGTCCCCAGAGAAATCTCTAAATTCATACAAGCCTGGCTAAAACTGCAGATTTGGCCAAAATGGTCAACAGAGCTGAATGCTTTAAGAACGACATTAATTCTCTCTTGTAAATTTCCACAGTGCCTTTGCAGGAGCCACCACTGCCCCCAGGGAGGGTACCAAAGCTGAAAGAATATTAATATTAAGCAATTGCAACACTTTTTTTTTTTTTACAGAGAGAGAGAGAGAGAGAGAGAGATCTATCTAGCACCTTGCCATCCATAATGGATTTAATCAGGACCCCAGCAGGAGGAAAAAAAACCACAAAAGGCCTATTTCTCCCCAACAAAAGCCATAGCAGCCTGAAACAAACCTAGAGCTATTTGTTTTTTTTATTTTATTTATAGGAACAGACCTTCTATCCCAGGTTCCTCAAGATAAGCCACCAAAAACTGCACCTGACAGACCCGTGGAGCAGCCATCCTCAGAGCCGGATCATTGCAGAGAGAGAGACAGAGAGGAAGAAGGGACACAGGGAGGGAGGGAGGGAGGAGGGAGGGCGAGTGCGGCGAGGCAGGCTCCAGAGCACTTGTCAACAATCCTCCCCTGTACGTAATAAGCAGGCGGCGGGGCTGCAGATTCCGGCGGTGCAGATTCCGCGCGGCAATAGGACGGCCGCAGCCCCGGGCCCAGGGGGAGGGGAGGCGCCAAGGAGGGGAGGTTATTTATGTGCAGGGGAGGGAACCCAACCCCAAAGAGGAGGGGTCGGGGGGCGCTCTTCCTCCCTCCTGATGGGGGGGGGGGGGGGTCGCAAAAGAGCGACTGGCTTTTCTCTATCCAGGCAAGGCAATTCCAATTCCCCCCAATCTGCAATGCAGGCGAATCCTTGTTTGAGAATTTCTGAGGGGGAGGGGGGTTGTGGAGGGGAAAGACAGGACACCTCTGATGGGGGCAGTCAGTTTGATGGTCCACACGTCTGCCAGACTGCCCCCCCTCCATGAACACATTCCACCCCTACACAAGGCAAGGAATGGGGGTCGGTGGCACATTTTCAATGGCATCCCTTTTTAATATCATAATCTGTGTCATTCAGCACTTGCCTTTTATTTATTTTTATTTGTTTTTTTGGCTGGGAGACCTGGGCAGTGATCCAGACAGACTGCAGAAATTTCGCTCCACAGGCTCCTCCTCCAGCCCTCCCCTTCCTTTCCTCCCTCTCCTCCCCTTCATCCCCTCCCTTCTTTCCCCTCCTCTCCTTCCAATCCTGGCTACCAGGGTGCTTTATTACTCCTGTGATGACCGCCAGGGCCACCGCCGCCCTCCCTGCCCCCAGCACACGGACGGCCCTCCCCCACACACGTAAATTCATCTCATCTAATAACACAGAAACTGTTTCTCCTCATTGTTTCTGGAGGATCTGTCACAGAACAGGCTCTGTGGCCTGGCAGCTGCTGGGGGGGGGGGGGGGGGGGGTGGAGGCAAGAATCCAACAAGGCTGGCCAGCTCCCTGGCCCCGATTGCTGGAGCATGCATCTCCCTTCATTTGTCATAAAGCTATTTGATTTTAAAAGTCAATTCTTTCAAAGCTTTTGAACTTCAGCTGGCAATTATAATGTCCAAAACACATGCTCTGAACACCATCCCACACTCTACTCTTTATGCTTTTCCAATGAGGGGGGAGTGGTGGCATGCCATCAAAGAACCCACATGCTAAATTTAAAGTTTTACCTCAGATGCATCCAAGGAAGCTGGGAAAAGAATGCCCCTTACTATTACTTTTGGTTACTTGTTGTTTAACCACTGAATGAGCCACTCCTAAGTTTTAACTTACTTAGACCTCATAAAAACCCTCAAAGCTGAGGCCAGCTTTGCTCACGGCATCTAACAGCTACCCAGTGCTGGTAATTATGCTTTCCACGATGACAGTCTTCTGTCGCCTGAATCACAGAGCATATCTACCTGCCTCACTTTAAAATGGGGGGAAAAATAAAAAAATAAAAGAATAAAATATATATATATATATCACAAGGTTGGTGATGGTCTTTTGTGACTTGTCCTTGCTCTCCACCATTTGAAAATCAATTACAGGCAGGGCCTTAGAGACAATCTAGTAAAATATCCCCCACTTTACAAATGTGCAAACTGAGGCTTATGCAGGTATGGCTTTTAACCAAGATCAGAGCTCCTTATAAGGTCTCAACAGAAGGTCATCCAAGAATCCTGAGGTTATTTGGGGATGGGGTAAGCTAACCTACCAGAACCACCTCATGATACAATTCCCAGCCGAAGTCTCAGGGATAGAAAATCCCTGTCCAATTCCATCATGCTCCGTATGAGCCCACAGAGCAGACCCTCATTCAGCTGTCTCCGGTGTGGTATATTCCTATAATGTTGAACAACAGTTTGGCATGTACCCCACCACAGCATAAGTCATGCACAGTCAATTAAAGGACATTTAAGGGATGAGTATTTGGCTTTTTTCCTCTTCTTTCTACTGGGACTTGTCTTTTGGCGCCTTCACTAATCAAAAGCACCCAATGTAGAACTGGAAAAATGGTATGGTAATTCTGAGAAAAGGTAAGGACGAAAGCAGGAACCACAAGACCTAAAATAACTGGCCAGAAACACAGCTTGATGGACCACATTTGGATACTGGCCATCCCTGACATCCCCGGCTCTGATGCCTCCAACATGAGAGCATACACAGCGATCATCAGCCCATCCCAGGTAAGCGGTGTCTGCTTTATTCTTCATCTCTACTCTCCCTGACTTCCCTGTTTCTTCCTCTTCCCATTGTCTGAAAAATAATGAGGTACTTAAATTTAAAAAGAGAAGACCTCGAAGGAACCTGGGTGTCTCAGTAGTTGACCGTCTGCCTTTGGCTCAGGGCATGATCCCAGGGGTCTAGGGATGGAGTCCCAAGTCAGGATCCCCAAAGGGAGCCTGCTTCTTCCTCTGCCTATGTCTCTGCCTTTCTCTGTCTCTCATGAATAAATAAATAAAATCTTAAGAAAAAAAGAGAGAGAGAGAGAGAATCTAAAGGAGTGCTGGCCCAGACTGCTTTTTCTTCCAAGACCACCTTCAGGATCTGATCACGCATTCCATATTCCCTAAAATACATGCTCCATTAGACTTGTGTGTCCACTGTGACCTGTGCTCTGCTGCTGGGTCATGAAAAGAGCTGAAAAACTTGCCTGTTGGCTTCAGCAGGTGCAGGTTTTGGACTGTTTGGACAAAATGCTGATTTACCAAAGAGGAAACCCATCAAAAGTACCAGATAGATGGATTAACAGCAGCTTTGGAAGGACATGCAATAGTTGAAAACTGTGTCCTGTTTCTGAATAAAATGACAAGGTTCAATCCTGAAATTCTGAGCAAGAGGGTAGTGAGCGGCAGGGGGAGAAAGGTTTCCCTTCATTACAAGGTGGTGTGACGGACGGTACTATCAACTCAGTTTCAACCTTCAAGGATCAGAGCAAGTTCCAAGTTTTAAATGAAGACACCCTCCGCCAAATGTCATCCACATCAGTCTTCCTGTTTTAGTTTAATATAAAGAATACCTATAAGCCAAACAGCCAAAACCAGTTACTAAAACACTGTCTATATGCTTCTACCTACCCTACTTCATTATTTTTTAACTTAAGCATATCTATCTGTGCTTTATTATGGACTTATTGCTGTGGTGGGGCAGCGGCAGGAGGAGGTGAGGGGCTCAGTGAGTTAAGCATCCCAAACCTTGGTTGTGCCTTAGGTCATGAACTCAGGGTCCTGGAATCTGACCCTGCGTGGGACTCAGTGCTCAATGGGGAGACTGCTTCAGATTCTCTGCCTCTCCCCCTCTGACCTGCTCCCCACCTGCACTAGCACTCTCATTAATTAATTAATTAATTAATTAATTTTTAAAGGGTATAGCTCAGTGTTAAGTCTCAGGGGATTTGTTTTCCCCCAAACTCAACATTGGGTTACTAAGATCATGAATCATCGTTTTTGCTTATTCTTTGCTTATTTTCACTGTTGTTCATCACACTCCACTGTATGAATATTCCACATTCTAATGATCTCATCCAAGGGCATCTAAGCATTGCCAGCTTGTTGCTATCACAAACCATGGTGCAGACTTCTGCTTGCCCCCCTGGAAAGCATGCACTGGAGTTTCTCTGGGATACATACCTAGAAGTGGAACTGTTAGAAATCCTTGAATATGCAAACACAAATTTACAAGTTAACAGCAAAATGGTTTCCAAAGCAGCCATCAATTTTGGCGTTTGCACCAGCAATGCATCATTGTAATCTCCAAATGCTTAAATATAAAGATCTAGGACTCTAGAGAAAAAGGTACACCAATTGCTATTTCAGGAAGGGTCTCCTATCCTAAGAAACACTGTGTAGCCAGCCAGCTACCATAGCCACCATCCACCTAATTATCACCTAAACACCAGGACATCTGAGGACATATTTTGCTTCTGAGAGCTTCAGAACTAAGGACCTACCTGCGTGTACAACCTTTTCATGACCTCCAAGTTGGCAAAGTCCAGCAGCCCACCAGCTGCACTCAACATTTTAAAAAAATAAAGGAATAGAGCAAACCCCAATCTAGGATTTGGATAAAATGTGAGAGAGCAATTCACTTGCACATCTTCATCAAATTTGGGTATCTAATAGTGTTGTGCAGATTAATTAAAGAATCTGCTTCATAAGCATTAAGGCTTGTTTTATTCATGTATCCAATCAAGGAAGTCAGCTCACCTTGAGAGCCGGGACCTAACTCATAAAAGGAAAGACAAGCCTTAACAAAGTAGGGACAAATCACCAAATACTCCTTAACTCCCATGATCTGCTTCCAAAAGCTCCCCAATTTCCTGCCACCTATGTAAATTATTGCATACAAAAAGTGGCACCTTATCAATCCAAATAAAAAAAAATTTCTTACAAAGGAGGAGTAGGGTGGAGTGGGTTGCCATGTGTGAGACAAGGTGTACAAGATTATAGAATCTGAGAATTTCATACAGGAAATAGTGAGTTTTCATGATCACACTGAATTCACCATGTACTCCTAAAGTACGTATGTTATTTGGGCTGAATAATATTGATCATATCACCTATGTTATGATAAGCCAATGCAAAAAGGTGATCCACAGTGCTAATATTTGATTTTCGAAAATATCATCTAAGTGCAGGCCTTCTGCAGCAGCCAACATAGTAATAAACATTACTTGTCAGCATTCTATTTAAATAAAAGTTAATACACTAGCAATACACCAAGCAGAAGTAGTACACACAGAGCCTGACTTGGACTCTTTCCAAGAGGGCTTGGTAATTCCTGAAGCACCAACAGTGTTCAACTGTATAATACATGTGGCTGGCCCTATAGCCAATGTGACTTCAAAGCCACGCTGTACAATTATAAAATAATACCAATAATTACAAGAACACAATACAGAGATTGAGGCAGGGTGACTGTATATCAACTAGTGAAAGTCAGTTGCTACGGATTTAGTCATTAATACCAATGAAATGGGACTACAATTAAACCAGAAGTTCAAATTAATAACTTACTAGAAAGGACAATATTCCAACAGGTTTTGGTTTTTTAATTAAAAAAAAAAAAAGATTTGGTCAACATCTAGCACTAAGAACCTTGATGACTCATAACACACACAGCACACTTTGGACAAGGCTGCCTGGTTCTAATCCTACTCTTCATTAAGTGTCTGAACTTCAGGGGAGAACTGAGGAAAGTCCTGTGTCCTCCCTCTGTTAATTACATGTAAGGACAATAGTTGGTTAAATTAAGGCATTAAATTAATTATATATGTAAAAGGGTTGGTGGTATATAGTAAGCAATTCATAAGAGCTACCTCTATGCCTTAATAAACTCTGTGCTAATGAATTACAGAAATTTTTGTCAAATATATACTTTTAATTATTTGGTTGTAAAAAAGACACAAGATAAAATATGCTTCGGCTTTATTCAATATATTTTTTAAATGACTTGGGTAGGTGTGCCTGGGTGGCTCAGGCAGTTAAGCATCTGCTTCCAGCTCAGGTAATGATCCTGGGGTCCTGGGATCAAGTCCCACATCAGGCTCCCTGCTCAGCAGGAGTCTGCTTCTCCCTCTTCCTCTGACCCTGCTCGTGTGTGCTCTCTCTCACTCACTCAGTCTCTCAAATAAATAAACAAAATCTTTTTTTTTTTTTTTAATGATTTGGGTAATGCATTTATAAAAAGGTAAACACAGAAATGATGCCAAGTTGGAGAATATTAACAGTGTTGACACTATTCTGAAAACACGACCTGCAGAAGCATCCAAAATTCAACCAGAATTACAACCTGGTCATTTGACCTACTTAAGAACACTGAATAATGGAAAACTAGGTTTAAGAAGAACTAAAGAGCTGACTCAGGTCACAACTGAAGCATCGTCAATCTCCTCAAATCTGATTCTGACAAAACCCACACTCCCTTAAGCTGCTATGTGGGAACGAACTGAAAAAATATTTCTAGAGAGTAACTTGGTGATAAATGCCAACTCTTAAAAGTTTGTAATTCAGCAAGCTCCCTTCTAGAAAGTGATACTAGGGTATTAATCAGAGAAAACATTTATGTGCAAAGATTTCAACATACTTTAACAATTTTTTTGCTCCTTTTACTGGTTCAAATTCTATTTACACCCAATTAAAAAAAATAAGTGGCACCCAGCTGGCTCAGTAGGTGAAGCATGTAACTCTTGATCTCAGGGTTGTGAGTTTGAGACCCATGTTGGATGTAGAGACTACTTAAAAATAAAATCTGAAAAGAAAAGAAAAGAAAAGAAAAGAAAAGAAAAGAAAAGAAAAGAAAAGAAAAGAAAAGAAAAGAAAAGAAAAGAAAAGAAAAGAAAAGGTTAGTTTTTACATCAGCTTCCTAAGACATACAGTAGACTAACTAACAGTGCTTTGGTTTTCCAACCTGATGGCACCCCATGATGGTGCATAAAGGCCCAGAGGTAACTTGCTCCTGTGTATATGGCAACTGATATATTGTCTTAACTTGATCCATCAAGCCTGACTTTGTACATGCTGTTACATGTATTTTGGAATAGTCTCTCCTCTTTGTCTTCCTAGAAAGCCCCTGCTCCTCCTCCTGGCAGACTTCAGGGGACACCCACCTTCTGCTCTGCAGGTGCTAATACCCAGTGATGAGCAAACATCTACCCAACTGCCATTTTCTCTGACCAAAAGGATTTAGTCTTGGGGTGCCTGGCTGGCTCAGTTCGAGGAGTATATGACTCTTGATCTCAGGACTGTGGGTATGGAGAAAACATAAATCTGTGGGTTTTTTGCTGTTTAAAAAAGGGCGGGGGGCGCACCTGGTGGCTTAGTAGTTGAGCATCTGCCTTCAGCTCAGGTCGTGATCCCAGTGTTCTGGGATCAAGTCCCACATCAGGCTCCCCTCTGTGTATGTCTCTGCCTCCTCTGTGTCTCTCTAATGAATAAATAAATAACATCTTTAAAAAAAGAGGATTTAGTCTTGCTTATCTTAAGAACCCTCAAAGTACCCTCTAGCATGGGCCTAGAGAAAATAGCTGAGACCCAATATTGTTCAAAGAAGGCATTTCGGGCCTCCATAGCCTGACACTCTCTCACTTTGGAGGCCCCGTTTCACAACCTCCAAGCATTGAATCACACCCCTTTCTTCCCAAAGAAGAGTTGTCAAGAATTATCTCTTTGTATTTACAAGTATTTGGCTAAGAACATATCATGTAATTTATAATACACTGCTTTTTCAGCATGCACTGATTTAAAGAAAAAATCCTAATTTTGAAGACTTTAAGGAGAGAATATGTTTGAGTGTGTAGGGAGGGACAGAGGAGAGAAAGAATCTCTGGCAGACTCCCCATGGAACATGGAGCCTGACACGGGGCTCAATCTCATGATTCTGAGATCACGACTTGAGCAGAAATCACGACGAGCAGAAATCAACAGTCAGATGCTTAACCAACTATGCCACTCCAGCGCCCCATGAATTTTTCCCTTGGGAAAAAGATCTAACCTTCAAATTTTCAGGCGAAAGAATTTTATGAACACTATTTAACACTCAATAACCTTTACACTGTTTTCTCTTGACTTTAATCCCTTTATTAATTTCAATATTAAAGTCCTTTGCTTTAGAGTCAGTGACTTCTTCCAGTCTATAAAACTCTTGAGTCTTCCTCAAAGATTTGCCTTTTATACCCTGCTAACTTAGATGAATTCATTTCTTTACTACCATGTTCATATAACAGCCAAAATTTTACTGTAATCCTTCCACCTTCTTCACAAAGCGGAACTACATGGGACACCTGGGTGGCTCAGTGGTTGAGCCTTTGGCTCAGGGAGTGATCTGGGGGTGCTAGGATCGAGACCCACATGCCTATGTCTCTGCCTCTCTCTCTCTCTCTCTCTCTCTCTGTGTGTCTCTCATGAATAAATACATAAAATCCTTAAAAAAAAAAAAAAAAAAAAGGAACTACATTGATCACGTTAACAATTCTGTCTGTGTTCTCCATGGCATTTTCCTTCAAGGTTTCATGTGCCATACTGACAACTAATGCTGCATATGGAACATAATTTAAGCTTTACACGTTTTAAAGAGGAAAAACAAAAATCACATTCTCCAAATCTTGGTAACATGAGGAAAAGACTCACAATGCTTTAAATTGCAGAGATTCTACTGCATGAAACATTCAATGGAGTTTTAAAATATGTAAGTGTAAAGAAATTAGACCAGAGGAGATAAAACAAGCTGGAGAGAGGAAAGGAAAAAGGAAAAGGAAAAGAAAGAAAAAAATGTAAAGAATGTAGACCAGAGGAGATTAAACAAACTGGAAAAGAAAAGGAAAAAAGAAGAGAAGAGAAGAGAAGAGAAGAGAAGAGAAGAGAAGAGAAGAGAAGAGAAGAGAAGAGAGAAGAGAAAGAAGAGGAGAAGAGAAGAGAAGAGAAGAGAAGAGAAGAGAAGAGAAGAGAAGAGAAGAAAAAGAGAAAGAAAAAAGAGATAGAATTCTCTCCAGTGGCAATCTTCCTAGTTTTCTGAAATTTCCACATTTTCTACAATTAATGTTAATAATACAGTGAAAAAGGAATCTTAACAACTACTTAAACGGTACCACAGGAAGGTGGGTGTGTTGCTGGAAAGAAGTAGTACTGATCACAAAAAATAGTACTCGATGAAAGAAGTCATATAGGGCACCTGGGTGGATCATTCAGTGAGGCGTCGGACTATTGTATCAGCTCAAGTCTTGATCTCAGGGGCAGGAGTTCAAGCCCCGCGATGGACTCCACATGGGGTGTGGAGCCTACTTAAAAAAATTTTATATGAAACGTGGACTCACATGGAGCTAACAAAAAACAAGGATCAAGTAAAGAACAGCAGACAATGACAACGTTGACACTAGTAATACATTGCTGTACTGAAGCCAGGGATAATGTGAATACCGTGATATTGATACCACAGGCCACAAGTGTTTTCAAATTGCCCAACACAGGAAGGCCTGGGTGGCTCAGTGGCTGTCTGCCTTCAGCTCAGGTTATGATCCCAGGATCTCTGCTCCCCCCCCCATATGAATAATATTTTTTTTAATTGCCCAACACACTCAAAGGCATGTGAACTAAACAGGCATGTGTTTTCACTCAGTTGCCACTGCCTCTATAAATGACATACCATTAAAGAAGCTAAAAGAATGCTTCTAAATTGAACTACACTGGCTACCTAGAACCACCTCCTGCCCAAAACAACAACAAAAGATAGAGCTTGAGAACAAAAGGCTAAGAATGTGACCGCTATGCTCATCCTGTCTCTGTAGCTACACTTGTTCTTGTGGTAGGTAGCCTGTAGCCTCGTATGTTTTGTTTGGTTTGGTTTTTAAACTCAATCTAATCAGACCAGCTAGGTATCAAGGACTCATGGACTCCTAAACGGCTAGGCTAGTGGCTACCGTAATGACAATGCAGATACAGAGCATTCCCATCATTGTGCAAAGTTCTACATCTACAGGTTCTCAAGTCACCAGGACCATGTCTGTGGGCAGCAGCAGTCTATGTCTCTCTGCTGTCCTCCACCCAAGCTCAGACCCAGTAACCAAGGCAAGTCAGACAGACCCGGACATCTTCCCAGGCAGCGGGGTGAAAAGAAGAGGGGAGCAAATGGAACAGCAAGCTGACAAACCCCCTCCAGTTCAGCAGCAGATGGCTCCTGGTGTAATCAGTCTAGCTTTCAGACGTGGGGAAAAGGGAAAATCACAGGTTAGAACCATTTATAAAAAAGCCACGAGCTTATTCAGTAAACCAGAAACTATAGAGAAAACTCTTTGCAAAGCAATTACCCCAAAAGGTGGTTTTTATCATCAAGGATTTTAGGCAATCTTGATATAGCTCAATGGTAAAAGACCAGCAATCACCAATTAATCCTCACGAACAAGCCACATGGAATTTTTCAGAGTTAGACGTGCATGTTGCCACTCCCCAGGTTAGAGGCACACAAAAAAGGTGTAAACCCACACACAGATGATTCTGGGCTCACTGCTAGCTCCTACAAACACACACACACCCTGAGGAGACATCCAGAAAGAAACTATCACCCTGAATTCATTACTATATGCAGGTGAGCTTCGAGGAGTCACAGAGGAGGCCTGTCCATTTGTTTATCTTTTCACATTCCCCCTTTTCACACACCCCCCCAAGTTATACAAAAGGATCCAAATGTTTCCTACCCCAACCGCACAGGATAGGATCTGGCCAATTAGGAAGAAAACCTGAAACAGGCCATAAACATGAGCTGATCACTCATCACTGAAACAGAACCAAATGGGACAAAGGGAGGTCTCAAGTGTTCCATTTGACCTAAGTAACCTGCTCCCATTGGGACCCAGTTACTTGTACAGCTAGAGCTACAATGACGTCAATGCTCACAACAATATATCAATTTTTTGTGATGCATCCAATATTGCTTTAAGTGGCTAAAATCCAGGAATTGTGGTTTAATGATTTGACAGGTTCTGATGTGAGTGGTTACGTAACATAGCTTCCATCGCTTCTCAGAACCTGCTGTAAATATAGAAGCCCTAGAACCTTCTTCCCTAGACCCTAACCTGATGTTGCACTGCCATGCTAATGTGTTCCCATAGTCACTTTCTCCCTTTGCCTGCCTCCCAGCCTCTCGCCCTCCAATCCAGCTGGCCCAGATCCATCTTCTTCCACAGACCACGAGCCAGCTCAGAAACCTCAGAGACAACACAAATCATGAGCTCTGCGTACCAGCCGGGGCACCCCACATACGCAAACCTAACTCCTGCTATTGCTATAAGTAGGAGAGGTCTTCCCAACACCACTGAGAAATGACCTAGTGAGGACAACCACACAGGGTTCATACTTCCTCCTCGCTCAGTCAGAGTTTCTGTGCTCCATGTCTTAATTACAGGATGATGGCATCCAGGCCCAGGGAATGGGGGCACGCGGATTTTTTAATACAGTCCCTGATGCATGCACTTTTAGCACATGGCTACCGCTCTTAGGGGAAGTAGTTAGGTAACGTGTATCTAGAACCTCAATCACAATTACCCTTTGAATGCTTGCTCCCTGCCAGATATTAAGGATTTTAAATAAATCATCTCATTAATCCTAAGAATATAGCCTCTGAGAAAGAAATTATTACTCCATTTACAGAGCTGGGAAACAAGGAACAGGAGCCAAACGGAATGTCCAAGTCATGTGTGCAAGCGCTCTTCTCCCTTGGTGGGACCACAATGCCATCCTTTCGGGGATGACAGCACAATCCTCCCTGCCAATTTCCCGGAGCGGAGCTGGAGGGCAGTGGCCTCCTGGGGCTGGAGCTGGCGGGAGGCTGAATACATGGCAGTTCTCCCCAGCAAGCCTAGATCATCTGTGCTCACAGCTCCAGGGCCCTGAGCTCAGGCCACTGCAAGTGAGCCTGCTCCGGAGTCCACGACCCACAGAAAGGTGCGGTTCGGGTTCATAGAAGAGCCTGTCCTTGAAAATGTACAAGATAGTAATGCTCTGAGCTCTCTGGGGCTACCCCAGCGATCAAGTCCTCAGGCACAGCAGGCTTGAGCTTGCGGATTTTTCACAAAGGAGCTAAGAATCTGGAGCAGAAGGTCTGTGGAGTCGGCCAGCGCCAAGGGCCAGGATCCTCCCATCCACTACCAAGAGCAGCCACTTGATGGCAATCTTAACCTATTCCCTTGGAAGTTGTCCATAAAGAGCGACCCCAGGAGGGTAGGAGCAGCAAGAATAGGCTGCAGAATGTGCAAAGTGCTAGCAAAGGCGCCTTTGCATGGCCTGAGGAGGCTGAGGCCAGGGAGCAGAAGGAAGGATGAAAAGACGATGCCGGCATTATGCTCATGTCCACATACCTCTCTGGGGGCTTTGGGTGGAAGTGATGGTACAGGTTTGGCAGTCAGACAACTCAGGAAGGTGGAAATTTCTCAGACCCCACAACACAATCACAGTGGGCTCTCCATCAACAGACTGAAGTGTGAGGCACAGAGACAGTAACGAACATGATAATAAATCAATGTCAAGCTCCTGCTTCTGATCTCAGCATCTTGTCCCCTGAAACCATAGGGAAAAAAAAGCCAAAAAATGGGGCGCGGGAGGGGGAACCAAGTTTCCTTCATGGCTGGTGCTACACCTGTTGAATAAAGCAGCCCAGCACCTGTCTTATTTAAATTGTAAAGAAGGGAGAGGGGCATAAAAGCCATGTGCAGATGTACATCTTCTAGAGAGAAGGCTGTCCAGGAAAAAAAAGAAAAAAAAGGAATACACCATAAATTACATTCACTGCATACTTCTATTTCAGTGGCAGGAAGATTAACATCACAAGCCCGGGGCGGTGGGCGGGGGGGTGCAGTATTATCAGAAAAAACCTTCTGTGGTCTTAGCAAGGATAATGACACGTTCCCTCACACGGCTGAATCGGACCCTTTGTGACAGCTTCGTAACTCTTGGCTTCTCGATTTATAAGAAGAGTTCAGGCAGAGAGTGGAGAGTTTGCCAATATTTTCCTCTGAGGGATTCAGAAAGTGCCAGCTGAGAGCCTTCCAGCTCACCCTTTAAAACTCTGTAACACTTTCCAACTGAGTAAACTGGAAAGGCCCTTTTCAAATAACACTGGTCTGAAGTTGGGTAAAAACTGCTGAGTGAGGACAGGGTAAAGCCTCTCTGATACAGGCTAAGCAATCTGCAATACAGATCCCACCAGAAATTACAGGCCTCCTGCACCCCAAGACAATAAATGTGCACTATTTCCACTGGTGTGTCACCTGCCCTAGCTGTGTGTCTCTGGAGGATTCGCTGACCTTCTATAACAACACTCTAAATGGGGAGTGATGCTATAACCCACTAACCCCATAAATGTGGGTTCAAACTCCTTCATGAATACGCCCAAGCCCATCAGAAGGAAGGCAGCTGAATTAAGACAGGTAAAAGTTTCTGAAGTGAGACTCTGAGCTGCACTGGAAGACAAAATAAACTGTTCAAAGCCACTGGAACATTGGAAGGGAACTGCTACTTGGGGCATCACCAGAAGTTGGCAGGGGAAGTCTCAAACACAGATGTCTTTCCTTGTCACCAAGACCAGGAGCCACACATGACCAGGATGCCCACCTACCTGCCAAATGGAAACATGGACCCCCTTTAGGAACACACCCAGAAGATCCTGGTGGGGCAAGACACACGGGAAGAGGCCCTGTGTGCAGCAAGAGCTGAAATCATCACTGCCACAGTATGAACGAACCAACACCACTAGTGAAAGGTCAGGGAAAAGGAGAGAGGAGGAATGGGGTGTCCCAGACATGGAGCATGAGCAGCTCTGAAGCTCCAGAAAGAACCCGTAAAGCTCTCCTAGCACAACACGGTGACAGCCTAGTGGAGAGGCTGGGCTGACACTGGCGACACTCTGGTCCTTAACAGGCAGACCTAAGGTTATAAAATAGCTCTTATTTCCCTCACTGACCCCAAACCTCCTCATATGAGACACCTGCACTGCTTTATGACCTTTCATAAAGAAATCATGAGGAAGCTAGTTTGGGACTCTGCAGAAATCCCCTAAAGACTAAAGAGAAAGCTAGAAGGACAGAGGACATTTGGCAGCAGGTGAGCTTAAGTAATAAATTGTAAATTAAGGGATTTATGGGCCACAGGGTAATTTCCCAAAAGCACACCCAGTTATCACCCTTCTGGCTTTAAAGATATGCCATACAAGACACTAAACATTTAATGTGGCTCACATAATAACATGTTATTTCCAAAAGCTACGTAAAAGGTCCTCTAAATGTGGGAGAAATGGGATCTAAGAAATTCACAAGCAAAGCAAAATTGCACTAGGCCATCGCAGTAGATCTGGTAATAATTAAAGCCCCGTAAAAACACACATCACAGAATTCAAATCATGACATGGCGGGGATTGAGAAAGCATCAGGATCTCCAGGTAGGAGGGAATGGGGGTGGGGGGGGGGGAATGTTACCACTGAGGAGAGTGAACACAGATAAACTCCAAGCCTGAACAAGTCACCTCTGCCTGAGGGCAGCCCTATCTGGGGACTCCAAGGCTCTTCCCTACCTGTACACATTGAGACGTAGAACTGGTTGGAAAGCATTGCCCTAAATTACACTTACAGCATATAAAAATAAATCAAATTTGTGTAGAAAATACAAATAAAATGAATTTGTGTATAACACATAGGATTATTCAACCTTGAATAATGTCATGAGTTTTATGACATGGACAAGAGAAACACCTCTCCAGGGCCATCTTGATTACCACTCCCTCTCCTGACCCCTGGAGCCTCTGAAAAACCCAATCTGCTCCTTCCTTAGGGCTCTTGGCCTACAGCAGCATCCCAGCCCAAGTCTTGTTTCAATCCCCACTGAAGTAAGGGATTTAGATAAACCCGAGAGGCCTCAAAAAGGGGGATGGGGGTGCGGGGCACGGCACTCAATAAAAACCCAAGCTTAATTCTACCCAGTTGGGATGAACAATAACTTCCCCAAAGTCAAACAAGTTCTTGAGGGCTAGAGACATACCAGGAAATTGTTCTAGTACCATAGCAGCACAAAAGGAAACATGGTACAGATTAACATGAAAATTAACTTAATCGAAAATTAAAGTGAAATAAAATTGTTACCATCTCAGAGCCCTCCTGGAGTGCTAGTATTGGTAGTAGTACTGTTTGGCCCACCCAAAATTCCTAATGTTGAAGCTCCAATACCCTATGTGACTATCTGGACAGAGCTTGCAAGGAGGTGATAAAAGTAAATGAGGTCATAATGGGATGAAGGACAATAATCTCCAAGGGCCAGTGTCCTCATGAAGAAGAGGAAGAGACGCCTGTGCACACCCCCTCCTCCTACCACCACCACCCCTAGTGAGGATATGGCCACAGAGCAATCCCTCACCAGGAACAGGGCTGGATCTGGGACTTCTAGCCTACAGAACAATGAGAAATTTATTTCTATTTTTTAAACCACCCCAACCAGTCTACGGTATTTTCTTACGGCAGCACGAGCTGACTAATACACAAGACTTTCACCAAAGCAGTAAGAAAATGGACAGAAATTAGCAATCTTACAATGCCACCCTATGTGTTTGCATCCTCAAGGCCATGGGGCAGCTCTCAGGCTCTGGATCAGAATCACTGCAATAAAAAACACATGCATTGGCAGAAAAGGGATATGCCCTAGGAATGCCTCTTTAGTGCGCCTCTGGGGAAAAGCCATGTCTGGAACCCCAGTTCTGAGAATTCTTGAATTCTCACACCATGGTTGCGATTTCTTAACACACAACAGCACCACCAGGGAAATGGGACACCAGAGGAGGAGAGGCAGAGCTGTTCAAAAACCATTTGGTCTGTACTCCACGCAGCTCAGAACCAAAACCATAGCACCAGCTCAAGACAGAGAATCTGTCTTCACAAAGGCCACCATGAGATGGCAAAGGTCATTCATGGCCATGTCCAGTGGTAGGGATCTTATTCATGCCTTCCTAAAGCCAGGGCTTCTAAGAGCTGCATACTGGGCATAAGAGATACACTGGCTTCCAGGCCCCTTCAAGTCTTGACACTCTTGGGCATCTGGTACATTCTGGGAAAATACCACAAACCCATGTGTCACTGTAAAAGCTCCTTTAAAAAAAAAAAAAAAAAATCAAGACAACCATGGTAACAAACCCCCAAATGAACATACTTTCATTTGGAAAGGGGGAAGAATAGAGCAACATTTCTGGGCTGATGGAAGAGTATGACATCTACAGTGGAGTGCTGGTCACATGGGTTATATGAGCATTTACAAATCCATGGAATTGTACAAGTGAGATGTGTGGTTTCACAGAGCCTAAAGTTCACCTCAATTTAAAAAATAAAATAAATTAAAAAAAAAAAAAAAGTAAGATCTGAGCGAGGAGTCCTAGGGTCAGATCCTGATTTGATCTCTTAGTTATGCAGCCTCGTACAAGCTGCGTTAACATCTGAGACCCACTGTACAAACCCTCAAAATTTGGATAGATTACAAATAAATGTTATGATATTAGAAGTAGTCACTTCTTAAAAGCCCAATTTTAAATTATCTGACAATGTACCCTGTACCTGAACAGACAATCCAGAAACATGGTAGAGAAAAAGGTGCAAGGGTGATCCAATTCCAAGAATCTTTATGATGGTAAGACCAAAGAATGTTTTAACTATGAATAAACATGTGCCTTTAGAGACAGGGGAAACAGCATAGGCTGTGATCTGGGGGTAGGGTGTCAGGCTGTGCGCATTTCCGAAACAAAACCAGGAGTCATATGTGGGACACTCGACCCCCTGAACAGAGGGGATGTGTCTACAGCACAGCAGAAGGTGCTGGAAGGGGGAGTGAGGAGCAGTCTGTGGGCAGAGAGTGATCTGCACCCTGCTTCACACACCACATGCTCTGCAGAGTGCCCAGGAGTCCACTGAGCAGCCTGCTTGAGATCTCTCTCACTCTCCCCATGCTCATGATCTCAAAACATAGTTAAAACACACACACACACACACACACACACACACACACACACACACACGAATTCGGGTGCATTTGGAACACCAAGGCGGACAGACTAGTAGGGGAGGTGGTGGTGAGGAGACCTGACAGACACTGTGGCCCATGCCAAGTGGTCAGGGTAAGGATGAGCTGAGCATCTACTAAGCTAAGAGGCAGGAAGACACACAGCAGGACCGAGCATGTGCTGAGGCCTGTTCTGACTGCTGCCTAGAGACGGAAAAAGGCAGAAGCTGAGATTAAAGAGCATTAGGGGGTTCCAGCCCAAGCTAGAGATTTCAGACTAGTGGCATTAGTGCAAATTCAGATGCAAAAGATGTGAATTCAGAATAAACAGCTTTTGCTAAAGGATGGAATGCAAAGTAAGGAAAAATCAGAGAAGTACAGATAACTCCAAGGTTTAGGGTGAAGCAACTAGAAGAATGGAACTGGCATTTATGGACAACGGGAAGACAGGCAGAGCACAGGAGATAGAGTAGGAACAGTTGGCTTTGGGACACCTCATATTCATGAGGCCTTCCACGAAATCACTGAAGGCAAGTGGTAAGTGGAATTCAGGACAGGTTCAGTCACTGTCAAATGCTGCCAAAGGGGCAAATAAGGTGACACTGACTGGAAACTTGATTTGGCATTCAAGGTCATTATCAAGCCTTAATCATGGCCTGATTCTAGGGGTTCAAAGAAAAATGAGAGGGGAAAGGATATTAACACAAATAGAAGTAGTAGAGGGGACAGACTGTGTAGACATGTTCTCTCACAGAACTCTGCAGTGAGGAGAGAAATGAACAGCAGGAGGGAGATACAAGATCAGTAGAGGGATTATTTTATTATGGGAGCAACTACAATATGTTTTGTTTACTGATAGCAATCATGGAGGAGACAAGTAAATAATGAGGAGGGATAAGTTCCAGGGTGATGTCCCAGTAGTTGACAGGAGAAAGGAGATCATAGACTTTCATCCTCTTGTCCTCAGGACCCCTCAAAGCCGGGCTTCTCTAGGGACTGTGACAGGGAGGAGAGAAAGCACGTGCACACATGCGCTCTCTCACACAAATTAAACACACACTCTCTCACACGCATACACACTCTCCCACCCACACACCTCTACCTGTTGTAGGCTCCTTCTCTTAAAGCAGACCAAGATTTGACGGGATGAGGAGGACAGAAGCTGGGCACAGCTGACAGAGGAAGCAGCAGCCTGAGAGAACTGGAGGGGGAGGGAGAGGACCTCAAGCACAAAGTGACAGGAAAGAAGAGCCATGGGAGTTGTTTTCTTATTCACAAAACCGTGTTCTAAAGATGCAATCAAGTATCAACCAAAGGGAAGGGTTATCAAGAAATGCCCGGAACGCATGACTTAGGTCCAAGACTGACCACGAGAAAGACATCAAGCCTCTCTGACCCAATCATTTTCCAGGATAAAAATGTAGCTTTGTGTTGTTGTTGTTTTTTAAAACAAAGAATGCATTTAAGTTGTTTAGTGAAGTGTATTTAACCCTCAATTTCGCCCAGCTCTTTTCACATGGAGTGTTGTCTCACACATCATGGGGGGCACAGAAGAAGAGTCTGAGGTTGGAATGTTCCAGAAAACCCAAGCTGCAGCCACTACTCAAGGGCAGCCTGAGCTGGCAGTGCCGACAGCTTACAGAGGATGCAGGCACTTAAGACATTAGCAGTTCCATTTGGGCAAAGCGTTGGGGTATAAGGCACTTTCTCCAGGAGGAAAAACAAAAAAACAAAAAACTGGGACACCTAGGTGGCTCAGCGGTTTAGCGCCTGCCTTCGGCCCAGGGTGGAGACCCGGGATCGAGTCCTGCATCGGGCTCTGCGCAGGAAGCCTGCTTCTCCTTCTGGCCTGTGTCTCTGCCCCTCTCTCTCTCTCTCTCTCTCTCTCTCTCTTTGGGTGTCTCTCATGAATAAATAAATAAAATCTTTAAAACAAACAAACAAAAACCAACAGCTAGACATGAACACTTCAGGCCCAAAACAGAAGGGAGAGGTTTGTGTCTCTCTTCTCCCGCCCAGCCCCGATGACAGAAGGCAACCCATACAACCAGGACAGTCTTTTCAAATATAGCTGCGTGATTAAACTTCCATTCGTGGGATGAAGTGCTGGGACTTCTCATTTGGACTCAGAAGAAATTTTCTATTTTATGCAGTGGATGCTGAATTTGCAGGAGTTGGGGCCATGTTTCATTTCACAGTCAAAACATCAGGAATCTTTGAGAAAGACTTTCAAAGAATTGAAAATTTTACTCCTTAAAGAAAACAAGGTGGCCGGGGAGGGAGGGTGGGGAGTTCCCCTGTGTCTGCACTTCCAACTGTGGCCCTTGATATCAATTGGCAGTTGTTGCCAGAAAGGCCCATCCCTCACCAACGAGGTGACAAGGCCTTACTGGACTGCCAACCCGGTGGTTCAAGATGAACCTTAAAAATACAATTCTCTACCTCTAGGCGAAGAGAGAAAACAAATATATCCGTGCGCCTGTGACAGGCCTAAGGCAGGTACCCTAGCAGAAGGGGTGCCATCTTTTGATTCCCTCTATCAATTACAAGCTCTAATAAAGCCCAGAAGCATGCCCACATTCATACTCACACTGTCTCCCCCACCCCACCCCCCTAAAGTGTCCTCCCCTAACGGAAGATCTCCCATTATTCTCCTTCCAAAGAAACGCCTATTAGAAAAAGTGTCCTCCTACAAATTCTTATTTTTAGAATGCTATCTTTACAGAGCGTTCCAAAATTACTTGTATCTAAGAGTTGGTTGAAAGCAAGGGAGCGCTGATGCAGAAAGCCGGGGTTTTAAAGTCTGGCTGCCAAGGACTACTTGTGTAAGCAAACGGCTAATCCACCCTGGTGTATCACTTCCTCATCTACAAAATGGTTTGTTCTGAAGATTAAAATGAGTGAAATGCAGATAAAGTGCTAGAATCAAAAGTGCATCGATAGTGAATGCTCAATACAGACTGGCCATCACAACTACTGTAAGGTTCCAAGGAAAAGGATCCAGGGTCTCTTAAATCTACTCAAGGGTCTCTGGCTGGCCAGAGGGCTTGCTTGATCTCAGATGACATTTATAGGAAGCAAATGAAACTCAAAATACAGCTAATAGCTCCCCTCTCTTACTGTGTAATTATGTGTACTCATTTGTGTAGCATGTTATTATTTAAATGTCCCTAATTTCAGCCCCAGTGGGCCAAGGGCCCTCAAAGAGTGGCCGAGGCCTCAGCCTCTGCCAGCCCTTCCCTAGGCTTTTGTCAAATTTATTACAGCCAGAAGAAGCGGCATTATCTACAGCAGGAAGCAGACAGACGGCTCTCACAATCAGCAAAAATCCGAGCGCTGCCTCCCCCACACCGGCTATAACCCAACAGGCTATAATGAGGATTTCAATCCCTACACAGACAGGCTGCCAGGCTGTTCAGGACTCACATTCGCTACCTCTCCTAGGAGAAAACAAAAACCCTTGTTCCTTGTCAATTTAGAACCACAAAAGCAAGATTGATGGCAAACATGGATTTGGTGACATAAAATATGAAGTCTCCCTACAATCTTCTGTCTGCTTGGGTTATTATGACGACACAAGACCCACAGAAATGGGGCAGCAGAGCTCAGCCACTCAGATACAAGATGCCTTCTTTCTGTGTGCTGTTCAGACACCAGACACCACCCGCCTCACACAAGAAGGATGGAAGCATCATCCTAGCACGCCAACGATTCAGTGGAAATGATGTCAATTCATTCTCAAATTAGATAAAAAGTCACCTCAAGCTCCTTCTCTTGGGGAAGGCAAGGTAGTATTTGTTTTCCCCCAGAAAACCCTGGCAGGATCAATAACCTAGAGACAACTTCTGAAAAGTGATCCGGGGAGGGGAATGGACCCCAAACATCTTGCTTTCCACACTACTCCTTCAAAGATTCGGTGTGATTTTCACCCCTTCTGCCTTTCCCAAATAAATGCTAGGTTCAAAGTTGTAAGACATGAGTTGTAATTTCAGTTCTGCTACTGCACAGAGGACAGATATGTGACCTTGGGGAAAAATCACCACCCAGAGCACTCACCAAGCCCCACAAGGACATTTTATTCGGCTTACAGATGAAAACACCAGGGGCCTCAGAGGCAGGTCAATACCCAGGTCCCCAAGCTGCAAAGCATGAAAATGGAGGCATGGGGGGGGGGGGGGGGTGTGCGTGCCACAGGGACAGCAGCTATGCACCTCCGAACCTGGGCCCAGGCCCTCACTCTGATCGCTGTCCTCACAAGGGATGTGATCCAGGCACAGCTTCAAAACTCTACCACCAGACTCGTTTCTGTGATAATTCACTCTGGACCAATGGATATCACTTTTTATAAGAGAACTTCAAGAGGTTCTGTGACTAACCAAAACAAAGCAAAAAGCCAAAACTTTTCACCTTGCAGAGCTGTGAAAACCACTCTCCCCCACTAACCCAGTCTTCATTTGCCCCACAGTGAAGAACCCCAAGATCGGGTGCTGTGATGTAAATACAGCCCAGGTCAAGGTCCTTCTACCACTCAGTATGTGAATGAGGACCACGAAGCGTCCACTATACAAGGAACATGCCTATGGGCACACAGAGAACACTGCTGGCAATCATCCCATCCCCCCCATCTCCCCCCACCCCGCCAAAAACGTCTGGGATGCTCCACTGCTTTCCGCCTTCCCTGGACCATGCCCTCTAAGAGAACACTGCTGAGGACCAGGGACATACATAGGACTTACTCCCCAGTCAATGACTCTGGTTTCCTGATCTCTCCAGTAGGCCCCCAATGAGAAAGCACACTTTGACCTGGTGGCTGCCTCTCAAAACAGGGAGATAGGTTCCCCTAGAAGTGCTATGGACATCCAGGATACACAGTAACAAGCATGTGGATGTGCACTGTCGGCTTGCACAAGCACCAGCAAGACCACAAACGGGGATCTCCAGAGAGTCCTCCGTGTCTCAGTTATTTAAAAAGATACAAGAGGGCAGCCTGGGTGGCTCAGCAGTTTAGTGCCGCCTTCAGCCCAGGGTGTGATCCTGGAGAGACCCAGGATCGAGTCCCACGTCAGGCTCCCTGCATAGAGCCTGCTTCTTCCTCTGCCTGTGTCTCTGCCTCTCTCTCTCTTTCTCTGTGTCTCTCATGAATAAATAAATAAAATTATAAATAAATAGATAAATGAATGAATGAATGATACAAGAGGGCAAGGCTCCTGGGCGGCTCAATCGGTTAAGCATCTGCCTTCAGTTCAGGTCATGATCTCGGGGTCCTAGGATCCTGTCCTGTGTTGGGCTCCCTGCTCAGCGGGGAGTTCTCCTCCTTCCTCTCCCTCTGCGGTTCCCCCTGTTCATGCTTGCACAAACTCTCTCTCTTAAATAAAATCTTTTTTAAAAATTAAAAAAAAAAAAAACACCCCAAGAAGACAAATCAGTCTGTATCAGCATGAAATAACAACTACCACAACAAAACCCCCCTTTTCTTTATGAAACTGGTACTAGAACTCTTTAAAGTTTTCAATGATCCCCACACCCACAGAGGGGTCTTTGGTCTTTGCCAGTGTTCGCAGAATTCCTTAGCATTGTCAAACCTTTGACAAAGCCAATTAAAAACGAGAGCTACCTTTGGCCGAGAGGCTGGCAGTACCTGTTACCTCTTGAAGGTCTTCAGGTTTTGTTCTTTTACCTAAATTCCACCTTCATTTAAATCCTGGACACCTGGCTAAGGTGTCCTAAAAAGCTGGGGTTTTTTTCTCAGATGGATTGGTGTTTTGGTTTTTGTTTTGTTTTGGTTAAGAGATTCTAAAACCTCTAAGGCATTACTGCTCCTACACAGCAGAACAAGCGCGTGCCTTATCCGCACAGTAAAATCTAAACTCACAGCAGGGACACCTGCCCAATAGTAATGTCAGGATGCAGGGATATTCTCTCCCCACCCCACCCGCACCCCGCACCACCACCCCGCCCCCGTACTCCCTGTCCCTGTCAGGTTCCCCTAAAAAACATAAAGCCAAACACTATGTTCAATGTGAAGCAATGACAAGAACAATTACATCACACAGGGGTCCGAATTCTAGGCTTCTGGCAACAAATTTTACTAATTTTGCTTTTCTGTTTGTGAAAGATTGAAAAGAGGGAGGACTATGCCCATATGTGTGGATTCAGAGTTCAGGGGCTTCTTGTTTCAAGTCACACAGAAGAAGAGAGGGCCTGGGGTGGGTGGCAGGACAAACCATGGTGGCGTTCAGGGAGGGCATCCCTGAAAACCCTGCCATGGCTCAATGCACTTCCCGCCTGACAGCAGCAGTCCCAATAGGAGGCTCCCAGACAACCAACCTTACAACGAAGCAGCCTGGAAAGACCATGGAAGGCCTCAGTGAGCCTGTCCTTCTGCACCCTGGCAAGCTATCAAGTACCCCCATATGTCATGACTCTCACCCCACGACCAGAGCAGAGGCTCAAAACAAAACAAAAAAACACCACAACCTCCTCTCCCTTATCTCCTTGGTTCCAAGCAAGTACAAACTAGAACGTGGTCAAATATTCACATTTATCCAGAAATTCTAAAGGACTAATAAGTACAAGACAGACTATGGAATGCCATCAGGGCCACATCCCCTGAAATAAAATACAGCCTGTAACCAAATACGTGTTCTGAAACGGTTACCACTGGATGATTTCAGCCCCATCACCCTAAACCTGTGAAAAAGAGACAGCAGAAGAAACTCAGAGAAGAGTTAAGTTTCCTTCCAGGCTTCAAGGAGACATCTGATAACTGTACAGCTGCGCTCTCAAATGCACAGGAATTCTGTGCCACTGGATCCCTGTGGCCAGGTAACCACCTGCCTGGCCTGATCCACAAGGACGGAAGCAGGTACTTAGGAGGTTGCTGAACCAGACAGCAGGAAGGGCGGGAGGCACACGGGACTCAAGCTACTTTCTATACAAACAGGGGAGAACCAGAAGCTCCACGGTACAGCGAGATCCAAGTCGAAAGATGGATATCCACAGAAAAACCCATCAGACTCACTCTACCTTCAACCCAGGACCTGGTAGAAAATCAGATCACAGCCTGGTCTGATCTATAGGGAAGAGACTAATTAAGGCACCTCGCCAATTATATTACACAGACATAAAAGGAGCATAAAAATGAATCTATAAACCCAGTAGGATGTCCAAAATAACTACCATTTGGGGCCTAGCCTGAGAAGCACCAGCCGCCCGAAACACATCTCCGGTTCAGAAACAAGGCCGTGCCCAAATATACCATCCAATTCCAACAAAAGAGGCAACTCACCATTCACTGTTTTCAGGCTCCCAGCCAGGCCTTCCCCGTGCTGCCTCTTCTGGGCATTCTTGAATTCTTTCAGAGACAAATAAAGGACTTTACGTACCACCCTTTCTTCTGACCACGGAATCCCATCACTGTCATCCTGGAGAAACAGAAGAAAGAGAGAAGAGAAATCACTTTAAAAAAAAAAAAGGGAGGGGGTGTAAGTAAATAAGAGAATAAACCTTGAAACAAAAAAAAATCCAAACAAGTACCACACGCCTGAGACCAGGTCAGAATTCCATCCTGTGGTCCCATCCTGCTGAGGCCTGCTGATCTCCCAGCAAAAAGCTCACTCACAGACCTTACAGAAAGGGAGTGGAAGGAAGACAACCACCTGGCTTCCCTTATAAGCCCCAGGCCCCAATACCCTCATTAACCAGTAATAAGTGAAATTTCATATTCCTGGCAAAATGGAGAAAGAGGAGTCAAGCACACCCACCAACAGAGATGTAATGAAGCACTGTGCTGGAGTTTCACTGAGTAATGTCAGAATGTGTCCTGCCTTACAAGAATGTGCTGTGCTCTTCTAGAAACTGCTGCTGGTGTCACATGGGGGGAGGGGGGTGTGGTGGTGCTGCCTTCAAAGAATTTACAATTCGGTCAGAAGAAATGAAACTGGATTTGTACTGACCACTTATAGAAGTCCTAAATGAAAGAGAGCACTGTGGGGGAGAAAAGACAATGAATCCTGGGAGAGTAGAGAATAGGGGAGGGGGAGGGGTAGGACGTTTGGGAGGGAAGGGGTGATTTAAACGGGGGGGGGGGGGGGGGGGGGGGATACACACAGGTTAATAACAGGTCTTGAAGCTCTAATTTGAGTGGCTCCCTGATGTCTGTGGTATCAAATGCAATGCAAGCTCTTGAAAAGAGAGGAAGGGATGAAGGCCCGGTTCCGCAGCTGGGGATTGGGGAAATCCAGAGAGGAGCCACCATCTCAAGCCACCATCTCAAGCCACTCAGGCAGTAACCACAGGGGGACAGAGCAAAGGCAAGCAGCAGCAAGAGCAGGAGCGGAGGGAGCCGCCTAGCAAGGAACTCAGAAGAGGGGCCAAGTCTGGAAATGCGGAGATAGTGGATCCGGACATTAGGCGGAGGTTAAGGGTTTCGGGGAATCAGCAAGAAGGTGTGCCTAAGGCTGGAAGTGCCGCCTCGCACACAGCAAGGACACAGCAGAGGACGGTCGCAGGTTCTCTCCTATGGGTACCTGCCTGCAGTCTCCTAATTGAAGAAGTCCTCACGTTCACACACTGACTTCAAGACTAAAGCATTTTATAACTATTCACCTTAGAAAGATCAGAGCTTCCAGATATTTTGGGCCTTAGGAGAATAAGGAAAACATTAATATCCTCAGCTAAAAGCAGGAGGGGGGGGTGAATATACTTGGGTTCCTTTTGCTCAAACAGGAGGACTTCCACCTCAAGAGGCTGTTGTCCTGCATGTCCGACAGAATTGGTTTTTCCTCCCTAACACCCAGGTCCTGGAATACCTCTGTGGAACTAGGTAAGGGGGCTAGATGACCTGAGGGCTTTCCCAGCTCTAGAATTCCTAAATTCTGCATAAACGCAAACTACATCTTAGAAACCCAACCACATGGAGACTCTAAGCCCTAAATAACTTTAAGCTGCACTCCGGTTAAGCTGCCAGGATTTTCCCAGAAGGAGAGTAATTCTCCATCTTCTATAATAAGGGGAAGAGAACCTTGGGAAAGAAGAGCTAAAGATTTCCACCTCCCCCCCCACACACCCCCGACATCCTTCAACTCCTGCAGACCTTGCCAAGCTGAGATTTCCATTCGCTCCAGAGGAAGAAGGCAAATCCTGTCTTCCTGGGGGCGCTCCCAAAAAAGGCAGAGAGCATCTACAAGGTCAGAGTTGGTTAGGCAAGGGTTGGTGGGTCTGAGGCTGCAAGAAGTCAACAAATGGCCACAACCCTGAGGGAGAAGCATGCATGACTTCTTAACTGCTACTACATACAAGTCACGCTCTACCCCTAACACAACCCACAAAAGGTACACAAAAGAAGGTGAAGTCACTGTCCCGCCAGCTTCCTGAGCAGATTACTTGCATCTGGATGATTAATCATTAGCTCCTCTTGAAGTGAAAGACAGGCTGAAATCCCAGCTTCTCACAGCATCCAGAGAAGCCTGCCCTGCAGAATGCTCTGCGTCAGAACCAGATTCCTGTTCTCATCACTGACTGCTAATGTGATTCTAAACTAATATTTCCTACATGCCCAGAGTTTATAAATTATAAACCCCAAAGTCACTTTCAATGTAAAGTTCCTGCAGTGATTTACTGCATCGTGTTCAGACTGGTGCCTTCATGACGACTTCGAGCCTCCACACAGGAGAATTATATCCCTACAACTAATGTCTCATTAAAACATAAACCACCTGCAAAAGCAAATGCATTTAAGGTTCGCACAGACACAAGCAGCTTCGTGAAACCTATAAAGTACTTTAAATACAGGAGAAGCAAATCCATGACCCAGATTATGGGCTTTCAAATTCTAGTCATTTAAAAACTTTGTCCTGAAACCCAGGAGTTCCTTTCTATAAGGTACATTGCCAGTCAAGCCTTGTCACCTCCCTCGATGCTGGCGCAGGACACAAACCCAGTAGGTAAAGAAGTGGACTCTGTTCTGTTTCCAAGAGCTCAACAGGTGGGTAATAATTCTGAAATTAAAACTTAAGCTGTTCTGCACAGCCGTGGGGTTAATATGAATCACCCTACTCTGAGCTAGGAGGCTTGCACTCCTCCCCCCTAGGAGGATGCCAGATGCAGAAAGCACAGGTGTGCCTGCACCACGTGTGGTGGTCACACAGGGCTGGCCAGGAGGGGGTCACAGCAGGCCTGCAAGAAGGTACCTCAGTCCAACACTTACTCTGCTGTAGCCTTACCTGTCATTCAGAGCAGCCAAGGGCAGAGAGCCCTACAAAAAGCCTAGGCAGACTATTGTTACAGGTCAGGTGAAATCAAAATACAGACACTTAAGAGTTTATTACCTTTTATTCCCCCCTCTTCAATAGCGGTCTCATTTTTTTTTTAAATTTGACAGAGGGAGAGTGCGTGCACAAGAGAACACAAGCAGGGGGAGTGGGAAATGGAAACAAGGGAGAAAGAGACTCCCTGCTGAGCAGGGACCCAAACATGAGCCTCCATCTCAGGACCCCAGGATCATGACCAGGGCCTTAGGCAGATGCTTAACCACTGAACCCCCAGGTGCTCCTAATAGTGGCCTCATTTAATCAACCATTTAAATAATGTCTGCATGGGGTCGGGAAGTACTGGTCACCACGGATATCCCAAGCCTGCCAGACAGAGTAAGAGATCAATTAAAATTTCTGGGAACAGGGATCCCTGGGTGGTGCAGCGGTTTGGCGCCTGCCTTTGGCCCAGGGCACGATCCTGAAGACTCCGGATCAAGTCCCACGTCGTGCTCCCGGTGCATGGAGCCTGCTTCTCCCTCTGTGTCTCTGCCTCTCTCTCTCTGTGACTATCATAAATAAATAAAAAATTAAAAAAAAAATTCCGGGAACAACAAAGACTCAAGTTGAAGCTCACTCTTCCCACTACTTTTACCCCCACTTGACCTGCCTGCTGGCCCCTAACCTTTACAAACATTCAGGATGTTTTAAGTGGAGTGCTTGAAATCCTACAATTTTCTTGACTCAAATCACCTGCTATCCCCTATCCTCCATAAAACACTTCCCGCAGTGGTAATCCAAACGGACTGGCTACCTCATCCTCCAACTACCCAGTTCCCAGCAAGAAAATGGCACCCATCTAGATATCCACATGGTCTCATACGGCCCAAACTTGATGACCCATTCACAGTCCCTTACCTTCAGCTAAATACTGACCAATTCATTCACAAAACACCTGGACACTTGCTTTTCCTCCACCACGACATCCACATAGGCTCCCTTTCCTCTCTAATCCTCCAGGATTCTCACATTCTCTTTACCCTGCACCCTCTACATTCAATTACGCGTTCCCAAATCACTATTTTCAAAACCATCTGATAGTCCACTCATGCCTCAGTGTTCAGAATTCCTAATTATCCCCCCTTTGACCTTCCCGAGACTCCTTCGGGCCACAGGACTCTCCCTTCTCATCAGGGATCCTACCTGATTTGACAGCGCGGCACTGAACAGGGAGAGATTCTTTCTTGGCTTCCTGGGCCACTTCCCCAGAACCAAGTACCCAGTCCATTCTGGCTTACTGGTCAGTTTAACAGAGGAAGGCACAGGAGGTGCTGTAGCCACAGATAAGAGGAACCCAGAAGCTTCATTCTGATGCAAATTCAGTTGCCCAGAGTGTGTGTCAGTTCTTTTTATGCATTTCCTTAAAGACTTTTTTTTTAAATCTATGGCTATTGCGACATCAGTAAGATCTCTAAGTTTTTACATTTTCACCAAATTATTGGGGAAGTGCGATGCAAGCCCCAGACAACGTACAACCTTCCCTTACTCCCATCCCCTGATTTCTTAACCTGAATTTCCCCAATTCCAAAACAAACACTTTGCAAATACTGCCATAGTAAGAATATCTGGTGCACTAACAAGATTTTTTTTTTAAGGGAAGTAAAAAAGGAAAAACACCATCCAGATCTAGATTTACTTTGCTATTCTGACCGCTAAAAAAAAAAAAAAAAAATCACTTTCTTTGGCAAATGGAAAATTGAGTATTTAAGCCTTTAAAAGTTAAGTGACAGGGTTTTCTTTTCATTTGAAAAACGTCTGCCATTCTTTGAAATAACTGGAGAATCTCTTATCAAAAATGGCAGCTGGTCAGGAATTAAACTTGAATGCTTATGGTCATAATCTTTTTTATTAAGAGAAAAGGGCACAGCATAACCCTTTGGCTGCTCCATTTTGTAACAGACATGCGAGAAAATAGAGTGCTGGGCCAGCACAGGAAAACACTGCACTCCTTGTTGGCGTACAGCACCAACGAACAAACCTCCAGAACTCACAGCCAGGTTAGAGATTATAAAGCTTACCACCAACTCCTTTCAGCTTAAAATAGGGTGGAAAAGGAAGTAATCACAAAACTCTTTATTTAAAAAAAAGATGAGTTTCAAGGTCTTGCCCAAAGGTCAAAAAGCTAGAGAGAACCCAAAGCTGGCATGTGTGGTCAGTGGGGTCCACACTACACGGCAGGTGCACCAAGAGAAGTTCAAAACTCAGAAATTCAATTCTTAAAGGGAAAATGTCAAACACGTAATTCACGTGAACTCCTACTAAATGAAAGCAAAATTAAAATTATTTATTTCAAGAGGTAAATGAAAATATTATATGAAAAAAAATAAACACAAACCTAGAACCATTCATGAGTACTAGCTGGAGATTAGTAAAAGAACAGGAGGGAGAGGGATTTTCTCTCATTAATTTCTGCAGTTACTTCGTCTCACTGGGACGAACACGGGTTCTAAGGTCATCTCTCAAGACATCCTCATGTAATCTGTCCATGTCTCGGTGTTTCTTATGGTTTTAAATTCAGGCCACCTTGTTTGAGGAGGGGGAAAACGAGGATGGAAATGCATGGGTTGGAGGGATATGTTTCTGGTTTTAAAAAAACAAAAACAAAAAGAGAACCCAAAACTTTTTCTGACAATTACAATTATTTAAAAATGAAATACGGCCCATCCAAAGGAAGATACCTAACGTCCTCTCACTTGTGAGCAAACTATGTAAGAGACTCATGCATCACAGGTAGAATGATAATCATACCAACCAATGGCATCGTTAATGATGATATAGGACAACTGGTGCAAACCAGGACACAGGTCAACCAACCAATTCACCAGGTCCCTCCTGGCATATACGAATCCAATTAAGAAGAAAAGGTCTAATACCCAACAGATAATTTTTAACCACATCACCAAAGAAAAATAAAGCCAACACCCAAGACATACTAGGAATGCAGTGTGATACACGCTTGCGCTTTAAACTGAAATTCAAAACCTCCCCTTTGAGGTTTTAAAGGTCAACCTGCTGGTGGGGGGAAGAGGGTTCCCCTTTGGACTGGCACAGTTAAAGATGGCATTACATCCCAAAGAAAACACTCCTGCTTCCACAGAGAAAGGGCATAGGAAATCCAATGTTCTTCACAGCCTCTTGCAAGCACAACAAGCAGATATGGAAAGGGTGGGGGGCAGGGGATTGCGAGGGAAGAGAATTCAAAGCTAGGAAGACCTCCTAACATGAAACCTCTGTATTACAGGCTTACACACGTGCTAAGACAAATGGTTATGTGTCTGGATCACAAGGAGCCACTGGAGAAGTGAACCAATACCACCACTATGGCCATACAGCCTCTCTTTATGTGCCTTGCCAAGGCTCTGGGAAGCCAGGAACTTGAAACTTTCTACCCCTTTTAAAATGAAAAGGGCATGCCATGGCTCAATCCCAATGTTCAACCCTACCCTAAATTGGATTAGCAAGAAAAAAGCACCTTGTGGAAGGGAAGAGAATTGGCGGGGGGGGGGGGGGGGGGGGGGGGGGGTCCTGACTGGTGCAGAGCCCAGTCAGTTTCGAGACAAGATTTGGAAGACTTGGGGCCCCTGGGTGGCTCAGTGGTTCAGTGTCTGCTTTTGGCTCAGGTCGTGACCCCAAGGTCCCAGGATCGAGTACCCCATGGGGCTTCCTGCAGGGACCCTGCCTATGTCTCTGCCTCTGTCTTTCATGAATAAATAAAATCTTTAAAAAAAAAAAAAAAAAGATTTGAAAGACTGGGTTTTTGTGGGAGATGGGGAAGGAAGAACAAATAGTGCTTTTCCTCATTCCAGGGAAAAATGACCAGAAACCTCTACATGAATGCCTTTTCAGGACAAATTCTGCATACACCTGTTAAGTCATCCTACGTAATCAAATTTGTTGCTATTTGAAATGCCAGCCTCTTCCATGAAGTTTGAGAACAATGAAAGCAATCCCCCCCCCCAAAAAAAAACCCGGGGGGTTGGGGACCTTGCGTTGATTCTTGGCACAGATTCCACATAAACAAGGATTTACAGAGCCAAAAACAAATGAGAAAGTATTGAAAAATGTGAGAACTTAGGCTAAAACTCATATTTCTTCCCTTTCAACAAAATAATCATGTCTTCTCCATTACAAATCTCCATTTCTCAAATCAACTAGCTAATCCATTTTTTTAATTCTGTGAAATGGATCAACCATCAATACTGACAGTATCAGAGAAAATTCAGGGGAATATTCACATCTAGAAAGATGACAAGCGGTCAGGAAACCACGGACTTAACTGAACTTTGTGAATGATGTTGCTCTGCCTGGACTTTAAATTAAAAGCACTTCCAGCAACAAATTTTCCTCAGACAGATACGCTTCCTGGGATAAAGTAAACGGCCTGAAAATGCTTATGCTAGGAGAGTTTTACTTCTTCCAAACTCCCATTAAATAATGTGTACTTATCTTTGATTACTGCCTATTTAAAAAAAAAAAAAAGCCACAGCTGAAATTGGATTAAGAACTTCTGCTGAAAACGATTTATTGCATAACACACAACTCTGACAGCCTGATTCTCCGGCCACCAACTGAGCCTTTATAAAAATCTGCTGGGCAGCTGCCAAGTCAGCTCTTTTGCGTCTGAGCATGTCACATTGCTGTTGTCAAGACAGCGGCAGCAAGGGCTTCAAAATCCTCTCATTCGTGGTTAAATGGTGCAGTCAGGGAATGGCACCAGGGCTGGCGACACAGCCTTCCAGCTTCCCCGAGCACTTCATCTGACAGTTTGTTTTTTAGACATCATCAGAAAGACCCAAAATCTACAGCAGGATTACCTCCAAGAATCCAGCAGATATCTAGGTTGACCATCTACCTTCAAGTGTAGAGAAATGGGGAAAGCGAGAAAATCAAGTTACAGAGAAATGCTTGACCAGTGTCTTCGGAAAAACCCAGCAGAATGAAGGACGACTTGGCATCAGCAGTGCCAAGGGGGTGAGTATACAAGGACTTCATCTGGGACTAAGTTATGAACAAGAAAGTTCCCAAAGGAATTCTAACCAAATTGGATCTTTTCACCATTAAATCCTTTTTATGTGAAGAATGCATCCCTCTCCGCCCCAAATTCCCCAAGGAACACTAACCACTGGCTACATGTGGCCATTTACAATTAACTTAATTACAATGAAAAATTAAGTTCCAGGGGCACCTGGGTGGCTCAGTGGTTGAGCATCTGCCTTTGGCTCAGGTCATGATCCTGGGGCCCTGGGATTGAGTCCCACGTTGGGCTCTCATAGGGAGCCTACTCCTCCCTCTGCCTATGTCTCTGCCTCTCTTTGTGTGTCTCTCATGAATGAACAAATAATAAAGTTTTGTTTTTTTTTTTTAAGTTAAGTTCCAAGTTGTACTAGATACATTTCAAGTGTCTCCCAAAATGAACAACACAGCTACGGAATTTTTCCATCATCATTGGAAGCTCCCATGACTAACACTGTTCTAGAGCATCCATTTCCCTTTCATTGGATATGGTTTCAAGGACTGTGTGCTACCTCCTACTGCATTTCCATAATGTCCCTGAGATTCTTCAACATATGTACCTTTATGCTCTGCTTAGCAGAAAAATTCCAGAATATTAAATAGTTTGCACAAGAATCCAAGTCTAAGGATTGAGGAACCATTTGAATTACAGATTCCCACCCATACAATGCTCAGGGAAATGGCTGCAATCCTCTCTGCTGCATGGGGGCTTCCAGGTTTGCAGGGGACGGATATGAATTCTGAGGATGGACTGCAACACTTTCAATCTACAAGGAGGCCCTAAAGACACACCTCTTTACCCCTTTTTTGCCTTCAAATCATTTTCTAAGGAATTTCCTACAAAATGAGTCCTCCAGGAGAGGCCTGAGTGGCTCAGTTGGTTGAGCTTCCCACTCTGGACTTCGGCTCAGGTTGTGATCTCAGAGTCCTGGGATCCAGCCACACATGGGGCATCGGGCTCAGCTTGGGGATTCTCCCCCCACCCCCCACCCCCGCTTCCCCCTTACTCCCACTCACTCGGGTGCTCACTCTCTTAAAAGAATAAATAAATCCTTAAAATAATCCTCCAGGATTGAAACTAGACAAAGGCAGCCCTCACCAGCCAGTTTCCAAGCACCAACAGAGCGGCCCAAACCATGAAGAATGATTGGTGCCCCACCCCTCTCCTCTGCCAGGACAAGTCAAGGTTATGGGCCTCTAAGCCATGGTGAGGGGGTCAGGGCAATTTTTACACTTCTGTTTCTTCCCTTAGGTCCCAGGACACTGATGGTGACATTTTAGGAGTTGAATCATTAACTGACTTATTTGCTGGCTTTTTTGGCTCAGCAGTGCCCCCATCCAGGAAGTAAGTATAAGTGTACGTTCCTGCCCAGGAGACAAACTACATTTGAGAAGCAATTCAGTTACAAGCCATTACGTTTATTTTGGGGCTTTTTATGGGAACTTTTCAAACTATCATAAAGCACACAAATAAACATGCCCTCGGACTGAAGGTAAATTAACACTGTGCTGCATTTGTTCCAATACATTTTATCCCCTTTTTTTCATACCCTCCAGCCCTCTGCTGAGGGCACAACCACTCTGCAACTGCCCCGTCATTTATAGGTACCTGTCTCCACAAACAATTTAACATCCGTATCCCTCCCCATTAGCACTTAGCACTAATGATAAATGTAGACCACTATGTGGCAGGCCATATACCACGGGTTTCTTGCACATACTCTCCTCCCCATTTTACAACTGGCCAGTGAAGTATTATCATACAAACATTTGCAAATGACTGACCTTAGACACTAAGGTATTAAGATGGATTCCCCCCATCCTAATTAGTTTGACTCCAGAGAACCTGCCCTGGGCCCTCTCCATCTTTGTGCTCCCAACACGTGGCAAGAAGTTCAGCACACACTATGTATTCAAAACCATTTCTTGCGAGTGAGCACTTATAAACAGATGGAAAACAGAACAGTAGCCTCAAGGTAAGAGGGACCTGGACTCCAATTCTAGAACTCTGGTTGCCTCATAGGTAGAACAAAATGACCAAGAGAGCGATCGCCAACTTGACATCCATGAGAAACCTGAAAACTGCCCCCCCCCTTGCACTGCGGGCCCCATCTTCAGTTTCTCCCAGGTGATGCTGCGGGCCGTGGGATAGAGCGGACTCCCACCCTGCCTAGGAAAACTGTTCTCACTGCCATGAAAAGCACGGTAATTACCAAATCTAATGCAAACTTTCTACTGGTACCTGATCCTCCACTGGCTTTCCGGTTTCCTCTCCCCCGACCATTTTTAACTAGGATTTTTCTGCCCTTCCCAATCTGTAATGATCTTAATATCCGCGACTACTAATGCATTTTCTTGACAATCTTTTCCTCTCCCCTGCCCCTACCACCTTGTGAGATTTCTACCTCAATGATCCCTCCTACTGCCTTCCTGGCTACCCATAATTTGGAATCTTAAGCAGGACTTGGCACCTTCTCATTCACCTCCACTCCCTAAATCAGATATAATGCTATTTAGCTTTCCACTTCTCGGCTACAGACATAAAACATGCTCTCCTCTCGGGTCTTACAGAAGAGACCTTTAAAAATGACTGCCACCAACCAATCCCTAGTCCACCCATCCTTCCCATACAGTTTTTCTCTACAAAACACAGCTGCATGATTTGTTTTCTGAAACATCAATCTGGAGCACCTGGGTGGCTCAGGGATTGAGTGTCTGCCTTGGGCTCAGGTCGTGATCCCGGGGTCCTGGGATTGAGTCTTGCATCGGGCTCCCCACACAGACCCTGCTTCTCCCTCTGCCTATGTCTCTGCCTCTCTCTCTCTCTCTCTCTGTGTGTGTGTGTGTGTGTGTGTGTCTAATGAATAAGTGAATAAAATCTTACAAATAAATAAATAAATACAACTGTCAATCTACATCATTCCTTCCCCTACACAAAGGCCTTCCATGGCTCCCACTGGCTACCACAGGAGAGATTTACAAATTTCTCAAAATGGCCTACAAAAACTCTTTTATAAATCACCCCAATTTACCTCCTAGGCTGTAATTGCCCAACTCTCAATGCCCACTCCCCAACCCCCCCACACACACAAACTGAACAAGAGGTGACAGCTCTCTCATCTTGCATCTGCCTCTCAAAACGAATACCAGGAAATCAGAGTACTGGTGTTTATTAACTAAATATTCACCGTGACTTCAGTAATTCCACAGAAGATAAAGAACAGACTTTCTAAATGTACCAGTAAGACTCCATTCTCAATTCATTTTCATATCAATACTTTGGTACCAAGAAGCACAGTCAATTAGGCTCAAGAGTCAATCAGACCCAATTTACCACCTATGTCTGTTTCAGTATTTACCCACAGCTTGGTTTTATATCGCATAGAATGCATGATTCTATGTGACCAGGACCCTCTGCAGAAGAGGATAATAATTTTCAAACTGATGGACTTCCTACAAGTTAATCTAGTCCTAGTCCAATGACAAGGATTTAACTCCATCACTATTTCACAGTGGTTTGCAAAAGTCATCATTATTTCTGCCACCTAAACAGAACTGGAAACCTTCCTTGGTTCCTGCATCCAAACCATCTCTAAGAATTCCCCTTTCATGCAGGACAAGATTTCCTGCAGTTATTTCTCTCTATAAAATCTGATGTACTGGTGTGCAGGTTCAATGAAGAGTCCCATGTTTACCTATACGTTCACAAAGTGCCCCCCAAAGTCACGAGGGCTGACCCTCGACAAAGGTGACACTGCATGCATACAAACTCACTTTAAAGCAAAGCTGTTAGGGAAAGCAAATATGGCTATCTGGAAGCAAAGTCATGATTCTTCCTCTGCTGACATTTCACAGTGATAAGGGAAAACTCGTGTTATAAGCAAAGTGGATGTAAGTAGCAGCTTAACCATTTACACTTCAGGCGGTATGTGTGAAAGAATAAAGCAGAAGCAGGCAGAGGACAATTCCACGCCAAATAGGAAACCACTGGAGAGTTTTGAGCAAAGAAATAATGATTTGATCTACATTTTTTAAGTTGCCCACAGGCTGCTCTATTGAGAACAAACCACGGCAGGGTGGGCTGGTGAAGTAGGGAAGCAGGGAAGGGAGGCCTCAAGACAACTGCCCATAGGAGAGGGGAAGACCACGGTGGGACAAGCGGCTGCCACTGCGGGTCACATTCCAGCAACATTCAGAAGGTGGGAGTCAACTTGGTGCTTATCTGGAATGTGCGAAAAAGGGGGAGCTGGGGCAGCTCAGTGGGTGATGCATCTGCCTCCAGCTCAAGTCATGATCCTGGGGTCCTAGGATACAGCCCCTGGGTCAAGGTCCCTGCTCAGCGGGGAGTCTGCTTCTCCCTCCCCTCCCCCCTGCTTGTGCTCATTCTCTCTCTCAAATATTTTTTTAAAAAATAAAGAAAAAAGGGAGAGAGTCAAAGATAAACTCAAAAATCTTTCAACTCAGGAAATGGAGTTACCTCTGGGCAAAGGGAAGGCACTTCTGAGAAGAGTACTCTGGAACAGAGAGAAGGGAAGAACCAGAGTTTAGTTTTTAGGCATCCTAGTCTGAGTTACTATTTGAGTAACTTATTATTATTACTGAGTTGCCCTTAGGAGAGGTCAGAGTTCAGGCCTTGGATCAGATCAGGACTAGAGATCTCAACATAACCACAGTAGTTTAAAAAAAGCATATTTTTGTATACCATAATTTATAAAAGGGCAGAAAACACAGTTTACCGGTCCATGTGAAAGTTAGGAACGAAGTCCAATAAAGGACTGGCTGACCTGGACAAGTCATTTTATGGTGAAGAAGGTTTTTGGGGCCTTAGGGAAAATGATGCTTTAAAATAGTGAGTGAAGGCAGAGGGGTGACCACAGGAGAAGAAATTAGAGGTCTCACTAGAGTCATTCTATAAAAATCCATTTGACACCACAGCCCTAATTCACCAGTGATGGCAGGTCAATAAGGTGGCAGTGGTCAACACAGGTGACACTGGGGTTCATGAGCAGCTGATGGTAAGAAAATCCTATTCAGCTCTGTGAAGTCCTAATAAAATCAATCACTCCATGGGGGGGGGGGGGGGGGGTGCTGGCATCCCTTCCTCTCTTGAGGCTTCACAGGCAAATAAGGAAAATGACAAACATCCACCCCAAACAGAGAGAGGTAACCAAGAAGACAGGGGGCTGAGGCCTTTGCTCACAGGTAGTCAAAATATGGTCACAAGATGGCCCAGAGAGGACTATGCAGTGAAGTTTTCAAGAGGTCACAAAACAAACATTTGTGTGGAGTTACCAACTATACCCTGTTCTCTCTCAGGTGGGTCCAGGAAGGTTCCAGAGTAGCTCCTTCTGGATGCCAGCAACTGGGGGGACCCATAGACACAAAGGCTGTTGGGGACAAAAGAGCAGAACACTACAAAATCCAAAGGAATAAACCCTAAGACCTGGAGAGAGGAAAGAGAAAAACACCTTTATGTGACCCGCTGCCATGAGTCACACCCCACTGCTCCAACTATGCTGTGCTTCTTCTTTGCAGATTCCTCCTTCAGTAAACCTGGAGCACCTGAAGCGAAGATTCTCACCTTCAAAATTCTCTTCACTGGTTTACCAAAAACAAAAACCCCCATATTCTTATCTTCCTAATAAAAATAAGTCTTTTTCTCATCGTCCCAATCAGAGGACATGTGTTCAGATTTGAGCAGCCCCAGAAGCTCTTGTCTAGAATGCTACTGGTGGGTCAAGGTTGACTGCCCTGGAAACCCCCATGAGGAGCTTTATCAAGTACAGACCTCACCTCCCTTCTGACTTTGCTGACTGGGATTGTGGCATGTGCCCCGAGATTTTTAATAAGCCCAGAATCACACCTCTAGGACACAGTCCTGGAACCACCCACCTATAGACACTCCCACCCTCGGTGAAAGGCAGTCTCACAGCATTAATAGGATCTATATTCTGACAATCCCCCAACATTGACTCATGTATACATTAGGAGCTTCAGTAATGGTTGAGCAAATGAAGCTAAGAAAACAAAGAAACTCACATTAACTACGGAAAGAGCTATTGAAATAGCCCCAGAACATCCTAATACACTGCTGACTGTTTTTACAGAAATTCTCTAAGATCAAGCATTCTGTATTCTCTGAAATAGGGGGGGGGGGGGGGGGGGGGCGCGGCGCTTTAGCAGATACTCAAGCTTTTGTTCCTTGAAACATAAACCAAACACCTACTAGCTTGAAGGAAGTGAATCGAACAGCTATAAACTACTCAAAGTTTCCAGAGGTCCCAATGAATGAGGGATACCCTGCATGTCTGAGTCAGAGAATGGTTCTGATTTGCCAATAATAAATACAAAAATAACATCTCAGTACAAGTATCATGAGGGACGCCTGGGTGGCTCAGTGGTTGAACGTCTGCCTTTGGCTCAGGATCCTGAGGTCCTGGGATCAAGTCATGCCTCAGAATTCCCACAGGGAGCCTGCTTCTCCCTCTGCCTATGTCTCTGCCTCTCTCTGTGTCTCTGATGAATAAAGTTTTTTTTTTTAATTTACAAGTATTAAGAAACCAGGTTAAGACTGCTACAGATTTAATTCCATCAGGAGGGGACAGATTTGAATTGTATATACTCTCTGACCCAATATCCCATCATAAGGAACAAAACTAAATTGGGGTCAACTTCCTGGAGGGGGGGGAGCCTCCATACATTGAGTTTTTCTTCTCATTTACCCAAATCTCAAGCTACTGCCAAATAATACTAGATCCCAAGTTACTACCTGAAGGACACAGCTGAAGCACCTACTCCTCTTCTTGTACAGTCAGAGCAGGGAGATGGTGAGGCTATACATTCTGGGAAACGTCCTGCTCACCAGTAACATATAATTCCACTTTTGTCTCCAGAGAGACTGAGTGGCCTGCAGGCTCTCTTTTTGTTCCTAACATTCCCCAGTTATCAGGGTAGCTTTCAAAAAGACCTTCTCTAACCCCACACACAAGAGAAAAAAGATCTTGTCCTCCTAACAGGATAGTAAGGGATGGATTTTATCCTTAAAATTGATGTAAAACTGGCAGGGGGGGGGGGGGCGGGGGGCGGGGTAGCCAAATAGAAAACACACACGAATTTTTAATGGCCAGTTGGGGTTCGACAAACTTTTTCAGCCCATTTTACAAAAGCCCTGACCTCAAAGAAAACACTTTCCAAGCCTAACATACATGCCCACACAAAGAAACACAGCAGGCACTCCCCAAGGGCCAAAATAAAATGCTCTCTAGTAATTACCATAAATAGAAAAGGAGACCAGCTTCCTGAGTCAGAGTAAAGAGTACAAGAAAAACCACCAGCAACAAAAACATCATAAACAAAATTACATGGCCAGCAATAAACCAGGAGGAAAGCAGAATTGCTTCTCAGTGAGATGCAAAGGAACACATCTGGAAGAGGCTTCCACAAGAGGACAGGTCCATGAGCCTGCAGAGAGGACTGTGAGGGTGTAACGTGCTGGTACCTTCCTTAACTAGGTGGAATGCAATGACCATTCCTTTTCTTTGGTACAAACAGAAAAGTTTCTGAAAAACACAACAAATAAACTACAGCTTAGTATTTGAGAAAAGAGGTCTCATTAATCCGGGCATTTATTATTTCCCCTAAATTTGATATAACTTCCCAATTTCCTTTTGATTTTTTTTTTTTTTTAAAATCAATGAAGAGGGCCACCTGGGTGGCTCAGTGGTTGAGTGTCTGCCTTTGGCTTAGGTCCTGATCTCCAGGTCCTGGGATCTAGTCCCATATCAGGCTCCCCATAGGGAGCCTGCTTCTCCCTCTGCCTATGTCTTTGCCTCTCTCTGTTTCTCACGAATAAATAGGTAAGTCTTATTTAAAAAATCAATGTAGGAAATTAGAGATCCTCCCTTAAAAAACAGCCTGAGAACCTTACAAATGAGGACATGTGTGTATGTGAAGCAGCTGCCCATCAGATCAACCACACTAGCTCTCACTGTGATTATGAGGTTATCAGCTTGAAATTATGATTTAAGTTCATGGACATGTACTGTATAAATCACATCCAAAATGAACCTGTGATTAAAGAGAAGCAACACAGACAATACTAATGAATGAAGAGCATAAAAATAAGTCTGCACAGATGCCTCATAATCCTCACTAGCCTGTAAACGGTATTCACCTGACCAGGAATTGTTCTTTTATGAAAACAGCATCCTTAATCACTGCAAAATCCAGTGTTATCTCTACTTAGGGCTGTTTACCATATATTCTGGGCAGCCTTTTATATTTTTTTTAAAGCTTTATTTATTAGAGAGAGATTCCCCAGAGGACTCTGCACTAAGCCCAGGGCCTGACAAGGGCCTCAATCTCATGACCCTGAGATCATGACATGAGCTGGTCACTTAACCAACCGAGCCACCCAGGAACATTCTCCTTCTGGGGAGCCTCCTGAGACTCAGGTGAAATAATGCACTGCTGAGGTAATAAGCAGGTTGGCGCTGCAGCAGCCAACCTGCTGCCTCGCTCCAACAAACCTACCTCAGGACATTCTAGGTCGTTCTCCCTAGTGATGATCTTTTACATTGTTCAAAGCCTTTCTGCTCAGTGCAAACTGGAGTCTGGAGCTTTCTCTCTTTTCTTAACCTCTAGAAAGAAACTCTGAAAACCTCAAAATCATTAAAATGGTGAATTTTCTATCAGATGAATTTTACCTCAACAACAACAAAAGAACTTAGGATGTTAAATTTGCTGATCTCAAAACAAATTCTACTTAAAATTACATTGAGATCCTCAGCATAAATAACAACATTACTAGTATTTTATTCCATGTGGAAGTTCTAGAAATAATGTTACTGGCAGATGGGGCTGGAGTTTAAAAAGGCTTGTAAAGGGGCACCTGGGTAGCTCAGCAGTTGAGCATCTGCCTTTGGCTCAGGTGGTGATCTCAGGGTCCCAGGATAGAGTCCCACATCAGGTTCCCCACAGGGAGCCTGCTTTCCTTCTGCCTATGTCTCTGCGTCTCTCTGTGTCTCTCATGAGTAAATAAAATCTTTTTAAAAAATAAGAATTAAAAAATTAAAAGGCTCAGAAAATCATCTGTCAGTATTCAAAACAAAACCATCGTCACTTTTTACCAAGTAAAAATTTAATTTCTCAATACAAAGTAGGCGATTAATATTGCAGCCCAAGTGAACTGAAATATGAACGTGCTTATTTTGGTTTTATGTTCAACAGAAACTTCTACCTATGTATTATCGAAATAAAGTAAAAAAAGGTCAATAGAATATACAACGAGGCAGTTCCTTTATGGTTCATACTACTTGTGGAGACCCTCAGACTTCCTCACCACAAAGGGCAGACAGGGCTGTGTGGGATTCACTCCCCTACAGAACCAGAGCCTTTGCCTGGCAAACAGAACCAACCGGGACCACAAGAAGGGAAGGAGCAAGATACCTGTCACTCACTGATAGAGTGGTCTCAATATTCTTGACTTTCACTATATCTTGGCATCCCTGCTGTGGTCTGCAAAGGTTTGGAACCCATTTCCTAAATATTCTTCAGCACTTGTTTCTTCCATAATTCTTGACCTCCGGGTCTTCCCTTATCACAATATTTCTCAAAAAGCATCTTTTTAAAAAAATTTAAAACTTGAATGTATTTGAGAGAGAGCATGCAAGCAGAGGACTGCAGAGGAGAGAAAGAAGCAGGCTCCCTGCTGAGCAGGGAGCCCCACATGGGGCTGGATCGCAGGACCCCAGGATCATGACCTGAGCTTAACCAACGGGAGCCACCTAGGTGCCCCTCAACTGTCACCTTTTAAACAATGTCTTCTCAGACCATCCTACCACACAATCTAAATAACTGCTACCACTTCCTTCCCAGCACTTATCACTTCATAAAATTCTCATTTGTCAGAATATGTAGTATATGGTTTTCTAAATCACTGGCTGAATGCCCTTCATAATGTAGCGAAGTCTGGGGTTAGCATCCAGTATGCAGTTGACCTCTGAACAACATGGGTTTCTTCAACAGCATGGGTCCATTTACACATGGACATTTGCAATAAACACACTCCAGGGCTATAAATGTGTTTTCCCTTAGTATTTTCTCTTCCCTGGCTTATTTTATTTATTGTAAGGACACAGTATAGTAACATACAAAATACAGGCTAGTTTACTTTGTTACCAGTAAGGCTTCCAGTCCGTAAACTACTAGAAATTACATTTTGAGGGAGTCAAGAATCATACACAGATTTTCAACAGCTCGGGGCCGGTGCCCCTAACCTCTAAATTGTTTGAGGATCCACTGTATTCAAAACTTGACTTTCTAAAGCCAAAGTTTTTGGGTTTTGTTTTTTTTTTTTTTAAACCATAAAAAAACAAGGGCATAAGTTAACTCCTGTAACTACCACATCCAAGCGTGAATCCCCATCTCCCTATAAAAATCATAAACCCTGGAGCCACTCACTCACAAGTATGCCTGGATAATGCCAACTGTGTGCTGTCACAGAACATGGCTGGCACACAGAGGGTGATTGGTGAGGGTCTGTCCCCCTCTGGTAGTGAGGCACGAAGGAACAAACAGAACACTTGGCCTGGTTTTCTCCTGCTACTGTTAAATTACCACAAACCAGTGTCTGAAAACACAAACTGATTTGCTTACAAGTTCTGGAGGTCCAAAGTTCAAAACCAGTTTCACAGGCTTCTAACGGAGGAGCTGGCAGGGCTGGCTTCCCTTGCGAGCTCTGAGGGGAGAATCCACTTTTGCCTTGTTTCAGCTTCTGGTGGCTTGCCTGTACTCTCTTGGTGGCTTGTGGCCCCTTCCCCCATCTTCAGAGGGACCTGCCAGCATCCCCACCTCTCAGCTCCATCACATCCCTTCCTCCCTGCCTTTGAGCCTGTTACCTCTGCTTTTGTAAGGAGCCTCGGTTTGTTTTTTGGGGTCTTTAGATTTTACTTATTTGACAGAGAACGCACAAGCAGGGGGGACAGCAGAGCAGAGGGAGAAGCAGGCTCTCCACTGAGCAGTGAGTCGGACATGGGGCTCCATTCCAGGACCCTGGGATCATGACCTGAGCCAAAGCCAGACATTTAACTGACTGAGCCACCCAGGCACTGCTTATAAGGACCCCAGTGACGATACTGGGTCTACCTGGATAACCCAAGATAGTATCTCCAACTGAAGATCCCCAACGTAATCACACTGGCAAGGTACCTCTTATACCACGTAAGAGGCCAGGTCCCAGGGATTAGGGCTGAGATATAGCAGGAGGCCTTCATGCAGTCTACCAGAAAGTGCATGCTAGTATCTTTGTATCTGAGGAACAAGCAGTTGCTGCAGACAAAACACTTCACCGCCGGGCACTGCCACGCACACACTGGGATATGTTGGGACAGAGAAGAATGCCACCTAAAGTGCTCTTGGAGGACCTTCCAGGAACACACCTAGCACAACTTTTCCCCATTTGTTTTTCCTTTTAAATATAGATATACAATCAGCTCCTAATAAAGCAACAACACCTGAATGGGCCAACAATAAAGGGTGGAACTCTCAGGCTCATCCAGAACTACCATCTCTCAAAGCTTACACTCTGTGTTTCCCTAGAAACAGCAAAGTAATTGAGTGTTTCAATTGAAAAGACTTTTTTCCCCCTGCATTGAAATCATGGCGCGTAGGGGAGTAGTGAACTGGTTGAAGGGTTTTACTATTGTTCTGACTTCTCAATAAAGGGGAACATGGAATGCACATTAAGAGCTGGATCATTTAATGTTGCAGGGTCTTTCCTTCTAAGTCTGCAAATGACTGCTAGAATTTTGCTAATTTACTTGTATCAAATGCCAGTATATTTGGAGATTAAAAATTTATATTTTTTGTTTTACTATTCAAAAAGAGCCCTTCCTGGGCACCTGGGTGGCTCAGTTGGTTAAGCACCTGCCTTCAGCTAGGGTCATGATCTCAGGGTCCTGGGATGGAGTTCTGCACCTGGCTCTGCTCAGCAGAGAGTCTGCTTCTGTCTCTTCCTCTGCCCCTCCCCACTGTTCATGCTCAATATCTCAAATAAATAGATATTTCTTTAAAAATTTTTTTAAGATTTTATTTATTCTTTCATGAGAGACAGAGAGAAAGAGGCAGAGACATAGGCAGAGGGAGAAGCAGGCTCCACGCAGGGAGCCCAATGCGGGACTCGATCCTGGAACTCCAGGATCACACCCTGGGCCAAAGGTAGGCACTAAACCACGGAGCCACCAAGGGATCCCCTAAATAAATAAAATCTTAAAAAAGAACATGAACGTGTTGGAAATTTCTCAGAAATATTTAGAAAATAGAAAATTTCTCAAATAAAATGATGGGAATTAACCTCAAGATTTCTATTCTAAGATACATAAATGGATAAGCATAAAAAAAGCTTTGACAGTATTAGTCATGAGGGAATTCCAGCTCAAACCCGCAATGAGATACCACTTCATACCCAGTAGAATGGCTATAATCAGACAGACAATTTTAAGTGTTGACAGGAATGCGGAGAAATTCAATCCCTCCCTACATTGCGGTGGTAATGAAAATTGGTGCAGTGATTTAGAAAAACAGTCTGGCTCAGTCCTCAAAAGGTTCAAGAGTCACCATATGACCCCGCAATTCTACTGCTAGGACAAGTGACCGAAATGTCCACACAAAATCCTGCCCCTAATGTTCACAGCAGCGTTATTCATGATGGCCCACATGTGGAGACAACTCAAGCATCGGCCAACTAATGGATGGATAAAATGGGACATGCATCCACGAATGGAATTGCTGGCCAGTAAAAAGGAAGAAGTATTGCTCTATCTCAATAAAGGTGCCCTTTTTGAAGAGCCTCTGCTCTGCTGTACTATATTAACTCAGAATGCTTACTCTCTTTGCATATCTAATGAGTGTTTCCTCCACAGTAAATCTAGACTCATAAGCATGCCTGGAAAGGAAAACGTTGGAGCTGCATGCTACCTTTCAACTGCTCTGCCAGCTGGAAACACGCTGTTCCTTACATGATAGGACCGCCAAGTAGACTACTTAATAGACATTCAAACAACCTCATGTTCACAGCAGGTTAAGAGAGAGAAAGGAGAAAACTAAGGAGGGGTAAGGAAGGAGGCAGAGCAGTCTCCTCCATATGGCCAACACAGGCTGCCCCACCACCACCACCATTTCACCCATTTGAGAACATGCACAGAGGCAGGTGTGTGACTCCTCGGGGCTGCTTCTTTGGGAGTCTACATCTGAGCCAAGGGAAGAAAACTGTTCATCTACAATGACAGTGCACGTGTTATTAGGAAACAATGCACACACAAGGGACAATGTGACATGAATGTGGGGGAAGGGTGTAAGGAGGAGAATCTAAAGAGAGTTTCTGTCAATGACTCAAAGCTCTGTACTTGCTAAAACCTACAGCCTCACAGGAATCTCAGCTAAGCATGATTGCTCAGATTCACAGCAGCCTTTAATGTGTTTTGTTATAAAGAATTACATGTCAATAAATTAATTAAAGTGTAAGAAACAAACAGGATTTCAGGCGAAGACCAGCCAGCAATGAGGACAAGGCTTTGAGGGAAGGAAGGCACCTGGCCTGGCCTCTAAAGAGCCAGTGGGCAGAGCTAAGTTTCTCTGCTGCATCTGAGAGACATCAGGCAAACTACTCATGGGGGGAAAAAAAAAAGATATTAATTAAAAAAAAAAAAATCAACACAGACTGCAAATGCCTTGTGGCCTGAGATTCGACACCAAAATTCTCCTTTAAATGAGCACAGATACAGGAGTCCAGGCCCCCTCTGACCAACTCTCCAGCCAAGCCCCAAAGGAGCTTGTAGAGAGCAATCTCCAGAGATGTGACCAGCAGAGGGAAGTGGGGTTAAGGGTGCGGAGAGGAAGCCTGGAAGAAGCACCAGGGAAAGTGACTCAGGCTGTCTCTCTCCCTGCCAAACGAAGCCACTACTGATGCCAACACATCCTATTTATAATGCTGCACAAAAGCGTGTGCACAGAGGGACCACACAGCGACTTTGCAGAAGCCTAGAATAACTTCCAAGTTTAACCCATAAGGTGGTCACTTCTTTTTAAAAAAAATCGGCAGATACAGAAGTCACGATGAATAGGACTGCCCCCAGAAAAGAGCTGCTTCGCAGAGGCTATGGTATACCAAGCTTGGTATACCAGGACACAATAGCACCTCCTTCTATTGCCAGAACTCTGCACACTTGCACCGAAATTTACATATGAGGACAGTGTGGCCCAGGAAGCCCAAGTGATAGTCGGGAAGCTTGTCTGCACTCTCCTGGGTTTTTCTCTGGCTGTTTCACACAACTATTCCCACAAGGTGGGTGGCTAGCCTGGGGAGCAAACCAGGGGCTCTTCCCCAAACTCTATTGGCCGTTCCCCTGTTCCCCTGATTAACTCAGATCTACCTTTCAAGTATTGAATGAAAAGGTCTCTCTTTGCCTCAGAAAAGTTCTTCTCAAACTGTTAGAATATTAGCATGCCGTTCACCTCGTAGAGCAAAATGCTCACTCAGACATCTTCAAAATTGATTTGCTCCTCATAGACATGAAGCTCCCTGAGGCCCCTAAGTCATGCTGAGCAAAACCCTCACCCTTCACCAGAAAGGTAACTACCTTTAAGTGATAGTGTCAGCAAATACGAAATTCAGCATTATTATTTATGCCTAACGCTAAACACATTCCTGTCAATCACGTGCAACAGAGTCGCTTAGCTTTATTTGCTTTCCATTTTCTTTGGGTTCAATTTCTCCTACCTCCAGGTGCCCTGGAATAGGCCATCCTAGTGGATCTAAGAGAATTTCATCTACTGGGGGGGCCGCCTTTCTTTTCTAAGGTCCTGTAAAACACTTGGTGATTGTTTTGCATGAAAACATAAAATTTTGGGTCACAACAAATACTTGTTTCGTTAATATGAACTTTGCAGACCACTGCCTTCACTTCTCTGCCTTTATTTGCTCAAAGTAACTTTACAGTATGATCTGGCATGGAGATGGAGTCTTTTCGAATGTTGTTTAAATTGGAGTTAGCTGCAATCATGTGAAGACCCAACAATGCCTTGTGATTTGACGGAAGGAATGGCATCGTGAACCACTGTGACCAAACTCACTCATACTCAGGCTATGGAAGCCATGTCGCAGATACCACCCGGGGTATTTTAGGCTTTGTAAAAACATGGAAAGCCAGTACATCTTAGAATCAACAAAGTATGATAATTACTGAACACCACTGGTCAGCAGGACCAATATTCCCCAACTGGCCATATGGTCTCCATGTTATTAATCAGGGAATCTCTGTTAGGCAGACAATTATTAAATAACACATTTAATAAAAGCCTCCAGATAGAAATGATGAGAAACTGAGTGAGGTAGACCAGAAAACCTGTGGTCTGCCTTCAACATGAATACAGCAAAACTCAGAGTGCTTACCTTCTGGGGCCTGGTTATATACAAAACAGAAAAGGCAATGACCTATCATGGCCTCTCCAGCCCATTCTGCAGTCTTAGGGATACGTACCTCAACTCATGCCTACAGTTTGCTCCATCTCCCCCCAAATTCTGGCCCTGAGTCCAAACAGATGCTGTGTACCCACACACTGGGAAAAGTTAAGTCCAGAAGTCTTACCCAACACTTAGCTCTCAAATATAGTGGGCCCAGTAACCTTACCTCCAAACCGATCTTTAACTTTCATTGTGTCATGCATAGATGATAGACAGTTACTAAAATTAACAGTGACCATAGGTGACATCTATGACAAGAGATCAGGGGTCAAAGTATGAAAAGAAACTTCACCACTGAAAACAGTTAAATAATGTTTGCCTTGTCTCCAAAACATAAGAGGCAAGGATTTTAACTAGAAAAGATGCCAGTAGGCGTCAAGATAAAGGGCAGAATGAGAAATTGCTGTTGGAGATCCATAGGCTCTCCCTCACTGCTGCTGCTGCTGGAGATAATGCAGCCTGTGGAATGTTGGGGATCTGCAGGGATTGGTGTTTCCTATCATGTAGACCCTCCCTTTCCGGTATCCCTTCCCTCTCGCTTCCATGCTTCTCACATCCCTGAGCCAGACCCCACCACAGGATCTTTTGCCAAAAGGGCAATTATCAGGTTGCCAGTGCCAAAACCCAATCCCACTTCTAAAACGGTGCTCTTTAATTTGTGCTCTACGTCCAGACTGAGCGACCCTGGAAATAGAAGTGAGAATTTTCCAACCTGGAAATAGTTCTGAGTGAAACCTCCTTTCTACCCATTTCTCTTTGGAATAACCCCGTTGGGCCTGCTTTACTCACATGCACCTAATTAGGGCACATCGTGTGGTTGTGGCAGTGGAGGAGACACTAAAAATTCACCCACCCACAAAATTCCATTCTCAGATGGAACATTTTTGTTCAGCATCTTCCATCACCAAAAGGAAGTCACCATCTCGGATTAGAGAACAAAAGTTAGGGCAGCCCGGGGTGGCTCAGCGGTTTAGCACTGCCTTCAGCCCAGGGCCTGACCCTGGAGACCCAGGATTGAGTCCCAGGTCAGGCTCCCTGCATGGAGCCTGCTTCTTCCTCTGCCTCTCTCTGTGTCTCTCATGAATAAATAAATAAAATCTTGAGAGAGAGAGAGAGAGAGAGAGAGAGAGAGAGAGAACGAACAAAAGTTAAAATACCAATTAGGTCCTTCAGAACTAACCAGTACAAATATACCACATCACCCAAAGATGAGCTACAATCTTGTGGATGGGATTTTTCTTTTCTTTTTCTTTTTTAAAGGAAAGTGGGAAGTCAACAAGGGGAGTTCACATTACAATGTGGTCTAAGGAATCTCACTGAAAATGTTTTCCATCTCTAATGTGCACACTGTTAACTTAGGAGAAACCATTTCAACTGTATTCCGAGTTCCTTTCGTGGCCTTAATTAAGGCGTCTTCAACTTCTACCCTGTGTGCTTGCGATGGTATACTACTGTCCTTTGTCTTCCGTGGAAATAAATTAATTTTTATCCATTTATTTGGCTTGACTCCCCCCCACAACTACCCACCCAAAGAGGCAGTAAACAAGTAAATGCTGAAAACCTCAGCAGCAAAGCATATTCTGGTGAGCTCTTCCCACCACGACCCTCCTGGTACAGCTGCTTCTCATCTAGCTGTATGCTGTTCCTGTCTGCAAATGCTTGCTTTCTACCCTCTAATGGTTTCAATGAAGAATAAAGGTTAACTTTGACTTTGACATTTTTATACTTGAGAAGAAAGCAAGAACAGTTCTTTCTGCCCTTTCAAGTATAACTAAAAAGAAAAAGAAAATCCACTACTTAACATCTGGAACAAAATATTAAATCAAATTAAAACGTTCAAGTCATTTCTGTGAGCTTATGAAAAGTTGGAAACAGTTAATGGAAGTTTCCAAAATACATTTTAGAAAACACCACGAGAGTTCCACGCAGCCACCACCACCACCACCACCCCCAGCCCCAGCCAATAATCAGCTATAATGAAGATTCAGAGAAAACAGCATACTTAAGAGAAAAAATGAAATCTCCTTGTCCTGTAAAGCAGATTTCAAGATACTCCACCAACACATACAGCGTCAATTGTCAAGCCCCAAACAGAATTATATTTTTTTTTTACAAAGTCGATGTAATTGGTGACAAACATCCCATGCTTCATCTCATTTTCGCCCACATCTTCAAACATAAAATATTACGCAACATGCCCGGGGATCTACAACACATATAATGGGAACTGAACCACTTCCCATAAATGTTCACCAGCCACATGAGTGAAGGCAAAATGGATTCTGAAAGCTCAGAAGGGTGAAAATACTTAGAAGAATGCTTGCTAGCTTAAAGTAAAATCACCATTTTTCTTATGAGCAAGCACCTGCTCTTCTTGGTTTCTCTCCACACACCCCTCCCCTATTTTCATTAAAAACCTTGCACTCTATCAACATATTCCCTTTCGTTCTACCCGGAAAAGACTAAGGATAACTTACTTGCCCTAGATTCTATTTTCCCCATATCTTCATTCTACACATAATTATAGCAAAATTCTCAGCCCCGAATCCTTAAATACATCAGCTATGAATGTTTAGCTGCATAACATGCAGCCCCAAGTACTCAGATTACTTAACCACCTAATGGCTCAGGTTAGGAGAGTCAAACAATGTTTCAAGAAAATCACTCCACCTGGCTTTTTCCTGATACAAAATAGTTCAATGCCCTAACTTTGACCACTGTATTCAAATTCTATTTGGAATTACAAACATCCAAATGCTCAAGTCCATGGTTACATTCAGGACAAATGTAACCAAGTAACCCAAGTTTCTTTAAATGGTGGTTCCATAAACCCTCTCCCCAGAGAAAGGATGAGAAATTCTTTGCTTGGTTATATACACAGGTGCATCAACTAAAGGCAGAAAAGCAGGAAGGAAGGAGGAAAAAAAGCCACACCAAAGCTGACTAATCTGCCCTACAAACCAGAGAACCATCAGCATGTTAATTGATTCCAGAATCCGGGAAAGCCAAGAAAACTTAAAAGGGGTGCAAACATTTATAACAAGAGGAGGAGACTCATGGATTTAATTACTTCCACTATAGATGACAATTAAGAATAAATGGTGGAAAACCACAAGAGAGCAGACAGTGAAGAAAAAAAGTTAAATGTTGATCGCCATTAGTGTTAACAACAGGAGTTTCTAACACCTGCTATAAGCTACTGTGTAATAAAAAATGGATTACTCTTCCTAGAAAATAAATGAATACATTAATGTAAGCCAGGTTCTCTGGAAAGCACATTTCAAATCATTTAAGCCAACCACCCACCCACCCTCCCCCAAAAAAAAAAATCACATTCACCACCAAATAGAAGCTTCAAAACAGGATGGAAAGAGCCTGAACCTCTTCAAAGCTCCCAGTCTACATACGACAACAAAACACAGAATGGAGTATTACCAGACAGGAAATTCATTTAATAAGACATTATTTCAAATATAAACAGCTCAACAACAACAAAGACAGTAAACATTTACTGAATACACTGTACTTGTATCATCACAACCCAGGCTCAGAACCACCTCATGTGGGGGCGCCTGGTGGACTCAGGTGGTTAAGCCTCTGACTCGTTTCGGCTCACATGACAATCTCAGGATCCGGGGATCGAGCCCCGAGGCGGGCTACACACTCAGCATGGAGTCTGCATGGGATTCTCTCCTTCTGCTCTTCTCCCTGCTCTCTCTCTTTCTCTTTCTCTTTTTCTCTTTTTTTCTTTCTCTTTCTTTCAAATAAATAAATCTTTAATTAAAAAAAGAAAACAGGGATGCCTGGGTGGCTCAGCAGTTTAAGTGTCTGTCTTCAGCTCAGGGCATGATCCTGGAGTCCCACATCAGGCTTCCTGCCTACGTCTCTGCCTCTCTCTCTCATGCATAAAATCTTTTTTTAATAAAATACAAAGATAAAATAAAAGATAAAAGATAAAATAAAAAATAAGAAAAAGTAAAAAGGAAACCACCTCATGCAGGAAAGGTGAACTTGACCCACACGGCACAGTTCAGTCAACAGCAAAGGAGAGGCTCAACCTCAAGGCAGTTCCCTTCCAAAGCACATCCCAAAGTGAGCCACAGCTCAGCCTTCTGGCCTACCCAAGACTCTGTGACCCCAAAACAGAACAAAACAAGCTCCAAGCTATATTGAACCAGAACCCTACCCATGCTACCCTAAGAAAACATAAGTGGAAATCCTCTTCAGAAACTTTCCATCTAAAGGGAGTCAAGTTAAAATTTTTATTTTAAGGGTTTAAGTAAATTTACAAAAGCAGTAAAATTGATATAAAGCACAGATGGGTTTTATTTCATTCCCAACAGCACAACAAATTGTCAGCTATATTTAATTATAAACACAATTTTGGTTGAATCACACTCCCCCCACCCCCAGGACTTGAACTACTTTTCCATACACATAAAATTCGTATCAAAAGCTCTTTCTCCATTACATAGGCAAAAGACAGGAAGACGGCAACTAGTCCAAGATAAATTGATAACCCTGACCTTCAGACTTTCAGCCCAAAGATAAACCAATCTACTAGGATGGTTTTCAAATTGGGGTGCAGCTCCAACCATCATAGCAGGCCTCCACTCTGGTTACTCCAAACCACTTGCTGGGGATAGAAACTCTCAGTGGTGGATTTACATGGTTCCACAAGGGATTCAGATGCACATCGCTGGTTAGGAATATTAAACCACACTGCATTCCTGAACCTACTCTAAACCCTCTTGGGGGGAAAAAAATTCTGAAAAAGCAGCTATACAGAGAGAATCACTTCTAATGCACATTTTATGATTATACAGCAGCAGCAAATTTACTTTTGTAATTAAATTAGCTTTGGAAAAAAAATAAGATGTAACTTCGACTATCCTTGTTTACAATGATCATCCAAAACTTTAAAAAAAGGATAATCCAAAATAGTAAATAATCCAAATCCTCAAACATGTATGATGATATCAGCAGCATTTTACAGCTTAAGTTATTAATAAAATTATGTATATATGGATATCCTGAGCATTACAATAGTTAGGGAATTAAAGCTATTTTAGCTCATGAAGAGGTGACTGTTAGAGAAAACCTGAGATCAGGAAAAGGCAGATAAACTGGGATTAAAATTGTTCTGCAGGGTATGTATAAAGTAATATAAAAAGCTACGTAACTAGGTAGGAGAGAACCTATCAAAATAACTCCAGCACTGAATGATTTATACTCATGGAAAGAAACAGATATTTTACTTCTAAAATCAGAGAAACTGTGGGCTGGGAATATTCTGAAATTAGATTATGATGGTTAGTCTACAACCTTGAGAGTTCACTAAAAATAAATGAATTATACTTTTAAATGAGTGGATTGGAGGGCAGGTAACTTAACTTATACCTCAATAAAGCTGTTTAAGAAACACCAAAGAGCACATCAGACTTCCTTGTGAACTTCTTTCAAAAATTTCTATTTTTCGTGACAGCAGATCAATCAGCCAGAGCTACACATATAAGTCAGTATGTTCACTCTTGGTCACATGAAATATGAGAGAATGCCAGAGAAGTTATATGCCCAAGCTTAAAAAACAAAACAAAACAAAAAAAAAACAAAACAAAAACAAACCCACAAAATCAGTGAACATCTCCCTCTTTCATCTACTTCCAAAACTGCTTTAGGGTTGACCACTACTTCACAGTCTACTATGAAAGTGAATTTAACAGCTGCCATTGGAAGCTATAAAATCACCACTTACTCCCAAGTGTGACAGGAGATCATATGCTCCCCCTTAAAACTCAAGCAAACTTTGCATTTGATCTGTAATACAGATGCATTAAGTTAATATTAAGTAAGCATGAAATAAAACTGAAGCCAAACAATGAGGTGTCACACAATAGCAAAAACAACCAAATGGCTAGCTGTCCCCATGATCTCTCTCCCAAGGTCTGAAAAGGATAGCCCACACTAACTCTGATGCCCAGATCAGCAAGGTCAGCAGCATGTAGCTTAAATACTCTAAAGCTATTTAAAAGGTCTTCCCAGGTAAATCTAAAAGCAGCATTCATCAGAATGAATGACTATATATGAGTCAAGGACACCAAAGTCATTCTGCAATTATTAATTGCTTTGTTTTTTAATTTAACAACCCACCACCAGCACTTCGTTGTCTAGTAGGCTTATGGGCTTCTGCTTACTATGCCAAGATCAACGTGCATTAGTCTAAACAATCTGATCTTAACCAGACCCTGCTTCTGTCAAAGATAACTGAAGGGCAACATTAACTCACAGAACATCTGCTAACTGTTGGAGGGCACAGTGACAGGATGTCAAGCCGCCCTTCCCCCGCTGCAAAGACATTGATGGAACCATACTTAGCACAGACCTCTTTGATGTGCGATAGCCTAATTTTACACCAAGAGGTGATCGTATTCTCAGTACACATCCAATTCTTTAATGTAACCTCAACCCAGCTTTGGGGGAGTTTTTAAATATGATATTCACTGTCTTTGAATTCCACCAGCAATAATGATGCCCACTGAAATTGTAAGACTGATTTGGTTGCATTTGATAACTTAATGACACCCTGACTTTGAAGTGGAAAAATCCCATAAATCATCACAAAACCAAATTACGAAAAGCATTCATAACGGCGTTTTTTAAAATCCTGAACTAGGACTGCGTAAGTAAAGCAACTTTTCACACAACTATGCTCACTATTTTACCTACTAGGACTTACATCCATCTTCAAGTGTGGACGTAAAGAAACGCTAAAATCAAAGCATCTAAATAATGGTTGAATAATTTGGTACTACTACTAAATGCCTAAGTAACGAATAAACAAGGATACAAATTCAGTATCCTGGTGGAGAAAGGTCAGTCACAATACATAGTAATGTTCATTCTAAAGTAAGACCAGTTATCCGAAAAATCCCAAGAAAAACACTTTAGAAATAAAAACCATCTCCTAGGGATCCCTGGGTGGCTCAGCGGTTTAGCACCTGCCTTCCACCTTCCACCAAGGGCATGATCCTGGAGTCCCAGGATCTAGTCGCACATCAAGCTCCCTGCATGAGGCCTGCTTGCTTCTCCCTCTGCCTATGTCTGCCTCTCTCTCTCTTTCTCTCTCTCTCTCTCTCTCTCTGTGTCTCATGAACAAATAAATAAAATCTTAAAAAAAAAAAATCTCCTTTTTCTATAATTTTAAGAAAGTTGGAAACTTCACTGGACATGTCCATGAATTTTAAGAGTTATGTAAAATATAAGACTTAACAAGACTTTTTTTTTTTAAGATTTTGTTTATTTAATTAGAGAGAGAGAGAGAGAGAGAGACAGAGAGAGAGAGAGAGAGAGAGAGAAAGAGAAAATCTTAGCAGAATCCGCCCTGGGCGCAGCGCCCCACAGGGGCTCAATCCCAGGATCCTGAGATCAAGACCTGAGCTGAATCAAAAACGCATGCTTAACCGACTGAGCCACCCAGATGCCCCCAAGACATTTAAAAACAGAAACAAAAACCAAAAAAAAAAAAAAAGTATATTTGAACGAAGTAATGCCCTCCTTTTTTTATCCTAAGGTGATAATTATGAAAATGCACTAAAGTCTGAGGACATTCAGTATTTTACCAGAAAGCTGGGTGTTGTAAATTCTAGCAGGCAGCATGGCACAGTGGATGGGTGGCTCACTCAAGATCTGGGGTCAGACCCCCCTGGGTGTATGTCTGCTTTCCTTTGGTTCCCTCACCCATGCCTGTCCTTTGAGGCTGTTCCAGAGCTTCAACAGGTCCGAATAAAGAGTAAGGAGTGTCACATTGCCCAGTGCCCAGGGGAGGAACCTTCCAAAGATTCAAGTCACTGCACTGGAAAACCCTATACGCCCCATCACACGGAAAAAAGATGCAAAAAATGATCTTTAAGACAAGACTTGAAATAAGAGGAGCAGCATGTGCAATGTGCTTTGGGAACTGTTTTGTTTCTAAATCTTTCAGCCTACTAAAAGAAAAACTGATAAACATAAAATGTTAATAATTATCAGAGTGGCACAAATGTCACTGGGTTTTTTTCCGTTAATTTTTTAAGTAGAGTTTCTAAATGCTTTAAGATTAAAACAAATTACTCATATACTATAAAAGGCTACTTGAAAATGAACCATATACAAAACAGAGTACCAAACTATACCAAATTATATTCTTCCTCTCTCGTAGTTCCTAACATTTAGACAGTCTCAGCCGCTGCCCACTCTCTTGATAATATTTAATTATGTACTTTCACTTGCTACAACATTTACTGAGTATCCATCAATGAAGGTACTATGAGGAGACTGGGCACTACTCCCAACCCAGCCTTTCATCAGTGCGATTTCTCATCTCCACTGACTAAAGAAATAATGGCTAATCCAGCTATCAATGGCAAAATTAATGGGCCTCCCCTCAGTGATTCCTAGAGTACATTCTTGCCCAAAAAAGAAATTTTCTATGTAAATATAAACTCTGATGACAAAATAGAAGATCCAGCCAATGGAACGCGGGAGGTCTTGTGTACCGAGCCCCTTCACTGTGGTGGGCCCACGGAAACCAGGCAGCATTTCTGGCAAATGCCTATGTGAGGTCTGAGGCTGGGACCTGTCCCAGACTTGACCACTTCCCTATCTGCTGTACAGAAACTGAAAGCCCACGTGCTGAAGGAAACCTTATACCTTACATCTCCATATACCTTACATCTGCTGTTTCAAAGTAAAAAGAATCATAATTCCAAGTAAGAATCATTTTTTAAATTTCCCACTCAAAATGTGGATGAGTAGGAAAGAACATTGGGTGGAGGGAAGACAAGCACTCCTGTAAACAGTACTAGTTCTGCTTAAATATTTCCTACTTTTCCACGAACGAGGAAATGTCTCAAAACTGCACAGAAGAAAAACCAGAAGAACTTTTACATAACAGTGAATACAACGCTTTTTCTAACATGACACAGGCAGGAAGGATAGCGTAGGTATAGAAGAAAATACTTCCTTTTGAAAAGTCTTTTTTTTTTTTTTTTAAAGAGATAAAGGTCATTGGGTTTATATGATGTTCATTAGTGCTGCAAGCCTGACATCTGCCTCAAGATGGTTAGGACTTTGGCAGAGTTTCTATCACCATGGAGAGACAGGCAGGTCCCAACACTCAGCTTAGAAGCAAAATTTGGTTCATATGCCACAGGTGGGGGTGCCTGGTTGGCTCAGCCAGTTACGCATCTGCCTTCAGCTCAGGTCATGAGCTCAGGGTGCTGGGATCAAGCCCTGTGTCAGGCTCCCTGCTCAGTGGGGAGTCTGCTTCTCCCTCTTCCTCTCCCTCTCTCCCTCCCAAATAAATAAAAACAAATCTTAAAAAAAGTAATATCCCCACAGGTGTCTTCAGGACTAGACAAGTCACAAGATCATCTGAGATCTAGGAGTGTTATCTAACAACTACCTCACATTCACACTCATGTCTTTTCCCCACTGGAGAGGAAATCAAGACTCCTTTCTGACCTGTAAGAAACTAAGAAGGAATAGAATAAAGACTGTGACATCAACACCAAAAATCTACCTTCCTGGTTACAGCCATTAATTGTAATGAATATACAGAGCACCAGCAAGTCAAAAGAAGGGAAGTCTGCCTGAGATACAAATCAGACTGTTTCCAACATGTCAATTCAGTAGCTCTTCCAATATTCATCCACTTTTTAAAAACCATTCAAAGCAAGATGGGAAGTAGACTTCAGCACATCCACGCCAAGAAATCAAAACTAGCACAGGACCGCATGCTCTTAACTACTGCCTTGAAGCAGGGGACTGCATGCCTGGCTAATGAAAAGCACAGGATTAAAGGCACCTCCTTGTGTTACATAAGCCTCAGAATCAAAATTAGCCCCAAACCCCAGTCCTTGATGTTTGGTGCTCTGTGACCTCACTGGGCATCAGCTTCCTCCACTTGAGAAGAAGTGAGAAGGCACATGCAAACAGGAAGGAGCATGTATGCCAGGCGCTTCACAGACATGTAAGCCCAGCATCTGTATTCACAGAGATAACCCTACAGTCTGCAACACACTGAAGAAAGGTGATCAAAAGTAACAGAAATTGATTTGTATGTGTGACCTGCTGAACTGCTCTCAATACTGGAAAATAAGTTAACCTCGGCCGGGCAAAAGGAATTTGCTCAATGTCCAGTGCAAGTTCCTGATCCAGATGGGATCAGAGTTCACCTGGACAGCATGGCAAAATACAGAAGAACCCTGGTTATGTGTTATGATGCATTAACACACTTAAAATGTTTACTTTTCATTTTAAAAAAACGACGACAACCACAAACATTACCCTCTGTTTTACTCGTGAGCGATGCTGGAACAGAAACGGCAAGGGGCGCATTTTTAACAAACTCCAGAGCGCCGGTTTTCAACATTTGGGAACGAGTACAACATTCTTCTCCCAAGCAAAATGGTTGCTTTAGTCTTAGTATCTACTGTTGTACACGGGAATTTACAAATGTTATTTGAAAAGTATGCTTAAAATGTATCTTACAGTTCTAAACTAAATGTTAGCGATTATTCAATTTTGTGGTTGACAAAAGTAGTTCATTCCAAAACTTGACAAGCCAAAATATCTAATCCTTGGATTCTTATTTTTAACACACTGAAATTTTAGAAATAGTGTCATAAAACACTTAAGTGAAAAAGTTAGACTTGACATGCTTTTCCTTCCCTCGCAGAGGCAAACTACCACTGCTCCCCTGCCCCACCTCCACAATTTTTGGAATTTCAGTCATAGAAGCCCCACCAACCTGACCACGGTGATCAGTGAACAGTCTCCTCAGGGGTGATGAAGGGGCCATGCTCTGGACAGCCACATCTAGCAAAAGGTGGAGGAGGACAGAGACAGCTCCTTGTTACTGCTGGTCAAGAGAAACAGTGAGCAGTCACCTAGGAAGGGCTGAGGCTGTGGGGAGAGGGATAGAGAATCTGGGGCTCTTCTGCACACTCCACATAGGACACTGGACATCTCAATAGCTCAAGACAGGGAAGCCTGGGTAGCTCAGTGTTGAGCATCTGCCTTTGGCTCAGGGCATGATCCCCAGAGTCCTGGGATTGAGTCCCCCACTGGGCTCCCTGCAGGGAGCCTGCCTCTCCCTCTGCCTATGTCTCTGCCCCTCTGTGTCTCTCATGAATAAATAAATAAAATCTTAAAAAAAAAAAAATAGCTCAGAACAAGCAGCAAAAGAGGAACAAATAGAGAATGGTTCAGAAACAGGAAGAGAACAAAGAAAGGGAATAATAGGACCCAGGGAAAGGGGAGAGAATTTGTAGGGGGAAGTAGCCAAATGCACCAAAGGCAGAGTAATGGATATTACTACAGAAGAGAAAGCACCCTGCCCTCGGACATCTATCTGGGTCAGACCACTGCCATAAGCGAGGTGACCCTGATGTCTCTAACACTGCCCACTATAAAACAAGGGGTGTCTGATGGAGTAATTCCTACCCCCCCCCCCAGTTCTGTGGAGCTAAGATGTACTGACTTTTGGTGACCATTTAGAGAAGAAAGACTGGGCAGTGTTCAGCAGTCTGCATCAAGAAGAAATTAAATATGCCCCATTAATACCATTAATTTTTGAAATTAATACCATTAATTTTTGAAAAAATTAATTAATACCATTAATACCATTAATGCATCAAAATTTGGCTTAATACCATTAATTTTTGAAAATTGAGCCAATGAAAATAAATTAATTGCAACACTCATGAGCCTAGGTCACTTTGTAGGCTATCACATTCCAGTTCTTCTTGAGCTGGCAGTAAGAGTCAGTTATGAACTGGAACTAGGATCTTCCCAGTCCCACATTAGCCCCTATTTTATTATTATTTCATGAAGTTTCAAGAAGACCTTCTGGTTTTATAGGTATACACTATCTCAAATATTATGGTATTAAGAACCTAAGAAAGGAACATACAGAACATGGTATAACGTCTTCCAGATGCTCTTTGGGAACACCAGCCAATACCTGCTTGACCCATCTGGTAGTCAGCAGGCTCCAAACGCCAAGTGACGGAGGGGAAACAGAGCAAGTGCTCTGCCCAATGATTGCAAAACTGAAGTCAAGTAAAGCCCAGACCCGCCTGAAAATTAAGAGGGGGTCAGAGAATTGAGGGCTGTGGAAATAAACAGTGAATGAATGAAAAACTCTACTCTGTTCTATGTATATAAAAAGTCCTCACGTTTAAAGTACATGTCCATATAAAGCACGTCTTCATATAAACAGAGTTATCAGGACACATTCTCTAAGATCTGAGATAATCCGAAGTAACTCAAGTGGGGCTCACATTCCTCTTGGTGACAAGAGCCATCACCTCACAGGAAGCCCCGCGATTACAAGGTCAAATTTTGTTCCATTATGTAGCACACTGACAATGCCTCTTCGGAGACATGATCTGTTAATGTATGATTTATTGTAATTAAGCAACACAGTTTAATGTCATCAAGAGGCTTTAATTAGAAAAGGCTGCCGTGTCTTCACGCTGTCAGATCAATTGCTGTTTGCACATCCATACGGACTTACACATGCTCGGAGAACACTTGTGTGCGTATCGAACCAGTCTTCCATTGGGGCTGTGGACTCCCACTGTAAAATGTTTTATTTTCAAGGTTTCCCTCTCTAAATGGGTTTTGTGTGTTCATCCATCGCAATAACCACAGACTTAAAAAAACAACAATAAAAAAAAAAAAAAAATACACTCACTCCTCTCTTCTCCAGAATGCCATGCATGATGACGAATTCCCTTTGGTATTTGTTTAAGCTCTGCATTACCACCTGAGTGCTATGCTTCTGTTGGTCCAGGATTCCCTGATCATTCACATGTTAGGGCACCAACTACGGATCTCACTTAACTCAACCTCCATTTCCTTTCTCCTTCACCTACACATTCCTGAACAAATTTCGATGCTTAACTAGCTATAATCCTTCCTGCTAATTCCAAAATTCATTCAGATGGATTGAGACGGGAGGGAGGCGGCAAATAACATAACCTTTATTTCTATGACAATAGGATAGAAACTACTTGCAAAAAACATGTATTAAACATGTATCAAAAAAAATAAACATGTATCCAGAACAGGAGCCGAACTTACAACAGTAAAATAAAAGAGCAAACAACCCAGGGTACCTGGGTGGCTCGGTCAACCGGCGTCTGACTCTTGATTTCAGCTCAGGTCATGATCTCAGGGTCCTAGGACTAAGCTCCCCCGCTCAGCAGGGAGTCCCCTTGAGTTTCTCTCTCTCCCAGTTCTTTTGCCCCTCCCTCCACCTACCTGTACTCTAAAATAAATAAATAAGTCTTAAAAAAAAAAAAAAGGCAAGGGCACCTGGGTGGGCTCAGGGGCGGAGCATCTGCCTTCAGCTCAGGTCTTGATCTTGGGGTCCTTGGATCGAGTCCCACATCCTGCTTCTCCCTCTGCCTGTGTCTCTGCCCCTCTCTCTGTGTCTCTCGTGAATAAATAAAAACAAAATCTTAAATTAAATTAAATTAAAATTGAAATGTATAAAAAATAGGCAAACAACTCAATGTACAAATGGGCAAAAAGGATGTGAACAGATGTGTAAAATACATATGTAATTACCATGACCCATCAGTTCCACTCCTAGATTATCTACCCAAGAAAATTAAAACCCTATGCCCAGACAAAATCTTGGACACAGAAGCTCATGGCAGCATTATTTATAACAAACAACAAATGAAAATAAGTGATGAATGGATAAGTAAAATGTGGCATATCCATACAATAGAGTATTACTGGCAATAAGAATGAATGAACTATTGAAAATTAACAGTGGTTGCTGGTTGCACAACATTGTGAATACAGTCCATGCTGCTGAACTGCATTCCTAAGCCTGGTTAACGTGGGGGATTTTGTTATGTACATTTTATCAAAATTTTATTAAATGTAAAGTGGGAGTAAGGAATAAAGTACTAGTTTATGGTATGACATGGATAAACCTCGAATAAATTATAACAGGTCAATGAAACCAGACACAAAGACCACATATTTTAGGATTCCATTTTTGCAAAATGTCCAGAAGAAGCAATCCACAGCAACAGAAAGGACATTAGAGTTTGCCAGGACCTAGAGGGAGGACAGGAGGGTGGGGAAGAGGCAGTAACTGCTAACGGGTATAGGGTTCTTTTTCAGGAGTGATGATTATGTTCTGAAACCAGATAGAGGTGATGGTTTGCATAATTCTGGGAGTATGCTAAAAACCACTGAATTGTATACTTTATAAAGATGAATTTCATGGTATATGGATTATATCCCAATAAAGCTATTTTTAAAAGACAGTGGGAAGAAGCTTAAGAAATAAAAGTGTGTGTGTGTGTGTGTGTGTGTGTGTGTGTGTAAAAAGAAAAGACTAGATGTCTATTTCCCCAATTTGGATTTGTCTTTCAGGGAAAATCTACTCAAAGAATTGTCTATGTCCCATCTTGGCAAAGTCTCAATAACTGAATCCCTCCAATCTGGCTCCAACAGAGAAGGCCTAATAGACTGGCGGAAGACCAAGGGGCACCCACCTGAGCTGCAAGCCAAATCCTTTTCCTGAACACCCTGGTCTCTCCTGGCACTCAAGTACAGGCCACTGTAATAATACTACTTTAGAAGTAGAGGCAAGTTATGAGCAATTGATAAAGGGGTTTCAAATTTTGCTCCTTCCATGTAAGAAAACTGTTTCTAGGACGCCTGGGTGGCTCAGTGCGTAATCCCAGGGTCCTGGGATGGAGTCCCGCATCAGGCTCCCCACAGGGAGCCTGCTTCTCTCTCTGCCTGTGTTTCTGCCTCTCTCTGTGTCTCTCATGATGAACAAACTCTTGAATGAAAAGAAAAAAAGAAAAGAAAAAAAGGAAAAGAAAAGGAAAGAAAAGAAAAGAAAAGAAAAGAAAAGAAAAGAAAAGAAAAGAAAAGAAAAGAAAAGAAAAGAAAACTGTTTCTACACAGTGCTGCCCTAAAACACCTGCCAGTTTAATGAAATGAAAATAAAATATTTGGTTTTAACTCAGTGAGTCTTTTATGTCAACACCACTCCCCAATATATGTTAGTTCATGAACAAAAGAACCATGAGGCATGTCTGAGTTCCAATTACTATTCAGATGGATCTTAAAAATTAAATTATGAGGCAAATTGCTCATTTGTTTTTCTGAAATAACCATTTGACCCCCCCCTCCTGTAAAATATCACATTATTGATGAAGTCATTTTTACATGAATATTGCTCATCATTCTTCATAGGCATTCTTCCCTAGCCCTTTTTAATCCTCCCACCTTCTTCCTCCTACTACATGCTGATGTATGCCTAAGTGAGAGCTACTGGGTTTGAGTTTGGCCGTACTTTTTACCAGCCTTTCCAAATTTTTTGGTCATGACCTGACTCTGGCTCCTATGCCAGAGCATACATTTGTAATGGATTACCTTAGCGAGTATTCCCAAATCCCTGGGATATTTCATAGTCTTGCTCAAATGGACAGCTTTAAGTAAAGTCCTCTGGCGTGGGGAGTGGGGGATATTCTGTGTTGCTTTCCCAAATATTAGCCCACATGTTTTTTGTTTTGCTTTTTAAATGAGGAGTGAGGAGGACAGGAATTTCACAGGACAATGAATACGTAAGCTTCACTGCCTATTGTAAATAATATGTAAGCACTCACCAGGCATCTTAAGAAACAATTACTTAATTACCACACCTAACAATATTTCACAGAACTTGAATCAAGTCCCCTTCTAAAAACAATTCCAAGCAGGAAAGTGGAGAACAAGAGGACTTTAAAATTTTAAAAAAAAATTTTAAGAAATCTTTTGATGTCACTTTCCTAGTATTAAACAATACCTCTTAAAAAAAATACCTCTTTGCAATGCTTGCATCTTTTGGCTGATTCACTAAAAATCATGACTGAACAGAGAAGTTTCTGACTACGCTATTTCCATTATTCATGCTGTGGAGAATGTTCAAAACTTAAGTGTTTTGAATACTTCATCTTACCAATTTTTGAAATACACATTGTCCCTTTCATAACACAATGTGCTGATCTAAGATTGTCAACTTAAGTCATTTATAATCATATTTCTGTTGGACGAAAAATGCACTTAATTAACATTATTGGAGATTTTTTTTAAAAAAAAAGAAAAGAAAGAAAAAGAAAGGGGGGAAAACCCACACACTGACACCACATTTCCTCTGGTAATTTTAAGTCGTGACCACTGTGTTGTATCAGGCATTGGCCACACAAGTGGATGGACTTAACCATTCCGATGCTGGCGCAGGATGTGGACGCCATGCTATTAGTGAGAATGCACGCTTATAGTATAACCTCACCAGACCAAATAACCTCCTGGCCACACAAGTAGAAAATAATTAAAACAAGCACGATTCCAATTTAGCTTTGTAACCAGATGGTGAATGAAACAGCAGACAAAGACTCATTTTGTGAATAACCTGGGGAACAGCTCCTACGGTTTCTTTTAAAGTTACAGCCTGACTTGTGAAATAAAAATTAAAAAAAAAAAGAAAGAAAGAAACGGGGGGGATGATTTAGAGGGGGGAGAATACAAAGGTTCTCACCAGAATTCACTCCCAGAGTACACACATGTCATTTTCCCTGGGTCGTGACCAAAGAAAGCACAACTCATTCCTTAAATGAATGCCAAGTTTAATTACTGTAAAACCCAAAAAAACTCAGTAAAAATTAAGTGAAAGCAAGATGCTGCTCACACCGTATCTCACCGATCAGTGCTGAGCTGTACATCGACACTGTTACAAGGTAAGTTTTTCCAATCATCAGGACTATGGAACAGTACAAACGTCCACTAACAGGCTACAGCAGATTTTTCCAGAAAAACAAAGAGACAGACAACATTTGCAACCTAGTGTGGGACTCATGTTCTTTGCAGACCTCTCCCAAGTAAAAGAAAGGTATTTCACACGTGGGTAAAAGAAGACATCTTAAAACAGAACCCACTGACTTTGCCAACACTGCATGACAACCGTCGCAGTCTGGAAACGTGAAGACAAAATCCAAATGGCTGCCTGACCCTCACAAGCTGGACAGAGTGTGAGTGGTTGGGCCTGCATGCTAAAGATGGATGTTCCTGCTCGTAAAGCGAGAGGCTAACAAATCCATGCACCCTCAGTGAGAGGGGGAGCTGCAACAGTGGCCATCATCTTATGTCCTGCCTACACACACGCGCGCGCGCGCGCACACACGCACACACACACACACACACACCCCTACACCTGGTTTAGAGCAAGCCTGCAATGAAGGAAGAGGCAAGGACCATTCATGTTATCACCACAATCACGCTCAAGTATCTGTTAGATCCTGGGAGGTTGTCACCTTGCCCTAGGCTCCCTAGCCATGGTGGGCCATGGACTGTTGGCAGCAGCTGACTCCCCAGGCCCACCCCTCTGGCCTCTGCCCCTGCCAGGAACTAATAATAAGGACAGAGCACAGGCAGCCCAGGCCAGTAACCCCAAGGGATAAGATGATGGTTAAGGAGGGAAGCACAGGTCTAAGGGGATGACAAAATCTTGCAAGCAAACGTATTAAAAGGACATTTTTGCCCCTACCTCATTAAATACATGCACCAACACATGGATGGTTTCTCTGGGTTCCTGAAACCTCTTTTTTCTGACCTAGTTGGCCTTCCTAGATACAATGGGGGTACAGACACTCTTTCTGGTCCCAAAGGAAATATGAGAACTTAGCCGCCCCCCCCCAAAAGAAAAAGCTGTTTGAAGGGCATTATATTGGGAGGCCTACCACTCACCGCCCTGGCTTCCACAGCTGGTCACCAGGCACCCACTGTGGGAATGAGGCATGTGGCCCCGGCGCATCCTTCCAAGGCTTGGGCCTCCAAAGCTATAGATCTCATGGACCAGTGTTGTAACTGAAGTCACTACCGATCTTAAACAGGGGAAGGGGTGTCTGGACAACCAGCACCTCCAGCTCTGAGGTCTCAGGGTCAAGCACAGTCTCATCACTGTATGTGTGCTCTGAAGTGTGGAGTAAGGCAGACTCTGGGCTTGGCTTTAGCACTTTAATGGTTAGTTAATATGACACTGGACAATGTGGATGAATTTTATTTTTAAGATTTTATTTTTAGGGGCACCTGGGTGGCTCAGCGGTTAAGCATCTGCCTTTGGCTCAGGGCATGATCCCCGAGTCCTAGGATCGAGTCCCACATTGGGCTCCCTGCATGGAGTCTGCGTCTCCCTCTGTCTGTGTCTCTGCCTCTCTGTATGATTCTCATGAATCAATAAATAAAATCTTAAAAAATAATAAGATTGTATTTTTAAGTAATCTCAATGTGGGGCTAGAACCTACAAACCCAAAATGAAGAGTCGCATGCAGGCTCCACCAACTGAGTCAGCCAGGTGTGCCCCTGGATCAACATTTTTATGCTTTATGTCTCTTCCATAAAAACAGGAGTAAGCACTCAAAAAGGTTTAGCTACGGCCTAAGCACTCTACAGGTATAATTGTTTAATCCTTCCAATGACACAAAATAATAATAGATTTTGCCAGTATCTTGGGTTTGTAGCATTTCTTCAAGGACCTTGCCCAGTTCCTAAGAAAGATGACAGCAGAGAGAGAAGCCGCAACCAGCAAGCAGAACTGAACTGAAAATAACACGTGACACCCATCTCACAAGAGTGCCTGGTACATAGTAGGTGCTCAGAAAGCAGGAGCTACCGAGGTATGACGACTGATGATTTCTGGTTAAGTTTGGAGATCCTGGTCCTACACAGAGAAACTAGCAGAGAAGGACAAACAGCACCTGTAGGCATAAGTGAACTGGAAATAATGAAGCCTATCTCACAGAGTGCCTGGCACACAGTAGGTGTTCAACAACCAGTGGTAACCAAGCTATGATCACTCAAGATTTCTGGTGAGTTCTAAGGCCTTCTGATTCCACGCAGGGGCCTCTGCGGGAGCTTTCTCTGCTTCCTGAGCATTCAGAACACTGTGAGGTTAGTGTGCTCCAACCTTTCCATCAGGACCTACACAAGGGCCCACATGAGGCCAAAAAGCCGTCCCTGGGGCGTTGCAGAAGGATGACCCCTACCTCACCTCTTGGTATTTCCTTCCGTGAACTCCCATTCAGGGTGATTCTTTCATTCATCCAGCATTATTGAACCGCTACCCAAGCCCCGCGTGCGGTAAATATTCACCAGCAATTCACTAACAAGATGGATCAAAGGGGTCCAAGGGCAGCACAAGGGGAAAGGCACCTCTGAAAACAAACAATTCAAGTCCTGTGTGATTGGCGTTGTGACAGAAATAGGAACAAGGTAACAACAGAGCCACAGAGAGGTGGAGGTTTCCCAAAGGAAATGATACTGAATCCTGAGGGATAGAAATGCAAACACTTAGGAGGATAGAGACCTCCTCTTAGGCTGCTTTCCTCTCCAGGTACATTGATCTGGTTTTTGTAAAAAAAACTGCCAGTGAATGAAATTTCTCCAGTCCTGTGGGGACCTGTTCACACATGATCCATCCACTGGCTTCATGACTGCTGGGTCCTCTCCCTCCCACCTGGTCCTCTTCTCTCCTCACAAACACCCCGATGCACCACCATCCACCAGCATCCAGAGTGGAAGGGGCAGCAGCTGCATTCAGCTCCACTCCCACTACCACTTACCTAAGACCCCTCTGTCAGATCTCCCCCTTGGCTTCACTAAATGTGCATTCTGAGGCCATCAGGGCTTCACATTCCCAGGCTCTCCATCACGTCATTAACCATGCACAATGGTAGAAATTTCCAGATGCTGACTGAACATGACATACCAAAGTTCTGTGTCCCTGAAAATGTGCAGATGAGGCTTAAAATATGAAAAATGTGCAGGGGATATAGTTGGAGGCCAGGCAAAAGGGCCTACTTTTATGGAAAACATGAAGGATGGCCAATCCTCAAAACAAAATCGTATCAACAATCAACTTCAGATTCGCCCCAAACACTCCTGGTAAATTAGCCCACACACCTGCACATCTAAAACTTGTGCCGCTTGGGGACAACCCACTCTGTTTCCTCAACAAATTACCAAGTGCAGAGCTGAGGGTCACAGTACGGTATTAGATTAGTAATAAACTTATGTTTTTAATCAACCAATCTAAATGTGTGGACCTAATCTTTTTAAAAAAGATTTTATTTATTTATTCATTTGAGACACACAGAGAAAGGCAGAGACATAGGCAGAGGGAGAAGCAGGCTCCCTGCACAGAGCCTGATGCAGAACTCAATCCCAGGACCCCAGGATCATGACCTGAGCCAAAGGCAGATGCTCAACCACTGAGCCACCCAGGTGCCCCAGGACCTCATTTTAAAGCAACCTTCACAAACAAGATGAGAGACAGACAGCAGAGGACATGTGAACACTGATTAGTTATTTGGGATTAACTATGATTTATATCACCCGTATCCTCATCTTTTAAAGAATAATAGTGAAATGTCTGCAAAGCATTTGACATCTGCTATACTACAATCCAAATAGCAGAAACATAAATGAAACCCAAAGTGGACCATGAGACGGATACAGCTGGAACTAAGAGATGAGTAATGTGGTAGCTTATCAAATTATTTTCACCACTTTAGCAGATATTTGCAATATCCTGTAATAAAAAGTTTTAATTTTTAATTTTTTTTAATTAGTTAATTTATTTCACTTTAGAGAGGAAGAAGGGGGAGGAGCAGAGGAAGAGAGAGAGAGAGAATCTTAAGCAGCCTCCAAACCTGTTCAGTGAGGAGTTGGATGCTCAGGAGTTGGGGGGCTCAGAGCCACCCAGGTGCCTCAATCAAAAGTTTCTTAAAAGGTGGGAGACGTTTACTCCTCCAGGAAAAAAGGGTTTTTTTTTTAAAGCCACGTGACATATAACTGGAGCAGTAATTAGCACACTGCTGGGTCTCAGGACCTCTTTGAACTCTGAAAAATTACTGAGAACCAAGAGAGCTGTTGTTTATGAAAGATATAGATGTATAGATGTCGATAAACTGAGATGGAAGGAAGCTCTGTGAGTAAAGGCAGCATTTCCTTAACACCAGGCCTGACAAGAAGCTTCTACTCCTTTTAAACTGTGAAGTAAAATGAGACACCGAATTTAAGTGCCCAGAGTTGGCAAGAAGAGTTCCCTCCCAGGCACAGCATCGTGAAGAGGAAGGGCCTCCATGCAGTGATGCCTGGTACTAAGCACCTTTAAACATTCATGTCCAGGGCTCCTGGGTAGCTCTGTTGGTTCAGCGCCTGCCTTCGCTAAGGTTATCATCTCTGGGTCTTGGGATCAAGCCTCGAATTAGGGTTCCTACTCAGGCAGGAGTTTGCTCCCCAGCCCCCTGCTTGTTCTCGTTCTCTCCACCCCCCTCAAATAAATAAAATCTTTAAAAAAAAAAAAAAAGAATTTAAACATTTACATCCAATAAATCCAAGACAAGCTGTGAATATCCCTCATAGGAATCAATATGCAAGGCTCCAAACAAGAATTTTTCTTTTAAATTAAACAGAAAAAAACTGGACAGGTCAAAGTATCATGAATAGATAGAAATAATTTATTCATAACGCAAAACTTCATGAGACACATTTCAGTTATGTGTGCACATGCAAATAGTGGGTGTCGATTCAAAATTTTAATATAGATAAAAGTAAAGTTTACAAAAGGGTTATTTTCCTCCTTACACAAGTGTCCTTTTATTTTGGGGGTTTCTTTTCTTCTGGTTTTTTTTTTAAGATTTTATTTTTAAGCCATCTCTACACTCAACATGGGGCTCAAACTTACAACTCTGAGATCAAGAGTTGGGGGGCTCCATTTTAATTTTTTTTTTTATTTTTTAAGATTTATTTATTCATGGGAGATGCAGAGAGAGAGAGAGAGGCAGAGACACAGGCAGAGGGAGAAGCAGGCTCCATGCAGGGAGCCTGATGTGGGACTCAATACCAGGACTCCAGGATCACACCCTGGGCCGAAGGCAGCGCTTTATAAACCGCTGAGCCACCCAGGGATCCCCAAAACCACTCAATTTTAAAAGGGGCAAAGAAAACAGGAAAATACACACTTAACATCTGTCGGTCACTAGAGAAATGCAAATTAAAACCCTGGTGAGATTCTACTATGTATCTTTTAAAATGGGTAGAATTTAAAAATCAACAGCACCAAATACAAATGAAGCCTCAAGAGCAAACTAAACCCTCCTGCACTGCTTGTGGAAGGCAAGGGTACATCCACGCTGGAAAGACGGGTATAAAGGTAACGCACAAGCAAGGAATACCACGTGATGAAAACCATAACCGCACAAAAACCTATCTACAGCAGCAAAACCCATTAAGTGACAAGGAGGGGAAACGACCACATGTCTGTGAAAGGATGAAGACACAGACAAAACTGTGGGACGTCCAGACTACAGGATACCACTCGGAAGTGAAAAGAAAGGCCTTTCTAACACCAACACAGATGAATCTCAAATAAACTAAGATTCTACTTAAAACAATCTAGAAGGGATGCCTGGGTGGCTCAGTTGGTTAAGTGTCTGGCTGCAGCTCTGGTCATGATCTCAGGGTCCGGGCATCAAGCCCCACGTCAGGCTCCCTGCTCTGAGGGGAGACTGCTTCTCCCTCTCCCTTTGCTCTTCACTAGCGCTCATGCTCACTTGCTCTATGTCACTCTGCTCCCTCTCAAATAAATAAAATCTTAAAAAAAAAAAAAAAAAGACATTCTAGAAAAGTCAGAAAACCTAGTAAAGAGATCAGCTTTATAGAGAGGATTCACTGCAAAGTAGCACTTTTGACTGTGATGGATTATATGACAAAGTGCATCTAACACACTTCACAGAACTATTTACCTAAAACAGATAAGCATTACTGCATGCTAATCATACCTCAATACAAATCAACTTTACCTAGGGCAAACGCCACAGGTGTGCCCCCCCACCCCTAATTCCTGCACAGAACACACCAGTGCTGTCCAACAGAAACAGAGCACCATGTAAAATTATCAGCCAGGGGCGTTTGCCTTGGGCTCAGGTCATGATCCCGGGGTCCTGGGATCGAGTCCTGAATCAGGCTCCCCACAAGAAGCCTGCTTCTCCCTCTCCCTCTGTCTCTGCCTCTCTCTCTCTCATGAATAAACAAAATCTTTAAAAAAATAAAATAAAATAACCCCATTAAAATTGTTAAAATGGGTGACAATTTTAACTCAAATACATCTCAAATATTATCCTTTAAACATGCACTCAAAATAAAAAGCAAATTATTTAACTCCATTTTCATATTACAAAGTTCTAGAAAGTCCCTGTGTATTTTACACTGATGGGCACATAACAACGGAGACCAGGCCTGTTTCCCATACTTTCACATCTGAAGTAACTGTGAGCACTTAACAACAGGACTAGACAGGATCCCAAGGAAAAAAAACAAAAGGAGGGGGCGGAAAACAGCAAGGTGCTTGCTGGAGAACCCTGCTCTGGTTTGACTCTTCACCGGTAGTCAAGTGTCACCCAGATGTGTGAAAGCTCCAGCAGAGCCAGCAGCACGGGGTTTCTCCCATGCTGTGGCACACCCAAGCTAGGCTAAGCCAAGTCACTCCCACGCACCCCCCAACCCCCCACCCCAGTTCATTCCTGTGATGTAAGAAAGGAAAAAGCAAAGCACAAAAGGTAGCTTACTCCTACACCATTCAGATATGCTTCAATGGAGGCAGAAAGGGGAGCAGGAGAAATGCATTTGGAAAACCAGGCTGCTGAGCCTGCCTGCCTAGCAGGCAAAAGCCCACCACCCACACAGATCTAAGAGGTTCCTCACCAAAGCTCTGGGGGAGCAGAAAGGCAAAAACCAGAATGATTCTGTTGGGAAACCTATAATCACTATGCTGAAGTAACCTCCAGTCCTGGTGCTTGCTACCCTGGCACTCCACTGAACTGCATTTCTAGAGTGAGCCTTGCCACCAGGACCAAATCAGAGAGTCCAATCTCAAATGAACCAGATAATTCAGAACAGCTTGGAATTTTTTTTTCCTTTGGCTTAAAGAGTATGCTGTTGTGTTTATGTTATGGTTACGTCTGATATTCTGGAATTCAGGAGGGGGGGGGGGGCTTTACTTTAAGATATAATCTGGAAGTGGCTAAGGAATCATCTATCCTTCTCTATCCTGCAACCTCCTCCTCCTGCCAACACCCACTCCCGCAACGTTACAGATGCCTTGTACAAAAGCGCCCCCAAGAATAATGATTTTTTTTTTTTTAAGCTGAAAGACTAAGAAAGTCTGATTTAGCCAGTGGCTTAATGCAGATGGCTCCCTGACTGCTGGCTGAAAACACCGCCCGGGGTTTGTGTTTAGACAAATCCCAGAAACAGTTCTTGAACCCTTACAACATATGCCAGGCACTATTCTGGGCATTGCTCCTGTGATTCATGCTGGCTCAAAACTGACAAGGTAGGTGCTATTATTGAGTATTCTCCCATTGTGCAGGAAAAGAAAGGACTCAGGGAAAATGCTAGTCAAAGTACATACCCAGGCATTCAAGTAGACCTTCTTAGGCCAGGGGAGAGACACTGAATGATAAAACATATTGTAGCCCGTTGCAAATCAACACAAAATTAGTCTAGAGAATAACAGGAATGCTCTTAGGATTTGACCACCCTGTTCATTTTTTTTTTTTTTTTTTAAGATTTACTTATTTGAGAGGAGAGCTGGGGGGAAGAGGGAGAGAGGGAGAGAGAGAATTTCAAGCAGACTCCATGCTGAACATGGAGCCCAACGCGGGGCTTGATCCCACAACCCTGAGATCGTGACCTGAGCGGAAATCAACAGTCAGCGGCCTAACAAACTGAGCTACCCAGGCGCCCCAAGCACCCTCTTCTTTAACCAAGTACAGGATCAGACCGCAGGTACCCAGACACATTCTCTTTGTTCTTCTTGCTGTCCTTCAAAAACGGAAGTCCAATGAGCAGACCTTATTCCATGTATTGCTTAGTATGTGTGAAATTACTTTTATGTGCTTTTCATTGTACTAATCAGGACTTCTAAAGATTTCTCACCCTCTCATCAATCCCCAGACACCAATTCTAATAGTAGAGAACTTTTCCCATTATAAAACTAGAATGTGATTCTAATTCATGCTCTATTATTGACCAACTTTCCAGTATCTTCAAGGAAAGTCTTGTTATTGTTTCTCTATTAACTAGTAACACCCAGAGTGCAGCAGTTAGTTTGCCAATATATGGGACAGTTTACGAGATGCTAAAGAAATGGTGTTTTCTGCTGACAACTTTTGAAACAGCTAAGTCCCTGGACGCCGTCAGTCTTTGGTTCCGAACAGACAGCTTGGTTTCACTGCCACCGATTCTTGAACATTGAAACAGAGCAGAAATAACAAAGCTACAAAACAAATGTCTCACAACCCAACCAAAAGGATTTTCAGACTTGTTAAATATTTCCTGGTCAAACCTCATGTGAACTGCATTGCTCTAATTCCTAATCCTTATGTAAGTGTGCACTTTCACGTCAACAAAATGTGTTCTATAACCAGGATTCAGAACACTCACATGGGCATGGTTAGTCTCCGTTATTTTACAGGGTAGACACCTAACAAATAACTATTAGTAACTAATTGTAGGGGCACCTGGGTGGCTCAGTCAGTGAAGCGTATGCCTTCCGCTAAGGTCCTGATCTCAGGGTCCTGGGATGGAGCACCCCTACTTAGCGGGGAGTCTGCTTCTCCCGCTCCTGCCTCTCCCCCACAAATCATTCTGTCTCTCTCAAAGAAATAAGTTAAATCTTTTAAAAAAATAATGAAGGGGTGTCTGGGTGGTTCCGTTGTTTAAGCATCTGCCTTTGGCTCAGGTCATGATTCCAGGGTCCTGGGATCAATCCTTACATCAGACTCCCTCCTCGGCTGGGAGTCTGCTTCTCCCTCTCTCTCTGCGTGCCCACACCTCCCTACCCTCTCCCCGCCACCGCTTGTGTGCTGTCAAATAAATAAAATCTTTTTTAAATTAAAAAATAAAAAATAATTGTATGAGTTTTACCTTGAGTAAAAAACTGGCATGTCCCTTATATCCCTATAACAAGAAGTGCCTGGTTATGATATTAAAACTCAATGTAATATATATTGACTCATCCCCAGGTCTTCCTTAATTGGTAAGGTTCAAGAATCAAACTCAAATTTTTGAAGATATCTTAAGTTATATTCTCCCCTAAAATTCTTTTGTAAGCTTCTGGTGCATTTCCAGCCTGCTAACGCCCCCAAATACTGCCTTATACAATCAAATACAGATTTCTTCAGTGAATGTTATTCATTATGATACACTGCCTCCCCTCCCCAAATTAAAATACAATTTCACAAAACTCCACAAACGAAATGGGCAAATGCACCAATAACATAAAATTACAGTATTCCAAACGGCAGATCATATTTCATATGCAGATTAAAATAACAAACAGTATAATATTCTTGTGTGCCACTGGCTAGAAGCACTATAGACTGACTGCTCTTTATTGGCTTTATTTCCATTTGCAATGTATGCAAAGTTCGAGGCCATATGGTTAATTCCACAAATGAAATATGGTTAGTAATTATTTTTTATATTATCCATTCTGAATAACATCTAATCTAGCTACTCTGAGAAAGATTCCTGATTAGATAAGGAGGAAACATTTTATGTCATTAGCTCTACACAGTTTCATCTTGTTTAGGAACTGCAATTGTAATGAATACCAGATACAAAACAACCTCTAGGAACTAAGAGTCAGTCAACATTTCACCTTCCATTTCAACCCACTCACAGGAAAGATGCTGCTCCAAGACACCTCTTACCCAGCACCAAATCCGATCACGGAGTTCCATAAAGTCCATTTTTTCTATGTTTGCCCACATACTCTAAGTACTGCCTAACTAAAATTCAAAAGTTTTTCTCGTTCCTTGTATATCAGTCGTAGTGGAAACAGAACAGGGTTAACCTACCCTGGATTGCTAAATGCAACCAAGACTCTACACCTGTGTCCATTTTTTCTTAAGATTTTATTTATTTATTTGTTTGTTTGTTTATTCATGAGAGACACAGAAAGAGAGGTAGAGACATAGGCAGAGGGAGAAGCAGGTTCCCTGTGGGGAGCCTGATGCAGGACTCGACCCCAGGACCCCAGGATCATGACCTGAGCCAAAGGCAGGTTTTCAATCACTGAGCCACCCAGGCATCCCTACACCTGTGTCCTAATGAAATTTGAAGGACCGTGGAATGGGGGGGTCGAGCGGGGTGAACAGGGATTAAAACAGCACTGTGGCTTCGGTCCTCTGCACCAGCGCCCCTAGCCGTGGTCTGGGTTCTTGCCATCAGCCTTCCCTGCACACAGAGCCAAGCAGGGTCAGAAGCTCCCAGCAAACCATACCCAAAAGGCCAGGACGGCATTTTTAAGTTTTGAGACATATGGAAAAACACATCGAGGATAGAGAAGCTGGTGAGTGAGCTGAAATTAACCGAGCTCTAATAATTTAGTTGCGTCTGTCTGAAATTAGCAGCTTGTATTTACATAGATCCCCTCCCAGGCTAGGGTGTGACCCGAGTATCTCTGCACCCTGCTCTAGTTCATATAAGGAAAAAAGTCATGGGGCTGAACTTCTCTGAAATCAAAAGGTAAATGAGACAGTGGAGCAAGATGCTTGATTATTGCATCAAATTTACATAATTTGCAACCGCTGATTAGGTGGTTTTTCCTCATAAGAAGTTAAAGGGCCATCCTCAGGTAAAATCCTCATGCTCCTCCCAAATACAGACCCCTGTTTCCCAATTCTGTTCCAGGAACCCAAGACAAGTCGTCCATCTCACTCACACAGGGAATGGCCAGCACAGAACCACATCCAGAAAAGGTTACACAAGACACAGTGACCATCAGAGCCATCTTTTTAAAATCACGTTGAAGGCGGCAGCCCTTCATTGGTCCCAGCTCTCCAAACAGGATGAAACATGTTTGTGTATCCTGAATCCCTTTGATGATTTATACCATTCCATATATCTCTCTCCCCTCCCCCAAGAAAGTGAATAAGCCATAAAGCCAGTCAGCCTTCCTCTGAAATCACCAAAGGCCTGGTTCAGCCCCACCCCACCCCATTCCCCCAAACCGGCTTAGCTCAGAAAACTGATTGGAACTGAATGTCTAGGCTGCTTCCTTATGCCCTTTTAATAAAGCCAACCACAGCAAAGAAAACAGAAATTAGTGGCAAGTACAGAGCTTTTTGCCACTGGGATTCAGAGCAGCCTTTGGACAAGCCATTATGGCTGTCTGGCTCCAGCTCTCTTCTCAGTAACCACCACCCCCTTGCTGGCCTGCCCCACACCACCCTCCACGATCAAAGGGAGCACTTACTGTTTATAACATCCTGAGCAATCTGGGAATCCCAAGAGGTGTTTGTTACCTTTCCCGTCCCTCATTGTCTCTGCTCCAAAACACATTTTCTAATGAGGCAGGCCAGCCCTGGCACAGCCATACCAGTGAATCAGGCCTGTCCCAAACGACGCTTAACAAGAGGGTGTGGGGGTGCCTCGGGGTGAGTGTCAGGACAAGCTCTTCAAGAGTGTGTGGTTCTCAGATTCTATTTCCGGCTAGAGGGCTGCATGCCAAGCCTCTCATTATAGATAGGTAGCAACAACAACAACCCCCCACCCCCAAAAAAAAACCCCAAGAAACACCCAAAAGTTCTTGCTATGCATGTCAAATACCCCAGGTATCCTATGATGGAATCCTGAGTGTTCAGCAGATGTCAATGTGCTGCTTCTGTGGGAATCCCCCCGAATGACTGCAGAGAGCAACCCCCACCCCCCCACCCCCGACCCAAGCAGCAGCGCCAGAGCAAAGCTCCTTGCTCCTTGCACTTTTCCTTTCCCATTCACCTTTTAAACCCCAAATCCCCACTAAAGCCACATGTCCCTCCAGCCTAGCCCTGGGCTTCAGCTTTTTCCATGCAGTGCAGCCACAATGGCAGATCTGTTTGTGTGATCACTCTCCTGACCACTGTCATGGTCCTTTCTGGGGTGTGCTCAGCAAACCTTCTCAGCGCCAGAGCACTCACCTTTGACTCTGCCTCCAGTGTGCTCTTCACCTCACCTGCTGAAGCTTGGTGCTGAGGCCCAGCCAGCAGTAAACAGGCCGGGAGAAGGGAGGCGCGAACACTCCAGCTCTGTGGGACAGGACTGGTGTTGAAAAGAAACAACTACCAGGGATCATCACCTCTCTTGGCCAGCTAAGCGCACCTCAGCTCTGTGTGGTGCCTTGGAGGAAATAAATGCCTCCACAGGCACACTCACCTGAGGCATGGGTAGGAAGGCCTAGAACAAATACCTAGGCAGCCTCTGCATCTCCTCAGATCAGAAACTCAACAGGAAGAACTCAAAACTGAAACCCGAGAAATGCATTCCAAGCCAACATCTCAGAGAGGACAACGTTCCAGTGAGGATTCTGGGTTCACTGGTCACATGATAAGCAATCAGGTAGGTAGGTTCCCAAGAACTCACCTTGTGAGCAGGCCAAAATTAAAGTGCAAAGAGGCAAAACTCCAGGTTTACTAAGGTAAAAGGTAAAAATTTCCTAGGGAGTTTTGGGGGAAATTACTCTTGAGGTGATGTTTGCAGATATCAAACAAAAGTCTACTTTACCCACAAATCTGTCCTTCAACCTTTAAATGACTCCCAAAGTTACACCAAACCTTAAATAATCACCTCAGAAGCCCAACTATTATCCTAGATGATACTTATACATTCTCAAGTACGAGAGAAAAAAACTGATGCGTTCTTACAGTTTCTATGTTTTAGAGACATTATTTCTGAGTTGTTTCTAAGAGCTGTTTCTTCCCCCTTTCTGGGGGGGGGGGGGGGGGTGTCACAGGCAGGAAGAAATCATCTCTGACTGAAAAAATTCTGTTGCTTAAAAAAAATTTTTTTCCTGTTGCTAAGTTGATACAATCAAGTTAAAAATTTTGCACCAACATTCCACTTTTAATCATTAAGTAACCGGCAACAAAAGGATGTATAAAATCACAACTGCTAATACAGGGACTCATTTTGCACCAGACGTACACTCATTTAAACTGTACATCAAAGGCGTTGCTATGATTCCCTTTTCACTGAGGAGGAAACAGAGGCGCACACAGGATACACGACTTGCCCACAGTCCAAGCAGTGTCACAGCAGAGCTTCAAACCCAAGGCATCTGGCTCAAGTGATCCTTTTAACTAAATCACAGTTTCCAAGGTCCGCTAAAAAATGAAAAAAAAGCTGAGCCCTTTAAAGAGATAGAAAACATTAAGTGTGATAGAGAGAGAAATAGGAAGGATAATATTCACAGTGAGAGGATTTTAGTGATACCACTACTGTTACTGCCAAGAATGGTCCAAAATGTTTTTGTTTTTAATTAGACCCTTACAAAAAAAAAAAGATTTATTTAGAGGTGCTTAGGTAGCTCACTCAGCTAAGCTGACTCTTGATTTCAGCTCAGGTCCTGATCTCAGGGTTATAGGATCAAGCCCCACATCAGGCTCTGCTTAGGATTCTCTCTGCCTCTCCTCCTTGTGTGCTAACACTTGCTCTCTCTAAGAAATAAATATTTAAAAATAAAAATGTATTTGAAAGAGTGCAGGGGAGGGAGGAAAGGGGGGAGAGAGACACATTGAATCTCAGACTCCAAGCTGAATGCAGAGCCCAACACGGGGCTTGATCTCATGACTCTGAGATGAGGACCTGAGCTAAACTCTCACCCAGGCACCCCAAAACATCCCCACTTTTAAGCAGTATAAAGCATTAAAATTGCTACCGTCCTTGGCAACAAACCCTGACATTATTAAAAAGGCAATCTTTATTATAAAATATTCCTAACAGAACAGCAGAAACTATATTTCTTATAGTTATAGTGGAGATTTTAAGGAGGATGCTCCCTTTCTAGAATCAAACATGTAAAGGACCCTACTGTAGTTGTACCTGTGGTAATAGCTGAGAAAATCCTTTACCAAATGACACTCATGGAACAGAACCAAAAGCAAGCGGGAACCAAATGTGAATTACCCATGCTCTAATCCTGGCTCCAGCTTAGGTCCTCAGCCTCTAGGAAATCCATCTGAACAAAGAAGATTAATTTAAATTCATCACTTCCTTCTTTCACAGATTTGGGAACCACTTTAAAAAAAATCCTATTTCAAAAGTCGGTAATAATAGCTGGTACTAAAAGAGATGGCCAGCACACTGGGTCCAGTAGACTTAAGTTTCCTTTTTTTTTTTTTTTTAAAGATTTATTTATTTATTTAGAGCATGCAAGTAAGGGGAGGGGCAGAGGGAGAAGGAGAGAGAGATTCTCAGGTGGACTCCAAGCTGAGTGTGGAGCCAAATGCATGGGCTCCGTTTCTCAACCCTGAGATCATGACCTTAGCTGAAATCAAGAGTTGGATGCCCAATTCACTGAGCCCCCCCAGGCACCCCAGGACTTGCTTCTTTAAAGGCCTGTCCTAATTCCCTCTACAGTATTAGACTGAAAACTCCAATCAGACATGAAGAAAGAACTGGACACAAATCCCCCTCGTTCCTACAGGTAACTCAGAACCACCACAGCTAAAGGGGACCTGCAGCCCACGAGTCGCCAGAAGCAGCTCAAGAGCCTCCCCTCATTTGGCCACACCACATCCCAATAATGAAGTTTTACTAACTGCACCCTAGACACACTGGCACTCCTAAATGGTGGTGCTGGTCAAAACACTGGATTCCATGCTTCACTCTGGACTTTACCTGCTCCACTCTGCGTCCCATGCTGAAGATCAATCTGAATCGACCAGAATTACAGTCTGAAACTGTAATTCTTCATGATGAGGCAACAAGTCCCATCTTGATTCTCCACCACCCTGGGAAGAAGCTAGCTGATATCACTGGGGGGGGGGGGGGGGGGGGGGTTAAGGCTTCACTCTGCAAGCTGCCCACACTGAAGTTAAACATACAAAATTCCCAGGGACTGACACAGTTTCTGTCCCTCTGTGGTCCTACAGATTGTCCACCAGCCCTTGTCTTAAAGAAGCGACATTTGTAATAAAAACATTTCTAGGGATGCCTGGGTGGCTCATTACATTGTGCATCTACCTTTAGCTCTGGTCATGATCGGAGGTTCTGGGATAGAGCCCGGCATCAGGCTCCATGCTCAGCAGCAGAGAGGTGGGGTAGTCTGCTTCTACCTCTCCCTCTGCCCCTCCCCCTGTGGTCTTTTCTCTCACTCTCAAATGAATAAATAAAACCAAAAAATCTTTTTTAAAAAATGTCTAAACTCTTCTAACAGAATCAATATGTTTAAGAACAATGATAATTCTCGGACAAGCATGCTACTCTCCTATTTCCTGCGAAACACTTTCACAGTAGCAGCAAGGACCAAAGGAGGCCAGGTACCCAGGTGTGTACTTGAGGGTTTTTTTGTTTCTTTTTTTTGGGGGGGTTTTGCTTTATCGTAAAAGACTGATAATAATTCACAAATTATTACTGCAGTCTACTTCACAGTCGCCAAAACTTTTCTTCCAAGATCCACTTCCGGACATGTGTTCCATGGATTCCCATTACCACTTTGCAAATCCAAGCTCCCTCTTTCCTGACCCTACAATAGGCCTCAATCTGCATTTCCAGGCTTCTGTCAGCCTCAACACACAAGTCCTGAACTACAGGTATTTTAGCTACCGCATGGTGTTTATTCCCAGTATCATCTATTGAATCGAAGCCCTGCCCGTGACAAATCTGACACAGCAAGTCACAATCTGAACCACAGCAAATTTCCAAGTACTATTTACTCAATGCTTCTTTTGACAACCTCAGGAAGTATGAAGTGCCAGACACTGTTTTAGGGGCTAGAGATAAATCTGTGAGCAAGAAGAAAGAGATTCCTGCTCTCGGGGGAGTTTATATGCTGTGGAGAAAACCAAGACCAGGTAAATAACAAATAAGGTTATCTGAGAGGTGGTGGTTAATGGCTATAGGAACAAAAGAGCAAAGGGATAGACTACCGAGGCAGGAGGGCAGTGTGGGGCCCTTCAGAACAGGTCAGCACTGGAATTCCAGTCTGACCCTGCCACTCACTACCTGAGTTAAACTTCACTAGGCTCCTTGACCTCCGGAAGCCTCACAGGTTCCTCACCTGGGAACAGAATCACCTGAGTAACAACGATCCAGAATCAGAGTGACTTGTCCCAGCTAGACCTTGGGGCCCAGATGCAGTCTACTTGCCCCCAAACGAGAAAAGGTACAGAAAATGCAAAAAGGGTGCCCTCGGGATGGCTTGCAGGGCAGCCTGGGGTCATTTATGGCTTCTTTAAGGGAGAGAGCCAAAGGTAATTACCAAACCCACCCTACGAGGCCCAGGGCAGGGTCAGCTGCCTTTAGGAGAAAGGCTTAGATGATGAATGTACTTCAGGTGCTTCTTTTCTTCAAAGCGCCAAGTGGGAAGAAAACTTTCTAATCATCTGTTCCCAAACAAGTTCCTATACATATGACAGCCAAGGAATGCTGCCACCTAGCCTGGTTTCAGACTGGCTGTTCTCCAGATCTGCAAAAGCAAAAATACTAGCGCCACCGGGGAACACACAACATCTCGGGGAGCTCGAGCATCACCCCACAACTCAAACAGGCCTGGTTCTCCACAATGTGCCTGTACACACATTCTGCTAAAGCACCAACGGCCCGCAGGCTTCGATGTGATCGGCAAATAGGGGTCATTTCAGTGGGGATGGCGGATTTCTCAGAACTGGCCCTCTTCAAACCACGAAGTCAAACAGTGAAGAGAACAGTGTCCCAGCTGCTTGGGTCTGAGCAGAGCATCCCCAGGGCAGGAGGGGCTGGCACACAGCGATTCCAAGTCCAAGCCACCCAGCCCACCATCTCTGATGAGATACTTGCTCTCAACATAGCACTTTCCTCACCCGAGAAAAAAATAAATGAGATGATACAGGGTGTATGCACCAACCGAGCACCAAGATCCAACAGAACAGGGCTTTCTCATCAACTAAAACTCCATCAGCAGAGACTATTAAGACGTTTTCCTGTTACTGAAGGTTCCATGGGTCCTCACTGTTTGGAAGAAGGAGGCACACTTTTCCATTCTTCTGGAAAGAAGGAATGTCAAGAGGTAGCTGACAGTTGCCTACATGCTGAACTCAGATATTCAGCACTGAACCCTTTTCCAAGGGTCTAAGTTTCAAAACAAGCCACACAATCACACAAAAAGCTCACCTACTCTGTGGAATTGGAGGCTGGCATCCTGGTTGAAGGGGAAGACGCTGACCTAGAGTCCAAATTCTAGCCTTCAGACCCAGCTGATACTCGAGAACAAGACGGTTTTTTTACCCTCTTCTGCAAGAGTGAGGGTGGATCTCTCTCCAGTCGTACAGCTTTTTCAGTTTGTGTTAAAGGTTGCTTTAACGCCCAGTTGAGAACCGACTCTACACAGAATAATGGAAGAACCGCCATTCCCGAGGAGAAAAGAGAAAGCAAGCCACAGAAAAGCAAAGAAAGGTAAAGACAGAAAGGCATACAAAGAAAAAAGAAAGCTTATTCGGCCATAAAAGGAAGGAACGAACTATTGGTATACCCAGCATGGATGAATCTCAAAGAAACATTGCAGTGAAGGAATCCAACATGAGTGTTTCCATTTATAAGAAATTTTATAACAGTGCTAGAAATCAGGTCAGCGTTCATCCGGGGCTGGGGGGTGGGGGACACTGGCTGCACGCTGCACGGGGGCATGAGGGAACCTTCTGAGAAGACAGAAGTGTTCTATCACCTTGATGGGATAGTAACACCCAGGGGTATACGGCTGTCAAAGCTTCTCCAACTGTACACTGGAAACAGCTGTGCTGTAAATCATGGTTTGATGAACTGGACTTTTTAAGAAAGTTCTGAACAGATTTACAATTGTTTGAAAACAAAAGAGGACTGGGGTGTGGAGGTAGAAGGAGTTGTGACAACTCATTAGGTTCAACTAATTTTTCTGGAAAGTAGCCACCCAGATTAAATACAAGTCAACGCCAACAGCCACACCTTTGGTGATACAGTTGATGGACCTGGCCCAATTGTACACAATTCCTCCAAGTTTCATGCTGTTAAAAGTAACTTATTAAAGAAATATTTACAATACAAACCCTTTCAAGACTTGAGACATTTAAAGGAAAAGTAGATTTTATATTTTAAAACAAAACAAAAGGGCGCCTGGGTGGCTCAGTCAGTGAACCGTCTGCTTCTGGCTCCAGTCATGATCCTAGGGTCCTGCAATAGAGCCCCACACTGAGCTCCCTGAGCAGCAGAGAGTCTGCTTCTCCCTCTCTGCCTCCTCCTCCTCCTCCTCACTCATGCTCTGTCACTCTCTCCCAAATAAATAAATAAAATCTTTTTTTTAAAAAAAAAAAAAGGAGAAGAAGAGAAGAGAAAACTAAAGTCACCTCTGCAAAATGAATCAGTGTGCCACGTGTGGTTTGTGTTAAGGGATTTGTTTCTGGGTTGTGCAGAAAAGCAAATACAATACTAACCTGTGAAGAAAAAAAGATGTGCTCACAAGTTTTCATACTTTTTCAAACCCAGAAATGTATATACTCCCACCTCTGAGGGAGGCTCCCCCACACTCAAGCTTCATTCTAGCTAGAAGGAAGCAAGCTATCAGTGCTCCTGGAGCGGTTACTGGATTTGGGGTGGGGGTGATAGGAATCTCGTGCCCAGTCTCTACTCCACACAGAAGAGTCTTGTTACAGAAATACTCCAGCACTATCCCAGCACGGTACAAAAAATAGCTGTGGTAAAGAACCACGGCACTGGAACTCAAAACTTGGCATACCAAAGGAGCCAGTCCTTGCACTGACAATGCCACGAATTCCACAGAGGGCTCCCCAAAGGGGATAGTGGGCAGGCAGCCCTCAGAGACACAGAAAATCAGAACCTATTCTCGGGGCTGGAACCAACAGGCCACAAGCCAAAGTCAGCTCACGCCTGGCACAAAACAATTCACAAGTCATTCTGACAGAGGTCATATCCAAAATCTATTTTACGTCAATAATCTTGGTTTCAATCTCAACTTCTAGAATGGGGACACCCCAAGAGGTCAAAGGGTGTGGATTTTCGAAGTTGAAATCCCATCTCATAGAAAAAATTGGTCAAAGTCCTAGGCCCATTCCCTTTTAGTACCTGCAAAATACTTCCACCCATAGGTGGGGGTATCCCTGTGTCTCCACAATACAGCCTGGCATGAAAATGTAGAGAGCATGGGTCACAAACAGGAGTGGGGGTTAGGATGCAGTGAAAGCATGACTTGTGCCATCTTGAGAATCCCTATGCTAGAATTCAGGGCCATCTTTCATTCAGCTTGTGTTTTGCTATGGAAATCATGTTTCAGTTTTGGTTGGGGTCATATGGGAGGGGAGACTTATTAATGCTATCTACAAATGGTAAGTTCAACAGACAGGTTTTTTCCACTGTGACTAGTCATTTGTAAAGAATACTGATTTTCTTAATTTTATTCTGCACACTGGCTATGGCAGGAAGCGTCACTTTTACGCTGTTCTGCAGGGCAATGATAAAAACTAATATTCACGTATTTTTACATAAATCACATGCTTGTTTTGCTCTAACCAGTAGTAGGAGGCAAAGGCATTTAAGCAGCACTTCTAGAAATTAAATTAATTATCTGCTGTTCATCTGTTTCACTAGAGACGCCCAGCCCAGCCAGCAAGCCAGTCTGGGAAAACCTCCCTTGCCTCAATCCACAGCTGGATTGGCTGCTTTTCCTTAAGAAGACATGGCACCTTCTGTGTTCCCACTGCTTCCCTGACTCTTCTTTTGAAGAGGAAGATTCTAGATCTTCTTTAATTGCATTGTAACACGTGTTTCCTGGAGAAAGTACAACTAAACTTTATCTCTTGAGCATCCCCTCCTCCTCTTCAAGCCCTGCATGCTCTTTCCCACCTCAGAACCCTCCTTATCTGGAGCACACCACTCTCCACCCCAATCTTCACCTGGTTAAATGCTCCCTCCAAGTCCCTATACACCATGACACCCAGAAAGCCTTCTTTCATTGTTCTATGTGTATGAGCTGTTCCTCCAAAGTGTGCTATCCTGTGCCCACAGTACCCCGGATGCTTGGTTTACCAGTGCATTTGTCCATCCCTGTATAATAATGTAAGATCCACCCAATGGGTGCCTAATGCTCAGCACAGGCCCAGCCTATGGCACGAGGTCAATAAATGTCACTCAGATAAACGAAAATAAAACAATGTTTTGACCACGCAGATATAAAAGCACTGTTGATGTGGTTATATGACCTTTTACAGTATGTTTCCTGAACAAATATTTACTGAAATTATTTTATCCCAAAAAAAGATTAACCTGTACAAACTTATTTTTCACTTGTTTCTTTCATTTACGACATCATGACATCAAATACTCTCACTACGGTATCATTCTAATGATTGCAAGGAACAGATGTTCCCTAATTTAACCAATCCCCTATTGGTTACCATTTTTCAGTGTGATACACAGTGAAATACACTTGATACACATCCCTGTGGCCAAATCTAAATAAATTTCTAGAAGCAGAGTAGCTGAAGCAAATGGAATGCAAATTTCACTAGTTCTAATGCACCAAAAGCCTCAAACATGGGTTATGAGTGTTTTGAGGACAATGATGGGGTCTCCACAACCAGAGTAAAGGAGGCACCTGAAAACTGCATTAGAAAAATGGAAGATAAGGAAGTCTGGGTGGCTCAGCAGTTGAGCATCTGCCTTCAGCTCAGGGCATGATGCCGAGGTCCTGGAATCGAGTCCCACATCAGGCTCCTGCTTCTCCCTCTGCCTGTGTCTCTGTCTCTCTGTTTCTCTCTGTGTGTGTCTCTCATGAATAAATAAAATCTTAAAAAAAAAAAAAGAAAAAGGAAAACGGAAGATGAACAATGAGTCTGTTGGATGGGAGATAATGTTTAATTCCATCTGGGGACAAAACCAGACTCAGCTAAAAGAGATGGCCAGAGATACTCCGTTCAAATTGGAAAGGATGGAATGTTCCCCAAGAGCTATCCAACAGGGACACTGCAATTGCTGGTAAGTATTCAGGCCCAGGCAGGCCAGAATCCTGATGAGGGGGAAGACACCAGGCCAGCATCCCCATGAGGTCACCTCCCCCCACCAAAGAGGTCACCCGTGTCCTCTTTTCAACCTTCCAGAGGGCCCCCCACGGCATTCTTCAGGTGAACCTGGAACAGAGCCAGAGTGAAACTTCCCTAACGTTAACCTAAGCACTATCGCAGCTCACGGCACATTTACTGCACACAGAGTGATAGAGAGAGACCCAGCATGGGACCACGTCTCACAGAGGCTTCACGTCTTCTCCAAGTGGGGAGGCTCGGACTTTGCTTCACAGCTTATGGTCCTCACTGTTAACAGGTGTAATAAGAATAAATGACTCTCATGATAACGTTAATGCAATTGCCTAATCTCCCCAGTTTGTTTGTTTTTTTTAAAGGAAAGCCTTCAACAGATCAACTGTCACTATTTAACCACAAAGTGGGGAGTAGGGGGATAGGATTATCTCTTCCTCAATTTTCACCAAAGTTCATATGTAAATGAAGTAAGTTTCTCAAAGATACCGTTTGTTGCTTTTTTTGTTTTTTAAATAAGGAAAGTAAAAGAAGGAGCAAAACCGCCATTGCCTTTCCACTTCTATCCAAGTCTAGCTTCTCTAGAAAGGCAGGGTTAGGATCAACAAAACGACAAAGGATGCCAATGTCAAGTCTTCGGTGGCTGAGAAAGATCCAGGAGCCAGACAGCCTGTGAGGTGGGGTCTGACATGTGGTTAACAGTACCTGCTGACATGGGTGGTGGACGGATCAAGTGAGTTAATATATGTAAAATGCTTACGACAACTGCCCGGCACACAGCAAGTGCCACAGAACTGTCAGACACATTTTCACCCTCGTTGTCATTTCCATGTGTACCCAGAGGGATGAGAATCATGAGAATAATGAAGGACCATAAATAAGTAAGAAGGGTTGGCAAAGAGGTTTATTTGTAAAAGATGAGCAGAGGGGCAGCACCTGGGTGGCACAGTCGGTTAGGTGTCTGATGCAGATTTTGGTCTGAGTCTTAATCTCAGGTTCATGAATTTGAGCCCCATATTGGGCTCAACACTGGGCATGGACCCACTTTAAAAAATAACTAAATATAAATGTAAATGTAAACAAATAAATAAATAAATATGCAAGCAGAATCCACCTCAAACAGTCCACCTTCTAGGGGGTCTGGGTGGCTCAGCGGTTGAGCATTTGCCTTCGGCTCGGGGCATGATCCTGGAGTCCCAGGATTGAGTTCTGCATTAGGCTCCCTGCGTGGATGGAGCCTGCTTCTCTATGTCTCTGCCCCCCCCCCCATCTCTGTCTCTCATGAATAAATAAATAAAATCTTAAAAAAAAAAAAAAAGCCCACCTTCTAAATTCTTGTTTATTAACCAGCCATTAAAACACAGAACATGGGGTGGAGCGCCTGAGTGGTTCAGGTCATGATCCCAGAGTACTGGAATCAAGTCCCACATCAGGCTCCCTGCTCAGCAGGGAGGGAGCTACCTCTCCCTCTATACCTCCACCTGCCCCTGCTCGCGCATGCTCCCTCTCTCTCAAATAAATAAAATCTTTTTAAAAACTTTTCAAAATTAAAAAAAATATAGAGCATGGGGCATATAAGGTGGCACAGTTAAGCATCTAATTCTTTGATTTCGACTCAGATCACAGGCTCCAGGTTTGCGAGATCAAGCCCTGAGTGGAGCTCTGCACTCATGGCAGAGTCCGCTTGATACTTTCTCTCCCTCTGCCTCTCTTCCTGCATCCTCTTCCCCTCTCTCTAAAATAAATGAATGGGGACACCTGGGTGGCTCAATGGTTAAGCGTCTGCCTCCAGTTCTGGCCATGATCCTGGGGTCCTGGGATCAAGTCCTGCATCAAGCTCCCCACAGGGAGCCTGCTTCTCCCTCTGCCCATGTCTCTGCCTCTGTGTCTCTCATGAATAAATAAAAATAAAAAATAATAAAAAATAAAATGAATGAATGAATGAAAATTAGTGAATTAAAAACGCAAAACAGGTTTCATCACAGGAAGGAGGTTTTCAAATGGTAGCTGCATTACTAAACCAACACAAAGGAGTTCAACAAAACTTGCTAGGATAATAATGTCAAAAGAGGGAAAAGATTTCGATGACTAAAACCAACCTTCTAAGGGACATTATGGGGAACAAAACAGAATTATCTGCACAGATCCAAGAGACTGGAAAAATTCAATGAAAGTGACATCACTACCATGCTGCAGCATGAACGTGAGAATGGAAACTCAGGTTTGCATGAGAAAAACCAACTCAGGGTTTATAGTTTAGCGAGTGCTTGTTTTAGCTGTCACTGACTGGCTCCAAAGAAAATAATTAAGTTTTAAGCTACACTGGCTAGGAGTCTGGATTTCTTGGACCTGATGAATTATGCACTATAATGAACTCTGCAAATTAACCGAAAGCAGACTCTGCTATCCTAGCAAATTTGGGCAATGAATATGTATTTCTCATTGGCTACTAGCAAGAAGTCTGAAATTAAATTAATCACATAATTAAAGGGAGGAACTAAAGTACAGAAATATCAAAAGTCACCCTCTCCCCACTCCAAACAAAAGTGTTCTTGATTTATGGAAGTGCATCACCAGAAAAGGGGAAAAACCTCCAAAGCAACATCCAAAGCTTTAAATACTATATATAATGAAATTCAAAAATGGACCGGTCAAATTTCCTGGTGGGTGAGATACCGGTCTTTTTATAGAAGCCACAACTGTTCCTCAAAACAGAGCTCCAAGGAATTTTAAAGTTTGAATGTAAATGTTAATTGCAATCTACTGAAAACAGAACCAAAAATATGTGTGTGTGTGTGTGTGTGTGTATATATATTTTAAACTTATAAGTCTAAGAAAGAGGACAGAAGAAAAGACAAGCTGCCAATCCTCTCCCCACCTTCCACTGGTTCCTCCATTCCACCTGGGCCTCGTACTTTTCTTCCCATATGCCCTGTACCCTGTGCTGCCTTCCTCTGTGAAAGGACTTCCCACGCCTGTTTAAAAAGTCCAAACAATTCCAAACTGAACTAGGGTGTCAAAAACAGCTTCTAAGGAGGAGCTGATAAGATTGTTTCTTGACCTAGGTGCTGCTTGAACAACGTTAAGTTTGTGGAAACTCCAAATGTACATTATGATTTGGCAACTTGTCTAACATGTGTTACTTCAATAGAAAGTTTAAAGATTTGGTGGGGGGTCCCTGGCTGGCTCCGTGGGTGGAGCATGCGACTCTTGACCGTGGGTTTTGAGTTCATGCTCCACGTTGAGTACAGAAAATAATTTAAGATTTTATTTATTTACTTGAAAGAGAGACAGAAAAAGTGGGGGGGGGGGGGGGAGAGCAAGGGAGGAAGGGAAGCAAACTCCCCACTGAGCGCAGAACCCAATGCAGGACCTCTATCCCAGGACCCTGAGGATCATGACCAGATCTGAAGTCAGACACTTAACAGACTGAGCTATCCAGGCACCTTGGGTGCGGAAACTACTTAAAAAAATAAAATCTAGGGAAAAATAAGTTTAAAGATTTTTTTAAAGCACCTGAATATGAGGTAAAGAAAACCATATTCTTCTCATTTCCCCAGAACATGGACAACATGGCATGATCCCCCAGGGAAAATATTGCCAACACAACAATTCCTGCGGCACTGGATCAAGAGAAAGGAGGCTGGTGGGTGGATAAGTAGGAAACCATGACAGACTTTGTGCTGCTGCTGCCAGCTGGGGATGATGTGCTTACCTCCTAGGTAGGGACACTCAGGACACACCACAGGACTCTCCTCCACCTCCTCAAACTTAACCACCAGATGGCAAAGCACTTAAAGTATCAGTTATTTGTGATCTCCAAGTATGAAATGTGAAGTTACTTGCCAGCAGAAACCCAGGAGCACGGTAAGCCCTGTGAAACTGCTGGTACAACTTCAAAACACCGGACATTTAGAAAAAAGGCCTGATCTGGTCCCACAGGCAGGCCTTTAAGAAATGTAAACTGAGTAATTCTCCGCATTTTAAAAACCGTGGCTAAAACCACAGTGGTGAGTGCCAGTAAATTCTTTCCTTCAAAAAGCTGAGAATAACATATATATGTGTATAATGTGGTGTGTGTAGCACAAATACTCTCGAGATGGTGAGATCCCTGGTCAACATTTAGATGCTGGCCCCACAATTCCTAAGACTTCATTTGAGCTGGTGAGTTCACCTCTAACACTCAGAATATAAGGTACTAGAGGGAGAACCCAGAAGGACGGGAAAAAAACCAAGGCCAAAATCTTTCTAAGATCCCCCTGAACTCTGTTTTATTCTTGGTCAACAAGGACATCAGCTTCTGCCTATCATCCAACTACAGGTCACAGTCCACAGAGAAGTAAGCTGCTTTACTCACACAGAAGAACCCTATTTCCAGCTTGAACCTCAACTCATCTGCAGATGAAAAGAGCAAGAGAAACACTACCAGAGAATGAAACCAATTTTAACTCGAAGCAGGACTATGTTCCAGGAAAAGACAATGGTGCAGAAGAATGGAACCAAACGTGGTCAAAAAACTGTAAGTCAGCGAGTAAAGGCAGCTACAGGGAGTGAGGCCCCTGCCCTCCCCAGAGCTAGCCTATGTCTGGACTCTGGTGGCAAGAAGGGCAGGAGAGGAGCCCAGATCCCAAATGCTCTCAGCCCCTCCCATCAGAATATACCTAGCAAGGGGTCCTGCTCGAGCTGGTCAGCCCACATTAGTCTCTGGTAGACATTTGTTAAATCCTCCCCTCCTGGCTGCTGTGGCTGTGCTAGCAACATGGCTAGCCTCCCGAAGACAGAAGGCCCTGCAAGGGGGAGCTGCAGGTTTTCCAGCTGGGCTTTACAGGCAATAAACCCCATCCAGGGATCCCTGGGTGGCGCAGCGGTTTAGCGCCTGCCTTTGGCCCAGGGCGCCATCCTGGAAACCCGGGATCGAATCCCACGTTGGGCTCCCAGGGCATGGAACCTGCTTCTCCCTCTGCCTATGTCTCTGCCTCTCTCTCTCTCTCTCTCTCTCTCTCTCTGTGTGTGACTACCATAAATAAATAAAAATTTAAAAAAAAAATTAAAAAAAAAAAACCCATCCAACAAAACCCCAGGCTTGTGGTTCCTCCCCATTGGTGACGCTCCTCCCAGAAGCTGAGAAGACTGTGGGGACCCCAAAACAGGTTTCAGATGTCCCAGCACAACTGAAAAAGGCAAATAAAAAGGATGAAACAGGGAGATGCGTGCCTGGCCTCATGCAAACACCCTCACACCACCATGCATGAGGCTGCCCCACCACAAACCTGGAACCCAACTCTTCTCTGCCAGCACATGCTCTGCACACAAACAGCAACTCCAAGGACAACACCCAGATTGCTCAGCCCCTTGCAGTCATCTGAGAAAAATACCTAAGAAAGTGGCCAGCATTACCATGTACTCCCTGGGTGACAGCAGGATTTGGGGCAGAAATCCACAGAACCCCTGGGCCCATAAAAAGTGATTAAATGGTTCGAGAGACAAAGGACTATAGTTAAGGTCAAAAGTAAGGCATCAGTCATCTAGTAATGTGCTGATGGGCCAGATGATGATGGTCTGGCCACTGCAGAAAGGGCTAGACCCCTAACAAGCCTGCTTCTCCCTGGTGTCTACAACCTGACCAACTGGAGAAGGCTGCCAAGAGAAGAGACTGTGAATCCTCCTGCTTTAGAGTTCTCTTGGAAAATGAATTATCACCTCTCCAGGAGGTGAGCAGAAAGTGCTGGTTAATCTACCCAAATTATAGTGTGGAATCAGTAAACCATATCCACTCTCTACCACCAACTCCAGGAGGGAGAAAATAGGAGGTGGGATGGGAAAAGACCAGGACGCGGGAGGCTGAGAAGCTCGCGGCAGAAAGAGGCTGGATGATGGCTGTTATCATGGCTGATTATCGAGGGGTAGTCACAACTACCACCTGAGCTCATTCGACGAATGCCTACAAGCCCCTGACATCTACTACCTCCCATAAGGCACTTCTATGGCCACCCAACTGGGAACATACCCACCGTGATTATCTCAGTTGAAGAAACTGAGGCAGAGAACATGCAAGCAACATGCCCAAAGTCACACAGCTTAAACAAATGGCAGAGTGAGGATGTGAACCCATTGCTCTTAGCCATAAATTACACATGATTACCTCTTACTAAATCTGCAGCCAGGATACATCTCAGATGAACTAAAAAGAAGGCACCAAACACTAATGATTAGAAACAGAGTAAATTCTGTACCTGAAATACCACTGAAAACTTAAAACTTACATTCCCTTCAATGACTGCCCTTTTCGACCAGCTTCCCTTCTGTATTGGCAACTGGGGTTGCGGTTTTTCTAGGGGACAGGATGTTGAGGACAGTATTAAACATATTACCAAATGATGTTACTCACAGGGGAAAAAAAACGGCAAATCTCACATCAGGGTCTTACATGTGAGCAAAGAGGGCGACAAGCATTTTAAATAGTGCTTATAGTAAATTAATAAAAAAGATACAAAACTGCTGAGCTTTAAGAAGATCAAGCCCTGAGGATAAAAAGCATTCTAAAGAAGACAGGCCCAGAGCAACCGGTCCAAGTACACTTAGTAGACTTAGAAGTGGGCCAATGGGCCAATGGGCTACTGCCACACTACCCTCCCCCCACTGCTTAGGACCAGCCTGTCTGAATGCATCATCACAGGTCTGCCTGCCCCAGACAACTGAACCACGACAGGCATTTCCACAAGATCCCTGGGTGATTCCTAGCAATTCTCGGAAGTGCTGCCCCATGGGATTTATGCAGTAAGACACAACCAGACCTACCAGGAAGCCAAGTGAAGGCAGAAAGGTAAAGGAACCCACTGCCGGCAAGGCTGTCAAAATGAGCCCCCAATTTCTATAACTTTCCTCAATGACCACACGTTAGAATTGCCATTTTATTCTAATTCCTGCCATCAAGCATGAACAGGAGGAAATTTACTGAAAACTCTTTGTAATTCATAACCTACACCAATTTTGAAAATTAACCACCAGAAGTCTTGTGACCACAATAAATGTATTATTAAATGAGATTATCTGTTATTCTTTGTGTTAAAATGGTCTTCCTTAGGCAGTGGGAAGGAAGCTCTGTTTTAGATATAGAAAAAACTCCCAGTTACTAAAAAGTGCATCATTATAAAATCTACGAAGAGGGGGATCCCTGGGTGGCTCAGTGGTTTAGCGCCTGTCTTTGGCCCAGGGCGTGATCCTGAGGTCCCAGGGTCGAGTCCCACATCGGGCTCCCTCCATGGAGCCTGCTTCTCCCTCTGCCTGTGTCTCTACCTCTCTCTTTCTCTCTGTGTCTCTCATGAATAAATAAATAAAATCTTAAAAAAAAAATACAAAATAAAAAAAATAAAATCTACGAAGCTAGCAAAATGAAAGAATTTGGAGAAGAATATAAAGAAGCGTCAGTACATTTAATCAATATCAAGTATGTACATAACCCATTCTGAATATCATCAGAGCAAAAGCAGAACTTGCACCACTAGGTTTCTAGCTACTAAAGCTGCAGTGAGCGGCTTTCTTCATCCTTCTTGAAGTTAACACATTTATAATAATTGTAAAATGAAGGATTTGGATGTCATAAATCATTAATACCTTTCACGCAGAAAGATCAAAAGGTATCACCTTCCTCTCCTCTGTAAGGAGTTACAAACCAATTTTACCCCATCAGAGATATACTTTTTCCATGTTGGCAGTGACCCCCCCAAAACACGAGAACATACAACTCAGCAACGCAGACAATCCATGTTAATCACAATTTTTAGTACTCCAGAAAACCAAGGAGCTCTCTTGATATTTATTAAACCAGACATTTCGGGCAGCCCTGGTGGCGCAGCGATTTGGCGCCGCCTACAGCCTGGGGTGTGATCCTGGAGACCCGGGATCGAGTCCCACATCAGGCTCCCTGCGTGGAGCCTGCTTCTCCCTCTGCCTGTGTCTCTGCCTCTCTCTCTGTGTCTATGAATAAATAAATAAAATCTTTAAAAAATAAAAAAATAAAAAAAAAAATAAACCAGACATTTCTTTCACAGGCTAAGAGTAAAACCAGCACCCTCATTTCCTGATGTGAATATGATACTTAAAGACCCAAGCAAGTGTCTCTTAGGTTTCAAATATACAAGACAACAATCGTTCTGCATTCATTCTTTCCCATCAAAGCATGGGGGGAAAGAGCACAGAATCATCCCACATAAACCACCTTTAAAGACTTACAGGCTGCAGAGTTACTTCTATAAAGTAAAGAAAACGTGGGGTGCTCGGGTGGCTCAGGCAATAGTGTGACCAACTCTTGGTTTCAGCTCAGGTCATGTTCTCAGGGTTGTGAGGTCAGCAGGGAGTGTGCTTGAGATTTTCCCTCTCCCTACTACCAAGCTCCATCTCTCTCTCTCTCTAAATGAATATTTTAAAAGAAAGAAACCGTGCCCCACAGTGGAGATGGGTTGCGATTATCCATTAGTGTAAAAGTCACTTCCACCATCAATGAACAAATGTCAATGCCACTCACGCAGGTGATACCGGGTGAGAGGCTAGAAAGAAATCAAGATATAAACGAGATGTTCTGTAAACATCTATGGTGTACACTGATGACTGATTTCAAGCCCAAATGTCTAGAACTCGTGACAAAAAGTGAAAAGCTCGTGATGAATGTGGTCTCTCTTCTAGATGTATTCATGTTATGCTAACCTGCTCGCCCATCTCTGACAAGAGAAAACATTTTAAGTGAATAAAAGAGAGAGCTCAAGGTCCAATTTGCTAACTCGAGTAACACCCTATCATTTTGTAGCTTTCCTCCAAACATGGCCCTGCTGTTCCTTTGGAATTTTTAAAGACCTAGGATTTTGGTAATTATAACCATTTCAGAAATAGTTACTGAAAATCTAGTCACCTACATGCATGTACGTTGCTTCAAATGTTTGCCTGCAAGTCTTGGGTTTGTAAAGAGACTGCATACAGAATCTTACTTTTATACCCAGGATCTTCTCACCCCGAAATATTCTACTTCCTGGCTACCAAAACTCCCCCTCTCTCAAGAGCTACTTATGATTGACACATCATCACCCTGATCTGGTCTGAGGAATCCTAACTCTTCTTTTATAAAGGTTTCAAGGGGCACCTGGGGGGCTCAGTGGTTGAGCATCTATCTGCCTTTTGGTCAGGTCATAATCCCCAGGTCCTGGGATCAAGTCCCACATCGGGCTCCCCACAGGGAGCCTGCTTCTCCCTCTGCCTGTGTCTCTGCCTCTCTCTGTGTGTCTCATGAATAAGTAAATAAAATCTTCTAAAAAAAATAAATAAGGTTTCGAATTAACAATGTAAGCTTTGGGAAATGCAGGGTGGGGGGGAAAGCCTGCTCCCTTTCTCTACCCCCCCCCTTACACACACACACACACACACACACACACACACACACACACACACGAGCAGCAGTAACAACATGGGACACTTGCTTGGTCTTTGCAAACAGGCTCCACCATCCAGTCAGTAATTGGCTCATAAATTTCATTCATAACTTGAAACAGAAAAGGCCCAAAATGAGCGATCTGTAATTTTAAATGTTGTCATTATTCTCCTGGCTGCAAGCGGTTAAAGGCGGCTTGCAAGCTCATGAATTACGGGTGCAGTTTATTGCTCTGAATAAGCTCTGAACAGGCACAGTATTTCAGGAAGCTGGAGATGAGGGGAGAGGTCGTTCGCAAAGCCCAGATGCTTCCATGGAATGAAGCTTAAATGTCAACTGTCCAATACTAGGAGTGATCCTTTCTGCTCCCAGGCCCCCAGCTTTTCCTCAATGCCCAGGGCACACCTCTAAGGTGGAGTTTTACACATGTAATATTGTGCATTTTTCCTTAAAATGTATTTCAGATCGCCTTCATCTTTTAGCAGAGGGTTTTGTTTTTGTTTTGTTTTTAAGATTTTGAGAGAGAGAGAGAGCAGGGGAGGGGCAGAGGGAGAAGCTGACTCCACTCACGCTGAGCAGGGAGCCAGGTAGGGAGCCAGACATGGGATGTGATCCTGGAATTCCAGAATCATGACCTGAGCCAAAGGCAGACCCTTAACCGACTGAGACACCCATGTGCCCCCCAAAGTAGACGTTTTTAAATGCTTTGGAAAAGAAAGGTAAAGCAAGTCAGAGAACTAGAAAAACCACATCCAGTCTTCACTGCTAAAAGATTTTCCAATAGATTTCAGTTCATGTATCCTAGTTCTACACCATCCCCACCCCAAATGAAGAGTTAAACAAACACACTCTGGAATTAGTGATTTATTCCTCCAAACACTGGACTGATGAGAAAAAACGTTTTGTGTTTATCTGGAAGTCCAGGGATGGGAAACATCAGAAACTCTGGGTTGAGGGGAGACTTGGTAGGTAGTTCAACAGTTCTTCAGAAGCCCACAGCCACAGAGCCTGAGCTCTTGCCCTTGGCTAGATGGATGTACAAGTTTTTAAGGGACAGTAGGAAAGTGATAATCAAGAGAAGACCAAGTGATCATCCTCAAGGCAGGCAAGTCAGACCAACAGAAAAAATGATTCAATTCCACGTATCTTATCTCATTCACCCACGCCCACGCCCACCCCTTTGAAGTAAGGAAACAGGCAGGGTTGCCTCAGTAACTTCCGGCCAATTGAGGATTGCTCTGGAAACTGCAGGAGGCCATCTGGGTGGCCCCGAGCTATGGTACGGTGGGAATAAAAGGAACAGAGACAAAGACCATAGGTCTTGGCAGAGCTGGGCAGCCTTATTTCCTCTGGCAGGCCGGACTGAGCGGGAAACCAGTAGTTCTGAATGCAAGACAACCTGGGTTTGGATTCCAGCTCCACCCCCTCTCCTAAGTTTAAATTCCTTGCTGGGGGGCAGGGGGGTACTGGAGAACACCAACTTTGAGAGCTGATGTTATTTTTAGCTTAATGATATAAGAGAATATGGCCAGAAGCTGGGACTCAACAAATATTTTGGTTTCCCCTACCCCTTTCCAAAGAAGGGGTCCCATTAGTGTGCAGACACTCTCCCCAGAGATAGATGCCACGTCTTCCCTGGGTCAAACACACCTGGAATGCTGTTGGGGAGAAACTGGAAAATTTCGTGACCCTACTGATGCCTTCATTTTTACAAAATGGTTATTGACAGAGGACACGTAAGTACAACACAGTCAATATTCTTCACACAACTCTGGTCTTTCCTGAAGGGGATTCCAGGGAACCCTAGGCTGGCAGGTATTATCAAAACTGGGGTTCACTGATTAACTGGGTTTGAGAAATGTCAGGCTAAGCAGACTTCCTTCTCTTAGGTTTGTTCGTGTGCACTGTGATTTCTCTAAGAAAGAGTCCTAGGACCCTTGAATCACCTGCCCACTGAAGCTTCTTCCCTCCCTTGCATAATGTATTTCTCAGAACACACTTGCAATATACCTACCACACAACCTTGTCTCGTTCAATGTTGTTGGGATTGATTCAGGTCTTTGAGGGGAGGGAGCTTTCCTAAGTAATAAATAAATGAATGCTCACTGTAAAAAGTAAATGAAACTGAGTGTATCAGGGAAAAAAACAGTTCATTTTCTACAGCTCAGAGAAACTGAAAAAGGCAATTATCCTAATCCTTTGAGATTTCCACCGTACAAATAACAAAGTTATTAACAAAACATAGCTACAAACACTCATGAAATTGCAAGTTCTCACTGTCGTTATGAACTCAGAACCCTTCACAACACTAGGACTTCATTATAAATTGTCTAGCAAAAACTAGCAGTCCCTTGTTCAGAAAATACTTTATTTTTACAATCTATAAAAGTGTAAGAAAATAGAGAGGAGTCCTGAGAAACTATCTAATAAATTAACAAACTGAAAACAAAATGACTTGAGCTACAATTCAAACGTAGTTTTGGATTACATCAATTTCTATTGCCATATACGAAGTTGGATAAACTCCCCAAAATGTCTTGGTTACTAAATTTCTGCTGACGAGGCACCTGGCTGGCCCAGTCAGTAGAGCACGGAACTCTGACCTTGGGTTCACGAGTGGGAGCCCCATGTTGGAGATAGAGATGGCTTTAAATAATAATAGGGGTGTCTAGGTGGTTCAGTTGCTTAAGCACCTGACTTCAGCTCAGATCATGATAGCAGGATCCTGGGATTGAGCCCCATGTCCAGGGTCAGCCCCACCACGCCAGGATCAGTGCTCCATATTCATGGGGCACTTGCTTCTCCCTCTCCCTCTGCCTCTCCCCCACACTCATGCTCTCTCTGTCTCTCTCTCAAATTAATAAATAAAATATTTAAATAATAACAAATTTTTGCTAAAGCATTCCCAGGGAGATTCCCTTAAGGAACATGCATCACACTGTAAATGTGATGTAACAGTCTTAGATCTCTTTGTGCACAGACTTGAATTACTATAAGAGCAAGAAAAAATTTATTTCCCCAGTCTTTTCCTTGCTCTACTTTCTGAATTTTCTCTACTCCTTTCAAAAGGAAAAACATTAACGTGTTATGTTTGAAGACAAAATAGAGGGTTCACTAAATCATCTAATATTTGATTTTTTTTTTCCCATTCCCCTGCCTGTAGTAAAATGTTAGTATGGCTACCACAAGTATCATGTAGAAAAGATTCCAAAAAGATTCAAAGAGGCTAGGACCTGCCACAGGCCATGGTCTAGAAGTAAAGCAGAGAAGAATGAATGGAACTTAGCAACCCTGGTGAGTAAGGAAGCAAATATCCCTAGCAAGACTCATATGCGGTCTGGGAAAGGATGGGACTTATAAAAGCTAAGCACATAAGTAGTAGACAAAAGCGAGCCGAAGAAAAATAGTTAAAAACACCAAATTCAAACAACACCTATGAAGATGGCTTGGTTTAGGAATTCTGCGACTTGCGATGCCTACCCCAACGGGAGTGGACACTTAACAACGGAGGCCCACGGAGGATGTAAGCAGGAAGCTACACTATAGACAGAAGCCACCCCTGAGGTGCTGTGAATACTGTAGCATAAACCAAAATGGAAAATGAAATTGAAGATTAAAAAAAAAATTTTTTTTTTCGTTAACGGCATCAAAGACCATAAGACAGTCAAGACAGAGAAGGGGCTGGGAAGGCATAAGATGAGCCTGGGACATCCAGCTGGGTAGGAAAGTAAGGGAATGTCCAAAGAACCAAAGGGCCAGGTTACAGGGACACAGCCAAGGTCTCAAAGGGCCCCTCAATATTAATCTCCTCGCTGATTAAACTATGGTTTTTATATGAGGACATTCTCATTTTTTTAAGAAATTCACACATGGGTATCTGGGGAAAAGGGGGGTTAAGCCTGCAACTTACCCCTCAACGGTTCAGATTTTACTAAGTATGTGCTGGAAGAGGAACACAGAGACAGGAGAGGAAAGAACACAAACACAATGAAAGGTTAAAAAATGACAGCAATCCTTTGTACTATTTTCACAACTTTTCCTTTAAAAGTAAAGTTGAAAACACACCATAAATTGAGGAGGGAAAGGGAAAAAAGAAAAAGCATGAAGGACAGAAATCACCAGGAGTTGAAAGATGGACAGGGTATCAGTGTCGCTGCTTTAAGAAGAGTTGCGGCCAGTGACTTCTCTAGCAAAGCCCACAAGCTTGAGGGCACCTGGGTGGCTCAGGGGTTGAGCGTCCATCTTTGGCTCAGGTCCTGATCTCGGAGTCCTGGGATCAAGTCCCTCATCGGGCTTCCAGCAGGGAGCCTGCTTCTCCCTCTGCCTATGTCTGTCTCTCTCTGTGTCTCTCGTGAATAAATAAATAAAATCTTTAAAAAGAGAGAGAGAGTAAAAACACAAACATAAGTTAAAAAAAAAAAAAACAAGCTCAAATACCCCAAAACGGATGCCATTCGAAGGCACTACAAATGCCCAACTGCAGTCACGTCTGCCAAGAATCATGCCAAGACTAATAAAAAGTAGCATTTACTTCAGACTAATAAAAATGTTACTGACAAAGCCACTTATAAAAAATTGGTACTGACAGAGGCATTTCTTTTCGTAAGTTATTCAAAAGATAAAAGGAAACTTAGCTTTTTTGGACTGAAAAGAAGCAGGATCAGAAAATGAAGTAGGAGGGGGTGGCAGATGGGGAATCACCTTTCCATATGCACTTCTAGATTCAAACCACAGGCCTAGCATGGTGCCTCTCTTTTGCATGTTTATGTGAGACCTGAAATGTTTTTCCAAATATAGAACCAGAAGAGGCAAAGAATAAAGACCTGCTCAGTAATGAAATATACATTTCTTCAACTCTACCTCATTGTACAGTGAACAGCCACGACTTCCAGCAATACCAACAGGATTTTCACAACACAACGAAGCAAGTACACCAAACACTGTTCAACTACACACGCGGAGAAGGTCATCAAATTCCATGTCTCAAAAGCAAATAAATGAATGAATGAATACATTTATAAATACAAAAATAAATATATTTAAATATATAATAATATATAATATATAAATAAATATATTTAAATATAAATATATAAAATAAATATATTCATTCATTCATGCATTTCCGTGTCTCTGGTGTCCCACACCTCCAGTCAGTTGAGTTAGGGCACACACTCCACATAAGGGCCAGAGTAAAACAGCTGATCAATTAAAAAGATCTTTTCCTTGGGGCACCTGGGTGGTGTGCTTCATTAAGTGCCTAACTCTTGGTTTCGGCTCAGGTCATGCTCCCAGGTCAAGGAATCGAGCCCTGCATCAGGCTCCATGTCAGCGGGGAGTCTGCTTGAGTTTCCCTCTCCCTCTGCCCCTCTCCGCTCCTGCACATGCACGCGTGCTCTCTCTAATACATAAATCTTTTAAAGGGGAGTGAGGGAGGGACACCTGAGTGGCTCAGTTGTTTGGGTATCTGCCTTTGGCCCAGGTCATCATCTTAGGGTCCTGGGATCAAGCCTGCATCAGGCTCCATGCTCTGCAGGGAGTAGGCTTCTCCCTCTGCCCCTCCCCCTGCACCTGCTTTCTCTCACTCTCTCTCTCTCTCAAAGTAAAATCTTTAAAAAGAGAGAGATTAATTTTCTTTTCCTCAGGGGCGCCTGGCTGACTCAGTGAGTAAAGCATGCAACTTATCGTCTTGGGGTTGTGGATTTAGGCCCCATGCAGGATGTAGAGATTACTAAAATTTTTTTAAATCTTTAAAAAAACTAAAAGGGGAATCCCTGGGTGGCTCAGCGGTTTAGCGCCTGCCTTTGGCCCAGGGCGCGATCCTGTAGTCCCAGGATCAAATGTCGCATCAGCCTCCGGGCATGGAGCATGCTTCTCCCTCTGCCTGTGTCTCTGCCTCTCTCTCCCTCTCTATCATGAATGAATAAATAAAATCTTTTAAAAAAAAAAATCTTTAAAAAAACGAAAAGGTCAGTTAAAATGGCCCTGATGCTAACTGCTTCACACTTCTTGAAATCTTAACTTATTACATTAACATCAGAAATGATGCATCTGGTCACACCAATAGTCCACATAATGTGATGGACGTTGGTTCTGTAACAGGGAGTTACCACGCGGTAGACAAATTCTAGTTACCTGTTATACTGTGTTCAGGTTATCTAAATCCTGGAAGTGATAAGCAGATTTCCTCATTTAAGAAATTTTATTACTGCCCCACCAAAAAGAAACGGTTCTCTAAGCATTACCTTCTCTTCTAAAACAACCTCTGTTCTAAGATCCTCCCTCTGTCCCCAGCTCCCAGGTACTTCCCAGGTGACAAAAACCTTCCCCTGCATCTCTTCTCCATTAGGAAACAGTCAGGTAGAGAGGTCCTAACACTGAAGCCAGCCCTCATCAGAGCTGAGGCTGTATAGCCCCACCACCCCAGCTTAAAAAACCTTTGTTTATGATTCATTGATTCTTGATTACCAATAGGAAAAATTTCTACTTCTCCAGCCTCATCCCCTCTCCATGCCCTGTACCGACCTCTCCACCTCAGCAAATATACACACTAATATATACAGTCACACATGCATATACACACACCACACACACACTCTGCTCCGGGCCCTGTGCTTTCACATATCTCCCCAAGGCCAGCAATGTTCTTTGGACCTGTGTCTATCACCACTCCAGCCCCAGCCTTTTATCTAACTTCTTCTACTTACCCTTAATAAGAGACTGGCTTCCTCCAGGAAGCTCTCTCTTATTTACCCATCTCACTCCAAATGGGCTTACCCACCTAACTCCAAGACTACCTCCTTTCTGGAAGCTTCCTACTTCCATGGCCTACTCATGACACCCAGTTCACTGACATATATTATAAGCATCAATCTATGAACCTGTCTCCCCTGCTGAACAGTGAGATCTTTAAGATAAGGAACACCCTTACTGGAAGATACTAAGATACAATCCATGTTTACTACACAAATAAAAGAACACTGAACTAGACCCAGGCTCAGGCATTTACCGTGTCCATTCAAAACTAATGCCCACTAATTCGTTTGTTTGCAAAATACCTGTCCCTTCAAAGAAGGAGACTGCTTTAACACTGAATTTCAAAATAGCTTATTAGTAGAACGTTTAACAGGTATCAACAGGTATCACAATTTAGGTAAGAAAGAGGAAAGAAGTTGTATGTGAAGATGGCCTAATTCCCTTACCACCATGAATTCATAATGTTTCACAAGATCTACCATTTCTACAGATGGGCTCAAGATGGGTATAGGGGGAGAAAAATGTGAGTAGACCTAAATCCAAATAAAAATCACCAATTACAAAGGTTAACCACACTCTGGCACATTCCAGAGTTCAGGAACTCTCCCCCGTCATGCCCCCTAGAGAAGTAGGACAGGTTCAAAGGCATCAACAAGCATCAGGCCCTGCAAGTGAAAGTCATCTCCTCTCTGTGAGGGCCCCCGACACCCCATGCATCTGGAGGTAGAAAAAAAAGAAAAAAAGTTAATAACTTACAGTTAGCTAGGTAATAACCTTCCTTTAATTGGTCTTACACATTTTAGGGATACATAGCTTTCCAAAGGCAAACAGTTCTCAAAGCTTGAAGGCAAACAACGGTCCTGAGTGCATTCTTGCCAACTGAACATGAAAATCTTTCTAGAACGGTATCCCTTCTTTTTTTTTTTTTCTTCCCATCTTGAATTAAGAAAAAACTAGGGCAGCCTGGTTGGCTCAGCGGTTTAGCGCCACCTTCAGCCCAGGGTGTGATCCTGGAGACCCGGGATGGAGTCCCACGTCAGGCTCCTTGCATGGAGCCTGCTTCTCCCTCTGCCTGTGTGTCTCTGCCTCTCTCTCTGTGTCTCTCATGAACAAATAAAATCCTTAAAATAAAATAAAATTTTAAAAAAAGAAAAGAAAAAACTAGAGGGGCACATGGGTACCTCAATGGTTGAGCGTCTGCCTTTGGCTCAGGATGTGCTGGGATCACGTCCAGCATGGAGCTCTGCACAGGGACCCTGCTTCTCCATCTGCCTCTGTCTCTGCCTCTCTCTCTGTCTCTCATGAATAAATAAATAAAATCTTAAAAAAAAAAAGATAAAAAAATATTACAACTAAACTTTCAGGTAACTCTGGATTTCATAGTTTCAAGATTTTATTCTTTTTTTTTTTTTTTTGTAGTTTCAAGATTTAAATATTCCAGCGGGCTTTAGGGTGCCATAATGATCCACACACCCTCACTGAGCCTTTCTGGGGAAAAGCGCTATTGTATTTCTGGTGAATCATTAAATATAACAAGAGGCTTTAAGATACCCACTTCCGGGACGCCTGGGTGGCTCAGTGGTTGAGCATCTGCCTTTGGCCCAGGGTGTGATCCTAGGGTCCCAGGATCGAGTCCCACGTCGGGCTCCCTGCATGGAGCCTGCTTCTAACCTTTGCCTGTGTCTCTGCCTCTCCCTCTCTGTGTCTCTCATGAATAAATAAAAAAAATATTAAAAGAAAAAAAAAGATATCCACTTCCACTAGCCCGGACAGTCTGTACTTGGTAATCTACCCTAAAGGAAACAAAAGGCTTAATATACAAAAGATGGTCATACTTGTGTAGCAACACCAAAATTCAAAACAATTTAAAATCTTTAAATATAGAATGATTTTTAAAAATACACACACACCTGGGCTGTACTTTCACTGAATAAATGCATGCCCATTACCATTGTTATTATGGAAAAAGAACAAATACAAAAAAGAAGCTGCATCGCACAGGACTGGGAAATGGAGGGAAGACCTAGTAAGATTCACTTATTATGAAAATCTAAAGTGAAGGGGTTGTTTCAGAAAAGGCATAGATGGCAATCAGGTGGGGGTAGAAAAAAATGGTTATCATGGAAAATAGGTAATAACAAACCTAGTGGAAAAAAGAGAAAAACAAAATTCGCATAAGGGCATTAAAAACATTACCTGCATGGGGGGCTGGAACAGCTGTAGAAAGAAAAATAAAATGTTTACAGGGGTTGTGTGGGGTCTTGGAGTGAGGAATCCCTTCTTCTCTGCCTTTTCCTGTGGTTTCTGTATTACTACTTGAGAAAAAAAGTGTTACTTTAAAATATGCGTGTGTGAATTAGGCAGGAAGGCAGCATTCCACCCCTGAGCTGGGAGGTCTGGCTGCCTATTCGGTAGACTGCCACACAGCACTGTGATTTGGGATGTCATGGACTCGGCTACTTCCCTTCACCTGATGGTCAGAGCTCCCTCCTCCTATAGTCCAAGAAATTCCCCTTCTTGACTTAACTTTTACTTCAAGTCTGATGCAGGCTGAGAAACCAGATCATTTAAGTCACTTAGAACTAGCAGGGGAAATACCAGATTGTGCCCGAAACAGCTCCTTTGCTTCACTTGATGCAGACATAACACATGTGAAAGGTGAGGATTTTTTTTTTTTTTTTTTTTTTTTTTTTGGTGGGAAGAGTCAAAACTTCAAGAAGATGAATAAAGGCACACTTCCAACCCAAGAGAAGAAAAACACCTTTACCAGGATGTCACTCAGTAACTCTACAAGCTCAATCAAATGTGAATTTCTTCAAACCTCTTTCAGCCTCTTTGAAAATCAACTGTTCATCACATAAACCTAACTCTGGCCCAGACAGTAATGCTGCTACCCGTTTCAGGAAAGTGCTAACGATTAGCCATATTCAAGCTGACAGGGACATGGAGCAGCTGGAATGTTCCGGGGTACAAGATGGTGCGGGCACTTTATACAACTGGGGGCGGCGATTGTATAACGTGAAACCTACACTTGCTCCCTGACCCAAGGACACACCTCAGGATATACCCCTGAGAAATTAACACCTTTGACAATTTGAAGCCTTGAACTCAAAACGCAAGCAGCCACTCAAGCCAAACACGGGAAATGATCCAAAGCCCATCAACCAGCAGGTACACTAACTGTGTGGTGTCCACACAGTGCAAAATTATTCAGCAATAAAAAGCAACTCATACATGCAAGACCACAAATAAACCTGAAGAGATCAAGCTGTGGAGAAGAGGCAATACTTATCTTTGGTGACAGAAATCAAAGCAGTGGCTGGAAGGAGATCTAACAACTACAAAGGGTGTAAGAGAATACTTGCAGAATGATGAAAATCTATTATAACTTGGTGAGAGGTACATGAAGGGATATAGGACTACCAAAACTCAAAGAACTATATACTTGGAATCAGTGTTGGTATGTAAATACACCCCAACAGATGTTTGCAAATGCAGCTATAGGCAAAGCTATTATTTTTATTAGTTAAAATTAGGATTAACATTAAAAAATTAAGAATCTTCTCCCTCCCTTCTTCCATTATGATAAGTAGTTCACTGGCTTATAGATTTACCTGGGTTCCCCCCTCCCCCCCACAACTAATGCAGTCCATTCAGTCTGTTGTCCTGTTTAAGTCAAGTTTTTAAAGTATGCAAGAGAGGGAGCGTGGCTGGCTCAGCCAGAAGAGCATGTGACTCGATCTCAGGGCTGTCAGTTCAAACCCCACGCTGGGTGTAGAGATTATTTAAATAAAACTTTTAAATAAAATAAGTAGGATTAGAAAAAAATTAGCATTAACACAAACTAAAATATATTCTTCCTAGACCATTCCGCTCCCAAGAAGCACACGATTAGGCTTCCTAGAGAAGCCAGGCACAAATCCACTCCTTCTTCTTCTGGTTCACTGAATCCCTCCCTCAGACTCAGCCTGCTGCAAGAAGAAATTATAATCACTTCTTAGAGGCCCACCTCAATGCCACCTCATGGGTCTGAATCGTTAACTTTCACCAACCTGTCAGGATGGTTTCTTCGTCTGTGCAACCAAGTGTCCACCAACAAGAACTTCCTCAGTGACATCTCTCTTTGGCCCTTAGCCCCTCTCCATGACTTGGGACCATCAACCCCTGCTCTGTGTGTCCCAGCCTCTCAGCCTGACCACTATCAACTAGTACAGGCTCTGCTGCTCCGCAATAAGAAAAGGTAACCTCATGATAAGATCAGAGGCCTGGGGCCCAGGGCAGTTAGCATCCAATGGCTCTGAGGGCCTTCTCCTTTCCTTCCCTCCATTCTTCCCTTCTCCCCGCCCCAGTACACCAGGCAAAATCCAAATATTCACCTTTATAACCCCAGAGGGCCTACTTAATGCCTTATGATACATTCTCTAGCTGCAGGGAGAAAAATAACCTCAGGGAGAATCTAGAAGGGGCCTTATCAGGATCCCCCCCCTCATGTTTGCAAATGAACAAGCTACAGTCCAAAACAAGTCACTCTTTCATACATCTAAGAGAAACTGAGCACCTAAAAGGTACCAGGCAGTGTGAGGCAGAGGGACCAATGTCATGTGTTCGTAAAACACATATGAACATACACACATACACATCTAAGTTTTTATGAAAATTTATGTATAGCGGGGGTGAGAGGGTGGGAAGGAGCACCTGGGTGGCTCAGTCAGCTAAGTTATCTGCCTTTGGCTCAGGTCATGATCTTGGGGTCCTGGGATTGAGTCCCTGCATCAGGCTCCCTGCTCCGTGAGGAGTCTGCTTCTCCCTCTCCCTTGATCATGCTCTCTCAACTCTTAAATAGGGATCCCTGGGTGGCACAGCGGTTTGGCGCCTGCCTTTGGCCCAGGGCGCAATCCTGGAGACCCGGGATCGAATCCCACATCGGGCTCTCGGTGCATGGAGCCTGCTTCTCCCTCTGCCTGTGTCGCTGCCTCTCTCTCTCTCTCTCTCTGACTATCATGAATAAATAAATAAAATATTTTTAAAATTAAAAAAAAACTCTTAAATAAATAAATGAAAGAAAGAAAGAAAAGAAAAAGAAAGAAAAAAAGGAAAGGAAAGGAAAGGAAAGGAAAGGAAAGGAAAGGAAAGGAAAGGAAGAAAAAAGAAAAGAAAAGAAAGAAAAGAGAAAAGGAAAGGAAAGGAACGAAACGAAAAGAAACGAAAAGAAAAAAGAAACAAAAAGAAAAGAAAAATTAATTTACGTGTACAGGTAGGTGGGGCTTATATCCCACTCCAAGGGAGGGACTGAGACAACTCTGCATTCCTATGTTCTACTTCATCTCTCACCCTATCCACCCACAGGCCTCACTCACAGCCCCTGGAGCCACAGCCTAGAATTTTCACACTTCCTGAGCTTTTCTCACGTGGTTTGGTCCCCCTGCTTATGGTGCTATCTATGTCATCAAAGATGTCAGCATTTCACAAGTGCCTATGACATTGCACTAGACACCAGGGATGGATCGGGGGACAGTCACCGCACCCCCAACACTCACACAGCCACAGAGCTCCCCCCATGGGAAGCAGGAATCCTACAAAGCATCTCATAAATGCCCACTATTCAAAGGGCTGCAGCTACGGACAGGGCGCCGTGGCGGCATGTATATCACAGGCTCCTGACCTAGAAAGCCCGCTCTGAGGACATTTAAGCTGAGTCCAGGGAGCAGTGGGACAAAGAAAGCTCCAGGCTCAGGAAACAGCTGCGGGGCGGTGGGAAGGAAAGGAGGGTCCAGGGGGTTCCAAGAGAGGATTCACAGAGCTCTGAAGTCTGCACTAAACCTGGCTGAGCAGTTACATCTTCATTTTCATTAACCTCTTACTGAAACTTAGCATTTCCTTCAACTATGAACCTAGGCAATCAACCAGAGATTAAAAGTACCTGTGAGGGACGCCTGGGTGGCTCAGCAGTTGAGCATCTGCCTTTGACTCAGGGCATGATCCTGGAGTTCCAGGATCAAGTCCCACATCAGGCTCCCAGTGAGGAGCCTGCTTCTCCCTCTGCCTGTGTCTCTGCCTTTTCTCTGTGTCTCTCATGAATAAATAAATAAATTTAAAAAAAAAAAGTAAAAGTACCTGTGAGTTTATATATTAAAAAAATCGTCAGAATTCTTATGTCACATTACATGGCTGCAGAGAGCACGAAATGCCGTCTGCTATCATGGCTCTGGAATTACAATTATTAGACTCCACCCACCCCACAATGAGGGCTTGTTATTTAGTAGGGGATTCCAAAGCCTGTATTGCCAATATCATAAACTGGTTTTTTAGTATTCTGATGGCTGTATTTCAAGGTAATGTGTTCCCTCTGTCATCTTGAGTCTTTTAAACATTTGTAAACATTGTTAAGAAAGGGGTCAACAGGGGACCCCTGGGTGGCTCAGTGGTTTAGCGTCTGCCTTTGACTCAGGGCGTGATCCTCAGTACCAGGATCGGGTTCCCTGCGAGGAAACTGCGTCTCCCTCTGCCTGTGTCTCTGTCTTTTTCTGTGTCTCTCATGAATAAATAAATAAAATCTTTAAAAAAAAAAGAGGTCAACAGATTTCACCAGACTGCAAAAGGTTAAAGCACCTTTGGGATAAAGAAAAAGACATGTTGGAGGGGGTGCCTAGGTGGCTCAGTGGGTGGGCGTCTGCCTTTGGCTCAGGTCGTGATCCCAGGGACCTGGGATTGAATCCTGCATCGGGCTCCTGTTCCTAGGTCTCTGCCCCTCTCTCTCTCTGTGTCTCTCATGAAAAAATAAAATAAGGAAGAAAAACAAACATATGGAGCAGAGAACAAACAAGAATGGTTCAAGAAGATTTTCTGGAAGGGAAGGGGAAAGGAAGGTAGTACAAGGGCTGGAGCAGGTGCAGTCAACAGAACCCAGTAGGCATGGGCCAGAATGGAGACCCTGGGAGAGTTTGAAGGCTCTGGGAGGTTTTGAAAGCTCTAACAGGATCACTCTCCCTGCTGTCTGGAAAAGGGGTGAAGGACAAAGGGACATGCAGCAAAGATAAGGCAGGGGAGTGAGCTGGGACACTGGAGCTTCCCAGTGTGAGACTACAGTGCGCTGTGCTAGGGAGGAAACACTTTTAGGAAAAGTAGCATCACCAAACTTAGCATAACCAATATACAAAGAATAATCCTAGCTCTCTCCTTTGGAAGCTGCTGGTTGCTGAGTCAAGCCGCGTAAATCTGCTGTGCTTTCATCAAGTGGGTTTTAATATAGAAGTCTGATACATAATGCATGTTTATGCCTGCAAAAATTCCTTTACAAGAGATTCCAAAGGCTTTTCAAATTGTTCCAGTGCAACATGAATTTTATGGAGGCAAAAGGTTAGGAAACAAAAGACACTGCCTTCTTTTCTAGAATCCAGTTACCCTCTGACCTCACTTATTAGGGAATATGGTTAGAGAAATAGAAAATAAACAAAAGGTCTATGAGGCATCAGAAAGCAATTTCAGAGTTCATGCACAAAGGCAGTGACAGCTTACTTATCACAGAGGCCCAGTCCCATAATCAGAGATTTTTTTTAAACTCTACAGTAAAAGCCTAGTTAACTGGTTCCCACATTATAATTAATTACAACACAAACACAGATTTATGGAGACATTTACCGTGCCAACGGTTAAGTAGCAAGTGTCAAAAGAGGAAAAAAAAAAAATCAGGAAAAACTCCAGTTAAGGAAAGAAAAAAAAAACACACACAAGTCTAAAGCAGTTGTTCTAGAAGGCTTATAAAGCAGTTCTGCCCATCAAAATAAAACTTGTGGATGGTAAATACAAACAACAGAGGCAAACTGCATTGACTGCAGACCAGGCACGGGGCTCGGGGCTTAGGGCTCAGAGGCTCAGGGCCCATCTTCGAAGGGTCTAACCAACCCAAATCTGAATGAAAGCAAGGAGAGCTTCTATGATAGAAGTCGGCTTCTACTTCTGTGTTACTTTTCTGTTTCCTACCTTCCATGTATGTGACACAGTAGTATCCACTGTGCTCTTTTTCAAGACCATAAGACTAATAAACAGAATTTATGTACGTTTTTAATAAATTTACGTGGATTTTTGAATCCAGAAATTCTGACACACAGGCCAGAACTGTTTTCTCATATATCCAATGGGAACATTAATACATTATTTAGTACAGGATAATGGTGGCCATTATTAGGGGTGCCCGGTTGGCTGGCTCAGTAGATAAAGCATTAGATTGGGGGGGGGGGTTCAAGCCCCACCTTGGGTGTGAAGACTACTTAAAAATCAAATAAGGGACACCTGGATGGTTCAGTTCATTAAGCATCTACCTTCAGATTGGGTCATGATCCCAGGGTCCTGGGACCAAGTCCCACATCAGGCTCCCTGCTCAGTGGGGAGTCTGCTTGTCCCTCTCCCTCTATACCTGCCCCCCCTTGTGCTCACTCTCTAATATTTTTTTAAAAATCAAATAAAATATAAAGTAAATAAATAAATAAATAAGCTAACAGTACATTTTAAGCCTTATGGTACATAGATGGGGATCAACCCTAAGGTATCCATAACACGTGGCTGTTAAAGTCATTACCAGAAGATTCCAGAGAGCTGAGGTTTCATACCATTTTAGTTGTCGATATGGAGTACAGAGAGGATTAATAAACTGGAAGGTGGTATTTAAAAAGATGGGAAGTAATGAAGAGAAAAAATTTCTTAGAAAATATTCTTGTATTCTTGAGATCAGAAAAACATTCCTAAGCAGGACACAAAACTCATAAAGGAAAACCAAATTGGACTACAGAAAAATTTTAAACTTTCTGTAAGAGGAAAAACATTTTCAATACAGCAAAATGATAAAAGGCAGAGTAGAAGAAAATATTTATAAATGGATTTAATAAACATCCAGAACATAAAGAGCTCTGACAAGAAAAAGAAAATGACAAACCAATAAAAAATGGGCAAAGGTCAGAGCGCCTGAGTGGCTCAGTCGGTTGACAATAGACTCTTGATTTCAGCTCAGGTCATGATCTCAGGGTCCCAGGATTGAGAGGTGGGCTCTGCACTCAGCAGGAAGTCTGCTTGGGGTTCTCTCTCTCTCTCCCCCTCTCCCTTTGCCACCTCCCACCCATCTCTCTCTCTCTCTCTCTCTAATAAATAAAATATTTTCTTTTAATGGGCAAAGGTCATGAACAAAAGAAATATGGAAAGCCAACAGACCAACGAAGAACATGCAATACAGACAAATGAAAATTATACATGTTTATTTGTGAAGCACAAACTGAAGAAGCTTTAGAATACCACATGTTGGCAAGAAGGGAGGGAAATACTCTCCTACACACTGCTGGTGGGGACATAAACTGGTTAAACCTTTTTGGATGGAAAAAGCTCTTCCTGCTATAAAAACTGAGCACATACCATTGGACTTGGTAGCTCCAATTCAATCCTACGCCAACGTGCCCACATGTGTGAAAAATGTCCGGAAAGAAATTTGTTTCTAAGTAAACAAAACAGTGGAAACAACCTAAATGTCTATGGAGCGGCCCCTAAATGCCAGCAGGCACTCTACGAGGAAGGCAATCAGAAGGAAGCAAGCAGTTAGTTAAGTAACAGGCCACGGGTCCTGTCAGACGCAACAAAGCTTTAACAAAAGTGGCATGGAAAGATCTTGAAGGCACAGTCACATGAGAAAAGGCTAAAATCACACACCATGACCCATTTCATTTATACAAGCCAAGCAAAAGAAAAAAGGAAAGACAGACTATGTGCACAATAAATATGCACATAAATATACAGATAAAACTGAACAGGAGTAAAGGGAACGCAGAGGGATTTCCTATTCTCTGAAGGTTTTGGAATTGGATCCTGACATTTTTTTCAAAATTCAAAATTAAATTGAAATCTGTATACCACCATGTACTCTCACGTTCTTTTTCTTTTAAACACAAAGTTGTACCTTAACAGCAGCGTGTAAATCAAAAGGCAGTGAAGAGTCAAAGATCATCTGGGGCAAGCCCAAAATAGATTATCGGTCACCCAGCCAAACCATCACTTACTGTACAAGGGGCTTGCAGCCCACCTGCCCCACAGTCCTCTGGGCAGGCTGACCAGAACCCGCTGCCCAAAGGTACACGATATAGGGCCCTCTCACACTCACAAAAATTAAACTGTGGGATGCCTGGGTGGGTCAGCGGTTGAGCATCTGCCTTCAGCCCAGGGCGTGATCCTAGAGACCCACGGACAAACACAAAATCCAGGGACAGCAAGGAACCCGGTCAGCTTTTACTTTCAACATTTCTTCGAAGGCAGCCCCGGTGGCTCAGCGGTTTAGTGCCACCTTCAGCCCAGGGTGTGATCCTGGGACTCAGCCGGGCTCCCTGGATGGAGCCTGCTTCTCCCTCTGCCTGTATCTCTGCCTCTCTCTTTTTCTCTGTGTGTCTCTCATGAATAAATAAATAAAATCTTAAAAAAAAAAAAATACATTTCTTCGAGAGTAGGGACGGAAGCGGAAGGAATGTTTCTGGTTATGGGCCTTGCCATCACAAATAAATATCTATTAACACAAGCAGTTTAAAAAAACAAAACAAACATGGGGCGCCAAGGTGGCTCAGTGGATGAGGGTCTACATTCGGCTCAGGCTGTGATCCTGGGGTCCTGGGATCAAGTTCCACATCGGGCTACCTGCATGGAGCCTGCTTCTCTCTCTGCCTATGTCTCTGCCTCTCTCTCTCTCTCATGAATAAATAAATAAAATCTTAAAAAAAAAAAATTAAACCGTGACACACCTAAAACTCTCTAACATACCCCCCAAATCACTTACCAGCTACCAGCTAATGCATAAGGGCACTAGTTAACACATACACAGTGGCATTCCTTGACGTGCTTGGATTTCCAGGCTAGTAATAAACTTGTTGCAGAAAAAACAAAAATCACAGGTTAAAAATCAAAAGGTTTCCTTACTATCTTATGGTTCAGAAGAAACATACTAGGTTACCTTCAATATAGGTTGCAACACTCTATTTGAAGATCATCACCAACAACCACCTCCTATTAAAAAAAAAAACATCAAAATCAGACCTCTCTGCTCCTTCCACTGACAACTTAGCCAGTTCTTCATCATCTTCTTTAATGCAGAAGGAGAAGAGAATCGGGATGAGGATTATAGGAACAAGAGTATCCAAAAATCTAATTTTTTTTCTAAATTGGAAGAGAAAAAACCGAGAAACTAATTTCTCAACTTGGCCCTGCTTTAGTATAACTCGAACAAATTGAGAGAAGCTACATTACTACAGCTGAAAGAGAGCCAACGTTTACTTTGGCAGAAAAAAGCCAAAGTCATTGAAATTATTTTTTTTTTTATTACCACTAAAGTGCCGCAACAGGAGCAACAGCATGTTTATTTCTATCCTTTCTTAATGGATAACCAAGAGCACCATTCCAAATTTTCCAAAATCAGATTTGAGGGGGTAAGAAAGCAGACACTGGGTGATATACCCACACACAACAAGACTGTTAATCTTGGGAGTCTAAGCCATGAGTGTCCAGGTGTACATCAAAACACTCTTTCAGGGGATCCCTGGGTGGCTCAGCGGTTGAGCATCTGCCTTCGGCCCAGGGGGTGATCCTGGAGTCCCAGGACAGAGTCCCACATTGGGCTCCCTGCATGGAGCCTGCTTCTCCCTCTGCCTGGGTCTCTGCCTTTCTCTCTCTCTGTGTCTCTCATGAATAAATAAAAGTCTTAAAAAAAAAAAAAAAACACTCTTTCAGGGGTATCTGGGTGGCTGAGGGGTTGAGGGTCTGCCTTTGGCTCAGGTCAGAGTCCTGGGATCGAGTCCCGCATCAGGCTCCCTGCAGGGAGCCCACTTCTCCCTCTGCCTATACCTCTGCCTCTCTCACGAATAAATAGAAATAAAATCTTTAAAAACAAAAACAACCCTCCTTCAGCCACTTGACGTGAAATTCTTCATAATATAAAACATCAGGGCAAGGGACTTAAAATTAATCTGGATGAGCCTCAAGTTAATATGAAAACAGGGTAACAACATTTACTGACTGCCTGCCAAGTGCCGGGAGACCCAAAAATGAACCATACAGGTATTTGTCGACACAACCCTGTGCCCTTGTTCATACTATCTTCCCAGAAAAAGGCCAAGTGCCCAGCACACGGTGGACGCTCACTAGTGATACCAACAATATACAGTAAGCGTCCAGAGCTCACTAATGCTGAAACTTTAAGGCAGAGGCAGAGGTTTACTGGTGGTGAACTGGAACGGGGAAATGGGCCATAGAGCCACAGTCCTAAAGGACCATGACGTTGACGGCAAAGAGAGAGAAAACCATCTCCAACAGTAAGGAGATTGGAGGGTAGTGTTTCAGCAACGTGACCCATCAACCCAAGTTCGAGGAAATAATGGAGTCATATCAAGACCAAGACAGCCGGGCTGGGAGAGCTAAGGGAAGTGACAACAAGAGTTGCAAAGAAGTGGTGCTGGTAAAGGCTTTTATAAATTAGCAAGAAGAGAGATGAAGAGCAATACACTGGGACACATTCGTGACCACAGAACATCACTGAAAATATAAAGTATGCTGTACCATGATGTTCACCACATGGATTTATACACATTAAGTCAGACACACAAAATTAAGAGGAAAAAAAAACTGAGGGCACTTGGGTGGCTCAATGGTTGAGGTCTGCCTTTGGCTCCGGTTACGATCCCAGAGTCCTGGGACCAATCCTATATCACGCTCCCCGCAGGGACCCTGCTTCTCCCTCTGCCTAGGTCTCTGCCTCTCTCTCTCTCTGTCTCTCACGAACAAATAAAATCTTTTTTAAAAATAAAAATAAATAACAAAAAGCACCCACAGGACTAGGTTCTAATACCAGCTGTGTCCTCTTCTAACGCTAGATAGGACCAGCATCTCTTGGTGGGCCTGGGTGATTCTTCCCCACACTCAAAAGTTTTGTGGACCAAAGGTGTTATCTCTTTTTCTTAATTCTGGAATCATTTTTTATTCTAATTAAAAATCCAACTTTATCCTCTGTGAGAGGAATACTTTCCAGCTCTTTTAACTGGGAAACATTCACATTCAATCCCTCCCCCTCCCCCTCTTCCCTCCACTGTCCTCTTAATCCCCTCACCAACTCGAACAAACAAGGGTTCAGTCCCACCAAACTGAAAATCCCAGATAAAATAAGGTGTTCAACAGCCAGGGTGGGGCCAGGCCCAGGGTGGATTTCCCCATGGCCACCAGCAGCTACCCAAGAGCAGGCTCACCCCTACAGCTGGGGAACCTCTCCCCCACCCATTCCTCCTACAATCAATTCCCTCAGGCAGCAGCTGGGACAGACAGGAGGCTGTGGAAGGGGTGGGCCCCTTCTCCTCCTGAACTACACCTTAATTATCATTATTCAGTCAAAATAATCTGAGTTCATATTCCTTACTAGAGTTAATTTTTTTTCCTTCCTTTTTTTTTTATGGCTTGTTCCAACAGTGTCCTCTCTGCCCCAGAACAGGAGCTTTTACTGCTTTCTCTCCATTTATCCATATTGTTCTTGCTAACGTTCCCCTGAAATATCCCCAAGCCTCTCTAACTAGATGGAATTCTCGATTGGTTTTTTTTTCCCCCAAACTCGGTTATCTATGAATAAGTTATATAGTAGAGAGAAATTTCTCGTTTCTTCTTAAAGTATTTTTGAAAATGTAATTACTGTAATGCTTTAGCAATAGCTGTTCAATTAATAAAAATCATCATGCTACCTTATTAAGTTATTATTTCCAACAACTACCTTAAAATGCAAAATGAGGCCCACTGATTAAAGATTCCTGTTTAGGGACACCTGGGTGGCTCTCAATAGCTGACTGTCTGCCTTTGGCTCAGGGGGTGATCACAGGGTCCTGGGATCAGAGTCCTAGCATCTGGCTCCCTGAGCCTGCTTCTCCCTCTGCCTATGTCTCTGCCTCTCTCTCCGTGTCTCTCATGAATAAAGTAAAACCTTTTTAAAAAGTAAAAATAAAATCAGCACAATGGAGTGAAGTATCTTTAATAAAGCTGCATACAGTTTGGCTTGGAAAATAAATGATTAAATAAAATCAGCAAAATGGAGAAAACAGATTCTCACCTCTGGTCCCACCCACCCCCACACGGCATACTGCTTTAGGCCATTTATCCCTCAAAAGCCAAGTCTGTTCATCAGTAAAAATAAAAAAATAAATCTTGCTTTGCACAAGTGTGTGAGTATATATATAGTGTATCTACTTGAATGCTTAATGCTGTTCTAACAGGCAAAGCACTCACACGTGGTAGTTAGCGGAGTTAGAACACTAACTCACAAGGAATTGAAAATCTAAAGGGAACTGTAACTTTCCAATGAAATACATGATGACAACGTTTTGCTTTATAGGATGTGTTTCCTTTTCCTTACGGTATACCTAGGGTTTCTCTGTTGATGGCCCTGTAACTTGGGGAGACGTCCAAAAAGCAACCAAATTGTGCCAGGCCTACGACCAAGAAACAACCTTAGCAATTCTGTGAACAGCCTTTGGAAATCCTAGGGGGCACGGATGACACACAGAAGGACCAGGCTCTAAAGACAATAGTCCAGCCTGTCTCTCCGTCAAGGCCAGTCTCTGTGCCAGTCCCTGACACATCCATGAGCCAACAAAACCTCCTGCCTCCTTCTGTGAGGCCCCCGAACCTCTGACCCAGTGAAGAATAAGTACAGAAGAAAGACGGGTTCTCTGGTCAAGGGGCTGCCAATGAGTTCTAGACCCTTCAAAACAAGCTCTAGGAAGACAGAAAAACAGAAGGACTAGGCTGGATGAACTATTTACCTGTTACAGTGGTCACCTTCCACCCCCCAACCAGCCATCCAACCCTAGAACTCCTCCTTTGGCTCTCCCCAAGGCTCAGTATTGGACAGCACCAAATCATGCAGGACACACAGGATTCCCTAAATGCACTGACCAGTATTATGCTTTCCCTCTCCAGGGACACTTTAAACTCCTTTTGAACAAAGCTCAGATCTCCTACATCCTTTTAAATTTCCTAGATCACGTAGAATGCTTACGTATTCTAATAGGCATGTCTGCACTGCGTGGTGTGTTTTGTTTTTTTTTTTTGCAAGTCAGCCAAAATTGGACACTCAAGGGGAGGAGAGAGACTAACACAAAATTAAATTAACTAGAACATTTGTCAAGTCAAACTTTAGTGAGTTAGGTACCATCAATAGGGGAAGGAAGGGAGGAAACATCCATTTATCTCCTTCCCTCCAGCTCTGCCTCTTTTCCTCATTAGCATCAGGGAGAGAGCAAGGAAAGGCAATCTCCTTTTTTTTCCTTCTGAAAATTAAGATCGTCAGTTCCCTGCAAGCTGCTGGAACATTCTCTATACAGAAGCACTAAATAGCCTCCCCCTAGCACTTGCTAACTTTTTTTCTTCTAAGAAAATTTCCCCACTGCCCCAAAGCCCCACTATTCATGGCTTAATTTGCAAACCCCATTAGACAAAAAGTAGCAGAAAATTGCTGGTCCCATTTCATGCAGCACCTTCCCTGTAGCAGTGACACACAACCAATTAGGCTAATACGCCTGTGTCCCAAGAGGGGGAAAGGGGACAAAAGTCTCAACTTTTCTAAATGGAATGAAATCTTCCCCCACGACAGAAGCAAGCTTCAGAGGCTGAGAAAGGGGAATTGGCAATGCAGCTAAATTCACTATTTAATAATACAAGACCATAATCAACTGCAAGTCCTTGAACTTATATTATGCCTTTCTGCTGGGATGCTCATGTAATTTCAAATGTATTACTGTAAAATCCTGGTCATCAGGAGAGGCAAGAGAACAGGGGGGTGGGGGGTGAAGATGGATAAAATGGACTTTAATTAAAATATGAATAATCCAAGTCCAGCTAATTCAAAGCATCTGATTCAAACACCTCGTCAGCTGGGAAACAGCAGCTGCTTCCAATTACAAGCGATTTTGAATTAACCGGTATCAGTATCTAATGAAGAAGCTGTGTGTGTAGGAAATGTTCCAATTCAGCTGTGCACATGGCTTTTTAAAGCGAGGAAACGCCAAACATCCAAAGGCCTGTCTACAGAACCTCCTTCCAGGTAAGGACAAGGTTTCCCAGCTTGTTCTTGTCTGGCCTCTGACCCAAGGGCCTGCCTCTTTTCTACAGACCCTACACTGTATTTCTCCTTCTCTGGTCTTGGATCCTCAGCCCAGACACTTTGCAAGAGAGATCCAATGTCTCTTCCCTTCTGCTGCACACCTCCTGGGGCAACTCTAGGCGGGAGCGTGAGACCCCAAGTCAAAGAGACCCAGGTAACAGGGATGCACCTCTTTGGCCTCTCCAAAGATCACAAAACTAAAGAGCTACCTAACCAAAACCTACTTCAGACCAGACACTTGTACTGGCCTCCTATGGAAAGAACATTCCAGAAGGATGACCAGCTTCTAACTGCAGGTGGAGCTTTACACCATCACATTGTCAATAGCTTTCTCAGGGTCCCACTGACACAATCAAGGCATAGCAGAGTAGGTAGGGCAGAATACAGCAAAGAGGACATAGAAACCTCCAGAACCTCCTTCTCAGACCCAACAAAGACTAAAGGTGCCAAGGATCAACAACGATAGAAAAATCCAAAATCAAAAGTCAGCCAACAGAACTGTTGGCTCTCATCTAAATTACCCCCTTCACACCCAAACACTTAAGTTCTCAATCACCCTCTTACTTCCTGGACTACTCTATAATAAACCACTCTGGAAACATCAGTTACTAGGCTGTGTTAAATTATCTGAACTAAGGCAGATGAATTTGGATCTGGGAACCCAACATGCTGAATGCCCTTTCCCCACACACTTCCTGTTTTATGAATAGAATGTGTTTCTCCAGAACAAAATGCTAGATAATACTACATAGGAACCTTTAGCGTTTCTAAGAAAACAGAATCACGTAACTCCCTAGTTAACGGGCAAAAATGTACCAGGTTCTCCACACACCTCTAAAAAAAAACAAAAAACAAAACAAAACAAAAAAACATGCAAAAGCAGTAATATCCCCCAAAATTCTCATAAAATGCAAAGTAAAATATTCCTTAACGTCCAAAAAAACTTTTCTTAAAAACATTTACTTACGTATGTATGTGAGACACACACACAGGCAGAGACATAGGAAGAGGAGCCAGATGATGTGGAACTTAATCCCAGGACCCAAGGATCACAAACTGAGCCAGAGGCAGATGCTCAACCACTGAGCCACCCAGGTGTCCCAAACCTATTTGTTTAAAGCCAGAAAAGGAGGAATATAGAAAAAGAAAATCTGGGATGCCAGGATGTCTGAGTGATTCAGTGATTCAGTGTCTGCCTTTGGATCAGGGCATGAATCTGGATTCCCGGGTTCGGGTCCCACATTGAGCTCCTTGCATAGAGCCTGCTTCTCCTCCCTCTGCCTGTGTCTCTGCCTCTCTCTCTGTGTGTCTCTCAGGAATAAATAAATAAAATCTTAAAAAAAAAAATAGAAAAACTTGTAAGAGATACAGAAGGAAAATGGCAAAAAAATGAAAGAGCATGTTCTTCAGGGAGTATCCCCACAAGAATGAAATTAATTGATCTTTGGGGGACTCAAAACCAGGATAACATACATTATGTCTAAAAGACAGTCCTCTGAAAAGCAGCCTTAAAAATAGTTTTTTTTAAGATTTTCTTTATTATGTATTTACGTATTTATTTAAAGTAGTCTCCATACCAAGTGTGGAAGAGCCCAATGCGGGACTTGAACTCACAAAGATCCAGACCAGAGCTGAAATCAGAGTCAGTAACCAACTGGGCCACCCAGGTGCCCCTTAAGATTTTATTTTTAAGTAACCTCCATACCCCACATGGGGCTCAAACTCAGAAGCCTGAGATCGAGAGTCGCATGCTCCACCGACTGAACCAGCCAGGCACCCCCAAGAACAGTTTTCCAAAGAGTACCAGCATTTGAAGATCACTTCCTCACTTTTATAAATAAGAGCATGTCCCACAGGGGACACTGCTGGGGACGACTGTAGGAGGACATTATAAATGCACATCCCATTTAAAAATCTTTAATCATTTGGCCATTCACTGTGTTTACAGAAAACCCACTATGTGTATTCAATATGGTTAACAAATGAAAAATATTCTTAAAAATAGTCTCAAGGCAGCAGTGCCCATTAGTGTGGGGAAGACCAGGACAGGCAGTTGCTCTGATTTTAAGGAAGCTGCAGTGTTTCCAGGCAGAAGGAATTCCCCCCCCCCGCACCCCCCCCCCCCCCCCCCCCCGCACACTGGGAAATGAAGTGAGTAAACTATGAAGCCCTGCAAAAATCTGGTGGGCACCAATTCTGAAGCGTCCGATTTCCTACTCCATAAATAGCCACTCACCGGGTTTTATTTTGTTATGTTGCTAACAAGACCTAAATATAATCTCCTAATCCAGAATCATACCTTTAACCTGAAAGAAAAATCTATCAAGATTCTGCTCTCCACGCTAGGACAATGGGTTTTAAAAAGCATTCCTGGGGGTTTTGAGGGGAGGGGCTGTTTGGGAGGGGGAATTAGTTCTATACATTCACGGACAGTATGGCAATCGTAATAAAATTACAGAATTAAAAATAAAATGTATGGGAAGTCGGCAGATGTTCAAAATTAAATGACATGAATCCTATTCTTAGGACCCCCCCCCCCCCCCATTTTACAGATCATCTGTGTCTCAGTTTCTGTGAGCTAGGAGATTAAATAAAATGACCAGGGACAGGACTGAAACCCAGGGCTCTGGCTGTGTGACCTCTAGGCAGCAGGATTCAAACCTCACCTGGGAGGACGCGGAGGGAGGACGCAGAGGGGAGTCCAACCCTGGCCCCTCTTCCCAGCTTTGTCTCCTCACCTCCAAGTTGGGGAAGGCGGCTCCTTCACAGGGTTGCGGTAATAAAATAGTACGTTTATGTAGGTATGCATTCACTCAATGGTAGTAGCTATTATCCAATAGAGAACTTTTCTTCTTTTTAAATTACATAAAAGCTTTACAAGATGAGTTCTGGATAGAAACCAGCAAAACAGCAAGGACTCTATACAGAAATCCCTGAGACTGCTCTGTGTTTACCAAATGAGACATGACAGAGTTTTGGGAAATGCATAACACTATACAGACAGTGCATTATAACTAGTTGTCTGTAAGGAAACACCAGGCTTCCTTCCAGAATAAAAACTGAAGAACAGTCCTCAGAAAGGAGAGCACACAGGACACATTAGGCCAAAAACTGGCTTTTCCAAGCAATGTTTATTAGGCTTTACAATCCCATAAGTGCTTTTAAACATCTTTTGACTATGGGAGAATGACCACCATGGCCTTCCATTCCTGCTGGTTCAGAAAGCAGGTTGCCCTAAAATGAGTTTTCAAGCTTTTCTTGGTAGTGGAGATCTTATGAGAACTCCCCAGTGAGTAAGAAGCTGCTATGATAGGAACAGAGATATGAGAAGTGAGAACTACCCCACAAAGTTACTCCTAAATCCCAGCGAAGAGGTAGGACCATCTCCTGAGAATGTTAGAAAGGCAGACATGCTGAATGAGAAGCTCCCTTTAACAAGATCCCCATGTGATGGGACGCCTGGGTTGCTCAGTGGTTGAGCATCTGCCTTTGGCTCAGGTCATGATCCCAGGGTCCTGGGATCCAGTTCTGCCATCTCTCCGTATCTCTCATGAATAAATAAATAAATAAAGTATTAGAAAAAAAAAATCCTCATGTGATGACTTCCCACTGGCCCCAAATCCTCCTGAACTTCAACTGGTCTCAATCCTGGATTCCTTTCCCACATCCTTCCACACCCCAAGAGTAAAAATACATAATCAAAGAACATCAAGTAGGGGGTAGCCCTGGTGGCGCAGCCGTTTAGCGCCGCCTGCAGCCCGGGGTGTGATCCTGGGGACCCGGTGTGATCCTGGGGACCCGGGATAGAGTCGGGTTCCCTGCATGGGGCCTGCTTCTGTTTCTGCCTCTCTCTCTCTCTATGTTTCTATGAATAAATAAATAAAATCTTTAAGAAAAAAAAATCAAGTAGGTCACAAATATTTGTGGTAATAAAACTGAATAAAGTGAAGCAAAGTGGACCTACAAAGGTATAGAAGATGAAAATCACAACATTCTGGAGGGAAACACTGTTCCAATTGTATCCTATGACTTTGCAACAAAGGAGACTCCACTGTATAAAGTCCCACGGCTTCTTCAAGGTAGAGCAAAAACCTAACCCAGAGCCCAACACCTCTAGAACACAGTCAGTGTAGCGCCAAGGGTCAGGTTTCAAGTTCTAGTTATATTACGTATTAGCCTGGAAGGACTCAAAACCATTAAGCTTCTTAAAAATCTCTAATTCCATACCTAAGAGATGAAAGGAGGAGATTGTCAGACTACCTACAACAAATGGGTTAGGGTCAAATACACAAATACCCAAGAATGATCTGAATAAAGCATCTTATCTGAAAAAAAGAAGTGCTAAGTTCTACAGAAGTAGTGAGGAAAGACTCTGTTCCCTACAGATCTATCCCAGGTGTAAAAACACAAATCACATACAATTTCTACATAACTATTCAGGAAAGAAATTTAAAAGTTGAGGTGAAGCTAAACCATCTCCCAGCAAACCTCAATTTAAGGCCACATCAAATATTAAATTTACCTATCTTTTCAATCTATGAGAAAAAATTGTAGTAAGTGTCCTTCCTGGGGACTGTTCAGGTCCAGCTAGATGGGCTCTGGTCTGTAGAACCAGTGAGAGCACTTCAGGCACCCATAAATACTGCCTGAATAATGAGAGTGTTCTCCTACAGAGCTAATGTAGTTGTTTATGAACATGTGTTTAAAAAAAAAAAAAAAAACACATTAGGGGCACCTGGCTGGCTCAGCTGGTGGAGCACATGCGTCCTGATCAAGGGGTGTAAGTTCAAGCCCCACACTGGGCACAGAGCTTACTTTAAAAATCATGATTAAAAAGTTGTTTTAGGGATGCCTGTTTAGGGAACAGAGCTTACTTTAAATATTATGTAAAAGGAAAAATTGTTTTAGGCTCCATGGCTGAGTGTCTGCCTTCAGCCCAGGGCATGATCCTGGAGACCTGGGATCGAGTCCCATGTTGGGCTCCCTGCATGGAGCCTGCTTCTCCCTCTGCCTGTGTCTCTGCCTCTTCCTCTCTGTTGTCTCTCATGAAGAATTAAATAAAATCTTTAAAAAGACTGTTTCAATGAAAATTTTAGAAATAATAAAAAGCCAATGTTAGAAGGTAGTGGTCAAGTCAGCAACTTCACTTTTTATTGAAGAAGTGTGGCGGCCCAGTGGCCTGATCAGGGACTGGAGGCGGAGTCGGAGTGAGGCTTGCAGGTCAGGTTGGGAGGGGATAGAAAGCTTAGGCGACTCCTCTGGCTCTGGCTCTGGCTCCTCCTCCAAGGAGGAGTGGCATCGGTTTGGAAACCGCCACCACCACGAGGTGACAGGCTTGGCACCTCCTCGGCTCTCCAAAGCCCCGGGGATACCCCCAGAGTACAACCCAAACAGGGAGGCCTTCCATTTCCTCACGGGAACAGCCGCTGGCATCTCCCACCTTGCCTGCTGCTGGCATGTGCCTGACTTCCAGATATTTAACAAAAAGAGTTATAGTCTCCAACTTCCTGGAGTTTAATTAAACTTGGCTTCCACTTCTGAACAACCCTCAAGTTTTTATTTTGTAGCCCCACTAATGCTTTTAAATGAGAGATGTTGTGAAGGGGGGGAGGAGGAGGAGGGAGATTCTCTGCAGCTGCGCGTGAGCACTCTGCCAAATGAGACACAGGAAGAAGTCTCCCGTGTTAAAAATTTCCAACCGGGAGATTTACAAAACAGCAGGGGAGAATGGATGCCGGGGGAGGAAGACGTGTGCATGGGAAAGATTCTGCCAAAAGCGCCCTTTTATTTGTTGAGAAGTGCCTGGGGCCTCTGGAGGCCGGTCATGCTTCAGCGACCCTAGCTCCCTCCCATTTTACCCCCATTCTCAGGCCACCATCCTTTCGGATCGGAGGCAGAACCACTTCTGAGCAGCTCCTTTCTCTGACCTCCAGCTACCAGCACCCCGCCTCCCAAAACAACAGTCCTCCTGCCTCAACTGGATAATGGCAAGAGGCTTAACGGGGCGGGGGCGGCGCACCACCCTTTGCCTCGGACTAAATTAAGTCTCAGAGTAACACTGCACTCCCCTAGGAAGGAAATAACAATCTTTGGGCAAATGAACTTTTGAGTTTAGTTTTTCTATCCTATTAGCAGCAGCCAGTTAACCCCTGTCAACAGTAAAAGCTCAAAGACGCAGATTTTCGGTTGTGTGGTGAGTGCTTAACACAGGAAAATCTAGCTCTGCCCTTAAGGAAAGGCTAACTCTGGTCACACAGGCCATCTGAGGGTTCAGAGGTTTTGTTTTAAATTTCTGGGTCAAGGGGCACCTAGGTGGCTCAGTGGTTGAGCATCTGCCTTTGGCTCAGGTCGTGATCCAGCATCGGGTTCCCTGCAGGAAGCCTGCTTCTCCCTCTGCCTATCTTACTGTCTCTCTCTGTGCGTCTCTCTCATGAATAAATAAATAAAATCTTTATAATAAAATAAAAATAAAATAAAATAAAATAAAATAAAATAAAATAAAATAAAATAAAATAAAATAAATTTGGGGTCAAGCGATAGGCATGTGGGCCTTCCAGAGCAAGAACAAAGCAGAGGCTGCCACCCCTTATTACCATTTCCAGTAAGCGGAGAGAGTGGAGCAAAGGTTTCATTACTGTCCACCACGCATCAGCCCCCACAGAGTGGGGAGGGGTTCCTGCTTCACATATGCTCACTGTGGCCAGACAGTATAAAAGACTAATTCCCCCTCCACAACTCGGGGGTGAAGACCTTAGAGATTCTGACCCAGCAGCGTTCTGGAAATGTATGTCACTGTGCAGTCCAAGGAACCAACTTTCCCCGTGCTGAACCCTCAGGTGAATGGTCCCAGGTAACACAGCAAGACCCTAAGGAATGTAGGTAAAATACACGGCCCTCTGGGGATCAGCATGCACCTGGCCCAGTCACCTCCCATCTCATCCAGATGAATGTAGTGACCAAGGGCTGTCAGGAGAGTGGCCAGGAGGCCCTGTGAAGTCCTCTGTGACAAGACCAAGGTGAAATCCTATTCTACAACCCACCCGACTAAGTTTTGCACAACAGCTAAGGCTCTCTCCTCCCACTGTTTCAACAGCATGGGCTGACACCAGTCAACCAGAAAACTCAGAGAGCCAGCAGAGTCCACTCCCAGGGCATTCTGAGTCTGCCTACGTGTCACCATCAACCTGGCGCAAAGCCCCCCCCCCTCCCACCGTTCTACTGGACTATTTCACAAGCAACGCCCTTCCCGGGGGGCAGCGGTGTCCAGTCTGGCACCCACCACCACTCACAGCTGACTGGTTAGGATTCGGGTGCTCCTTCCCCAGCTACTGGCATCCCCAGACCTTTTGTTTCCCCTCTCGAGCTGATCTCTGAGCCACCTCTGGGTGGGAAAAGTGGAGGCACTCAGCTCTACACTGGGTGCTAGTGACCTGCTAGCCTGAGATTTTTGGGGGGAATGCGTGGAAGACGCGGAGGTCAGAATGATACTCCAGGAAGTTCAGGCTCTCTCTGGACACATTTTTTACGTTCAGAGCAGTGAGCTCACCATCTCTCCCTCCCAACAGCCCAGAGAACAACTTAACTAATAGTCTACCAAGCAGCAGGCTGCAGCATGTCACGGTCTAAGCGACACTGGTGTGTGGGTGTGCAAGGGAACGCCTGCCATGTGAGGCGGCACACACACTAAAGCACCTACTCTTTGCTCAGGGAGGCACATGCACCCCATTGTATAGTGGAGAACACGGAGGCTGGCTTTAAGTTGAGGCCCAGTGAGTTTCTGGGCCAGCTGGCTGGTTAAGTGGCAGGGAGGACTTTCAGTGGTCCACCAACACCCCACTTAGAGCAGTGAATTATCTAGGAGGCAGGCGACTGAGGGTCCCTAGGGGTCACAAGGGGACATTCACTTGAATCAACAAACACACACAATCACTTGGCTGTGTATGCAACAGAACTGTTAAAAACACAAACGCAATTCTTTCAAAACAAACTAAAGAACACGCTGTTGCCCCAGGACGACTCCAGAAAAGCAGAAGGGCTTTGATCAAAGATTCCATAAGCTGGAAATCTACGACAAGCACCCCAGCCAGGAAGAAACAGGCTGGGCACGTGACGTTTCCCCAAGTGCAACCAAGCCCAGCTACTGCAGAACAATGACCGTGACACTGCTGCTTCCTTCTGAGGCCCTACAAATTAGCCTCTCCCCCAGGGGGAGGGGATGCTGAGCACACTGCCTGCTACTACTTCCCTTTTCACTCACGGCTACTGTTCCAGGGTGTGTGTGTGTGACATGAAGACAGTTAAAAATCTGAACTGATATTTGCATTTGCTCTCTGTTGATGTTCATGAGAAGTAAGAGTTAAATTATACTTGCCCAACCTCTCCCCTCAAAAGAGCTCTTTCAAAAGTGAGGCCATACAAGGACCCCCCCCAAACTCTGCTTAATCAGCACAAATACCACATGGGATTCATCAGGCCCACATGTCCTCTTGTGCTCCAGACAATCCGTAGAGTAAAATGTGGAGACATAAAGGAATTAAGAAGAGTGTGTGTGACAGTGAGTTGAGGTCTGCAGCTGGTCAGTACTGACCTTTTATTTGGAGACGCTGGTTCTCATGCCATCCTTTATATGACTATGCGAGAGCACTTTGGGACATTTCCAGCCAGGAGAAAGGAAGCACCATTATTTACCACCGCTGGCTGAAGAGACCTGACAAGCTCTGCTTTAAAAACCTATACAGACTGGCCGCCACCACTTCCACCGCCCTCCAGATTTCCAAGAAGCAGGACTTTTGGAAAAACCCATGAGGGAATAAAGAGGCTAGAAATAAATCAGGGGAAGCTGGGACATCGCCACACAGTCCTGTGAAAGATCACGTATGCATGTTTATTTTTTTTTAAGATTTTATTTATTTATTCATAGAGACAGAGAGAGAGAGAGAGGCAGAGACACAGGCAGAGGGAGAAGCAGGCTCCATGCAGGGAGCCCGATGTGGGACTCCATCCCAGGTCTCCAGGATCACACCCCAGGCTGCAGGCAGCGCTGCGCTACTGGGGCTGCCCACATATGCATGTTTAGTTCCCAAACACACGCTTGCCCAGCCCAAAGGGAACTGGACATGCTGCTGTGGCTACACCAAGTCTCTGCAGGAAGGGGTCAGCAGATACTGCAGGACCCTGGGTGGGGAACACTCCCTAATTGGCTGGACAAGGAGTTGTCCAGTGGGTCGCTCTGCAGCCAAGAAGTAGCCTTAACTTCTGTACCCATGGGGAGAAATGAGGGCAGTTCCCAAGCATTATCCCTTGGCAAAATAAATCCCACAGACCAGAATCTAGAACGTTACTGCACAGATATCTCATGTCCCAGCTGCCAACCCCATACCATACCTAGCTGGGGCTGGGAAGTTGATTAAGGCCTTAAGATTCAATTACGATTAAAATTACTCTAAATAACAGACTAAAAACAAACGAATGCAAACCTAAGCTTAGGGTGGGGGACCTACAGGGACAAGAAATTCAGTGCCCTCCCCACTCCCACCCCAGACCTTGTCCAAAAGAAGGTCAGTCCCACAGCACAGACCGGAGCAGTGGCTGAGCTGGATCCGACCAACATGACAAGGACAACCAACTGGTCCTGTTCCTTGGTCTTGTGCTTCTAAAGGGCAGTCAATGTGCCAACTATTTTAAAGCTCCAACACACTAATTCTGTAAACAATAATGGCTGCAGCCTGCACGCTGCACACTGCAATGGATTCCTCAACTTGGCCTCATCACTTATGCAGCTGATGAAACAAACACTGACAGCTTTTTTGCATTTGTAAAGGCCCCACAGCAGCTGTGGTGATCCCACCACAGAGCAATGAATTAAGCCTGAAACCCAGCTGGGTCTGAACAGAAGCCCTTTCTGCACAATACAGCAAGACTATCATTGTTAACCTAGGCATTATTGGGAAATATTCTGCATTACATTATAGGGCAGTTCTAACTCAATTCTTAAAATTAGCTCTAATAAGCAATTTTAGGAGGAGGGATGTGGCGTTTCTTTTGAAACCACACAAGTATGTGTATAGGTCGTAGGTACACCACACAAAGGCAGCTGGGCAGAACAGGACACAGATTTCCAGTTAAACAATGCAAAGTCTAAAATAGTAACTCCTTCTTAGATATTCATACACACGCACACACACTCACTCATGCTCACACCTACCTTCTAAATTGAGGGAGGTATCTTAACCTTGCCAATTCTAGGCAGTTTGGCCACTACAGAGAAACTCCCCATTGGCTGAGCCGAAGCAATGACCTGAGCACCTGAGCACAAGAGTCAATCTGGGACAAAGGGCCATACCAGAAAAACTGGTGTGAAAAAAAACAGGATTAATACCATGAGTCAGGGGCAGCCTGGGGCTCAGCGGTTTAGCGCCGCCTTCAGGCCGGGGTGTGATCCTGGAGACCAGGCTCCCTGCGTGGAAGCCTGCTTCTCCCTCTGTCTGTGTCTCTGCCTGTCTCTCTCATGAATAAATAAATAAAATCTTTAAAAAAAAAAAAACTATCAGGAGTCAGGAATGCTTCTGGCTTAAACTGAACTTAAACACTATGCAATAAATAAGATTCCAAAGGCCTAGACACACTGGTCCTCTGGCTTCCAATCATAACAAGGAACTTCAACGTAAGGCACAGACGCTGGCTCCTCCAGTGAGGAAAGGCTTGGAACACACTCGGGCTACGAGACTTTTTCAGGAACCCCCACACCCCACCCCCACCATTCCACCCCTCTTCTCTTGCCTCACAATTTCTCTGAATGCTTAAGAATCAGCAAAAAAAATGTTCCCATCTCAAAGAAGAGACCAAGATCATTGCAACAATTCACATCAACGTGGATAAAATATATCTGGTACAAATCAAAGACATCAAAAGGAAACATGGCACTACCCCCTCCTCCTTAAAACAACTCCCATTTCTTAAAGGAGTTCATGATGAAGAACCTTGGAAGCACGTTTTTTATTGAGGCAAAGCAGGCTTGGAAAGGCCCAAAAAAATCGGGGAGAACTTGTAGGTAGACAGTGGTTCTATGCTCCAAGGTGTTTTACCAAGATTAAAAAAAAAAAAAAAAAAAAGTTAAAACATAACCACAAGAAAGTCAAAACTGAATGTAAGGCCCGGCACCAGTTCCTCCTAGTCCTTCCTCTCCCAGAAAGAGGTTTTTATCTACCCCTTCCAAAACTCTATGTGGATCTGAAAGATCCACAAGTACAACCAAACACACCTAAGCACCCCCATAAAGTAAAATTTGAAGTCCCACTTGTTTTCTCACATCTAAGTGGAACATACATGGTTCTAGCTTAAACTTGTGTGCACGGTGTTTACACTTTGCAAAGGAGGAGAGAAAGACAGACCCTTACACACGAGGTAAAGGGTGGCAATCAGGAAAATGAGAACCCCAGTCCCCAAAGGCAAGGCAGAGCCCAAGACAGGGAGAGCCCTTTTCAGATGAAAAGAATAAACAGGGACTCAGGGACAGAAGCTAAGGGAATTGCTTAGTGGGTTAACTAAATAAAGAGTAGTAAATCAATTTAGTCATGAATGGGTTTGATGTGCAACGTGTTCTAACTTATTTCCAGAGAAATGCAAACATCACCACGTCCCACAAAAACCTGCACACAGATGTTCACAGCAGCATTATTCAAAATAGCCGAAAGGAAGAAAACCCACACACACACAAATGTCCCATCAGCTAATGGATGGATTCGCAAAATGTGGTATGCCCATACAGTGAAATACTATCCAGTCATAAAAAGGAATGGGAGTACTGATTCATGCTACAGCATGCATGAACCTTGAAAATGTACACTAAGTGAAAGAAGTCTGTCATGAAAGGCCACATAGTGTATGATTCCATTTATATGAAAAGTCCAGACAGTGGATTTGTGGCTGCCAGAGACCACAGAACCTGGGATGGTATGTGGGGTGACTGTCAGTGGATATGAAGTTTCTTTTTGGAGGTGATGAAAATGTTCTAAAACTGATCATGGTGATGCTTGCACAACTCTGAATATACTAAAAAAAAAAAAAAAAAAAAAAAAACCACTAGATTGTTAAGGGGGGGGAAATCACATTCACATCCAAAATCACTCAGGGAAAAGACTGAGATGCTTAAAATGCCTTCCATCTTGAACTACCACTGAAACGCCAAAAGAAAAATAGTTGATGAACTGCCAAACAAACTGGAATAAGTTGGAGATGTGAGAGAGTTTTAAAAAAAGAAAGGCTAAAATGGGCTGACACTTTGCTAAAGATACAGCAGCAAAGGACAACAATGTGTGCCAAGAATATATATATATTTTTATACATATATATATATATATATGTAAAACGTTGTAGTTTAAACTTAAAAGTGCACTGAGGGGTAACCTGAATCTCCCCAAAAAATAACAACTGCAAATTTAGGCTTCCTATTCCCTCCCTCCCCTCTCCCCCTACAACCCCAAGCTATGCTACGGGCTTTAATTAAGAGCATGAGAGTCTACCATTTAAATATATTTACTCAATGCCAGTGCCTACTCAGACAAGTCCTTTCAAGGACTTTTAAAGCCATCTTTGGATTCATAAGTTGGGTAGGAAGCAGAGAGGAGGGGACTCCAGAAGTAAATTAGGCATTATTTATCAGCTTTACAGGTCTTTCAACACAGGCAGGGAGGATTATTTGCTGTTGATGATAGGAAAAAAAAAAAGCAACCATGAACCACCATCTAAGGCCCTCCCTGGCTCGTATATAATGCCTGTCCTGAGGAACAAGCACTTATGCCTGGGCAAGGTGGTTCTGTTCGTTATTGAGATGACCTCCATGTACAAATAGAATAAAAGGACTCCTCTTACAATAGGTACCACGAAGGGTCTTCATTTGTATTAACAACTGTAAGCAAACAATGTTCGGCTGTAAAAGCTTTTGCAAGTCAAAGATAATGGCCTTCCTTGGTAAACTGACTGTTCTTTATAATCATCATTATTTATACTCCCAAGAGGCTTTGCCTACTGCTCCAATAAATTCTGGAAAAGAAATAGCATGACAACTTCAGCAAGTCTCATAGAAGGAGGAAAAGAGAAAAGGCGGGTTGGGTAGATGATGTGTCTCATTTTGGGCCATGTCAGCCCTTGGGGCAGGGATCTCATCGCTTAATCAGAGCGTGCAGCAGAATTAGGAGAGAGACAAGACGACCACTTTTTAGCTTCAGATATCCCCCCCATCCCCAAAGTCCAGATCTATGCTCCCTGCCTCCCAATGCTTTCCTGCACACCAGGGCCAGAAGAGAACCTGTTTAATAGCATCATTAGAGTTTTGATTTATCACAAGTACAAAAGAGTGTGTTTCTCATCTAGACAAGAACGTGGTGTAACATGAAGCTTTGCAAGTCCGTATCTGTAGCAAGAGTTTCTGCAGGACTAATTGATGGTGTTTAGACAGTGCTGGGGAGGGGGGGGTGGTATGGACGGGCCAGTGGATTGAAACAAGTCTTCCCCAACCTCTCCTCCAACCAGGAATACTTGGCCGGTGGCTCAGATACGCCCAGAGCTCAGACTCTCCAACAATCAGGCAAGCCAAATGTGTTCCTTATTTAAAGGAGGTTTCCTTTCACTCTGTCAGCCACCTTTCAGATTCCAGCTAAGTTTAAACCACAATGGTTTGGAATCCTAACAGTAGTTTTGAGGATTACGATACAGAACGGGTATTTGAAAACATTTTTAAAGACACAGGACGTTGAAATCATGAGCTAACATCTACAGATCACTCCTCCCACCACCCTCCCCGGTCCCAAAGAAGGTCATTATTAAATCCAGACCCTCCCTGGCCCCCTGCACTGTGGGAAAAAAAAGTGATAAACCGTACTGGCGTTTAAACAGAAACCTGATCTCTGCCACTCAAGGATGTTACCACCGCTGGGGATTACTTTCATGCATCTTTAAAATTCTTCCAGATTAAGAGTTCTGTCAAGGTGTCAATACCAATATTACTTAACAAAACTCGCCTTTAATTAAAAGTTTTAGCTCAAGTTTTCAAAGCGAAAACAAAAAGCCACTGGGCCTTAACACTGCTGGGTCCAGAGAGGGAAATGCTCGCGGCCCATGTTTTAACCTGGTTTTCGCTCTTTTACATTTGGAAAGCGAACTTTTGTCGGATCAAAGCAAAAATTATTTTTGCTCCCAGGATGACTGCTCATTATGGCCTTAAATCCTTTTTGGAATGAGGTGTGGGATATATAAGTAAATATATAAAATAAACATCCTTCAAAAAAAGGGCAACCTACTGGGAGTCTAAGCCAAAAGGCCGCGGGGCTGGTAAAACTGAATGTTATAACCAGGCTAAAATAATCAGGCTCAGTTTTCCTGTCCCCCACCCAGCTCCTCCAGCCTCATTCCTAAATCAATGCACAGGAATGGCTCTGTAGAGGGCCCCACCAAACATTTCAGGCTTTTCAAATGTCCACTGTTCATCTGTCATCAAAGGCAGTTGGCCTTTGCCACTGGAAATGATCGCTACGAAGAGGAGTCACGTGGCAAGTGCAGGGGACCGCATTTTGTGGTGCGGTGGCAGACACAGTTCCAACAAGCCAGCACAACCAAAGCCCTTCAAGGCACGTGAAAACCATGTGCTACCAATTTAACTGGGACTCCAGGCCCCGACTCCTTATGCAATGCCTTCCTTCCATCCCCGTTGGCTCTTTCATCCTCCAACATCAAGATGTTATTACAAGCCGAAAATAGAGCCCACGGAGCTTTAATGCTCTGGGCGGCCTGAGAATGGAAGAGGGGGCAATTTGGGTAAAACCAGTATACCACGTCTCTAAAGGGACATCTTGACTAAGGAATTATAAAGGAAGGAAAAGAGATTTATCCACAAGTGCTCTTTTAAACACCACAAAAAGTAACGCTGCTTCTTAGCAGCCCTTTGACACCACCTCATTCGCTGGGGTAAAGAGGGGGAAATGCGTCATCCCAGCCACCAAGAAGTGTGTCCAGTGTAGCGCTCAGGGTGCATTTTTTTTTTCCCGTAAATTAGGAAGAAAAACCAAGTCATAAAAGGAAAGTTCTGAGCACCTGTTTTATTTTTATTTTTTTTTCTTGAAGATTTATTTATTATTCGAAAAAGAGAGCATGTGCACACACATGGGGAAAGGGCAGAGGGAGAAGGGAGGAGAGAGAATCTCCAGCAGACTCCCCATTGACCAGGGAGCCCCAATGCGGGGCTGGATTCCAGGACCCTGGGATCATGACCTGAACCAAAGAAACCAAGAGTCAGACACTTAACCCAATGAGCCACCTAGGTGCTCCTTATTTGCATTTCTATCCTCTTCCTCAAACAACCAGACATGCAATAATAAGCAAACAAGAAAATGCAGAAACACTACGTTCCCTCTTCAACCTTGAGGCTGAAGAATGACAGCCACAAAGACCTGTGGGACTCAGAACAATAACACGATCTAGATCACAGTGTATAAAGCACTTGACCTGGATTCTCTTTTTTACGATTTTATTTATTTATTCATGAAAGACACAGAGAGAGAGAGAGGGGCAGAGACACAGGCAGAGGGAGAAGCAGGCTCCATGTAGGGAGCCTGACGTGGGACTCGATCCTGGGTCTCCAGGATCACACCCCTGGGCCGAAGGTGGCGCTAAACCACTGGGCCACCTGAGCTGCCCAGAGCCACCAGGGCTGCCCACTTCACATGGGTTCTACCTCTTCCACAGTGACCCTGAGATCAGAGGTGTAATTCCCCCCATTTTATAGATGAAGAAATGAAGACTCAGGTAAAGGGACTTGCCCAAGGCCACCTGCTCTCTTCCCCGTATTTTGCAGCCCTGCTGTCAACTGACATATAAATTTTCCCAGGACGAGGACGATAACCTTTTCCCCAACACCTAAACACCTAACACGGTGCCAGAGCATAGCAAGCAACCAGAACATACCAGCTGTATTTAACTGGACCGTCTGCCAAGCCAGAGCCCAACGGGGCCTTTGCAACTGCAAAGCCCACCCCACGAACAAGACAGAAATCACATGTGAAAACAATGAGATTCCAGGTCATCTTCCAGCATGTCAATCCTCACAAAAAGGCATTTCATAAACAGAAAATACGTGATTGTACCAGTATACATCCTCCTCTCCTCACCCTTCACGGCCACAGTCATTCTAACATTGTGTTGTGTTCTTAGTGCAATTTTGTTCTACAAAGTGATTTCACCCATCTTATTTCGTTTGGTTTGAAAGCCCTGAGAGAAGACAAGGAAAGAAAATAGAAACTTAAACAAAACCCATCTGACATCTTTACTACTCATTACAAGGGCCTGGATTGGTTTTTAAAAGCCAACAAGGGATCCCTGTGTGGCGCAGCGGTTTGGCGCTTGCCTTTGGCCCGGGGCACGGTCCTGGAGACCCGGGATCGAATCCCGCATCGGGCTCCCGGTGCATGGAGCCTGCTTCTCTCTCTGCCTCTCTCTCTGTGTGTGTGTGTGTGACTATCATAAAATAATAAAAAAATTAAAAAAAAAAAAAAAGCCAACAAAACAACCAACCCGCTGGCTTCACGTGCACTACCTGTGGGACTGTAATTTAGTACAGGCTTTCTCCACGAAAACAATGTAGGAACAGGGTTCTCAGGGTAAACAGGAGACACTTCTGGGGCGCCTGGGTAGCTCAGTCAATTCAATGCCCAACTTGACCAAGGCTCAATTTTGATCTCAGGGTCGTGAGTTCAAGCCCCACTTTAGGCTCCACACGGGCCTTGTAGCCTAATAAAGCAAAAAAAAAAAAAAAAAAAAAAAAAACCATGGGCACTTCTGAGCCAGTAATTCCACTTTGAAGAATTTGAAGTGAAAAGATAGAGAAAACATCCTGGGCATGGCATTTTGCACAACAGGCACCACCAAAGCAAAAAGGCCACCCAGAACAGGCAGGTCGAGTAAACTGTTAGAGACCAACCAAGTACCCCGCAGCCATTAAAAATAATGATGTAGAATTGTATTTTGATAATCGAGATAAGATATAAATGCAAAAGGCACATAACAATGTCACACAGGAGCATGCGCCCACACACATCAAACTACATATCTATCTCTGCAAGTGCAGGAATGCCCGGTATGCAATTGCAATGGTTCTTATCATTTGTAGTCCTTCAGCTGAAGGTCTTATAAAGCAAAAAAGTCATTTTCAAAATGGGACAATTGCTACTGGCATATAGGTATGGGGCTGACTTGGAGAGCTTAATTTCCGCTGAAAATGAATCAGGTATGGCAGTTACCACGAATAACTGAGAAGCTACCTGGAAGGAGGATCTCTGAAACACGTGTCCAAGAAGAATAACAGCCTTCTACTGTACCGGGGGGCTGGATTTCACGCCCTGGCTGGGTCAGTCACTGACAAAATGTGAGACCCCAGGCAAGTCACTTAACAGAGTTAGATATCTCTGCTTCCTCAGCTATGCAATTTCTGCTTAGTTCATCTCCTTCCACTAGATCCATACAAATCCCCTCCCATAACTAGGGGATATCTGACATACTCCAAAAGCCTCATTCAACTCAACAATTGACTTCCTCAGCTGCACACTCCCATAAGATCCGGCCCCTCCCCTTCAGGGGCTAAGAGAAAAGGAACAGGTAAACAAAGATTCCAGTGCCTAGAAGTAGATGTAAGGAGTCAGGCCGACAGAGAGAAGGGGCCGCCTGGCTGGAGGAAGGGGTGGCCGGCTGTCCAGCAAGGCCTCAGAAGGGCCAGGTAGGGCTCTTCGGGCAACCCACTCGAGGAACCAGGATGTGCAAAGGCTAAGGGCTGGGTTCCGCTAAACCAGAACAGGTGGCCGGATAGGCCCAGGGCCCAGCAAGAAGGGCTTGTCATGCTGTCCTGACACACTTGGTTTAGATTTATTCCAAAAGCCACAGGGAGCCCATGAAGGATCACGACCAGATTTTCAATTTCAAGGATTATTGCTCCAAGATCCCAGTTTAAACATCTTTGGTGAAACATCTTTGAGCACAGATCCGGGGCCACTCCAGTCTCAGGGTCAAATCTGTGCCTCCAGTTCACCACCCAGACGTGTTTGGATGACACAGAGTGCTTCATCAAACAGAGTGGGGGTGGGAAGAGATTACATCAAAATGGACTTATTCTAAAGCTACTCATTTGGTTTATTAAGAGGCCAAGTATAGAATTCATTTGACTCATTTATTTCTGAGTCAGCTAGGAAGGCTGCCGGCAGGCCCGATGTCTCCAGGTTGGTGATTTCCAACTGTGTAATGATACCTTGACCATTTGTGCAGGCGTATGCAATTTACAAAGTGCTTTCACATCAAAAATCTCACTGACTCTCCCAGTAACAAGCCCAAGAGGTGGATGAAACAAGTTTTCCAGATGAGGAAGCAGCTCGGTGAGGTTACGTGGTGTTCCCAAGGGTCAGATGCCCAGTGTAGCACAGGACCCAACCTTGAACTCAGCTCGCATCCCCAATCCTGTCCATTACCACGGCTTATCTGTTATATTCATGACTGAGCCTAAGCCTGTGAATCAAATCTAAGGCACTGCGTTACTGCGGCCCACGTACTAATACAAAGGCATATACACAAAGCACAAGACGCTCCAGGTTTTAATCATGTCCGTATCCGAGTGCTGCTTCACAGAATGAGCATACATTCAGTAGCCCTCATTCTGCAAACCTATGGAAGGAATAAATGCAAGAAACATATGCTCAGCCCTAATCCCTGCTCATTTCCTCCTGGCACCTGTTTCTGCCCCCACAGGCACCAAACACTTTAACAGCTGGCAGAAATAAGAACCAAGAGATAACCACTGTAGATCAAGTCCTCACCAAAATTGTGCTTAGGAAATAACAGAGAAAGAACCACCCAGATTTTTAAAAAGAGCAATAAAAGAGGGCACCAAAAGGTCTCCCACACTCTCCTGGATCATTCATTCACAGCAAACCAGAGGGTCTCCTGATGGAAAACAGACACAGACACACACATCACACACACCCCACCCGTCTTGCTGCCCCTCACCCCCCAAAAACAATAGTGCTGGGAAAGGAAGTCCTGTTCCTACTGCAGAAAACAGGTGTGTGAGGAAAGAGCTGCACTGGAAGGATAAAGGAGCAAAACTGGCTATTTTGTTAAACCTTCTAGGATTCCTGGTAACCAAACAGTGCCGCTGATGACATTTCGATGCTCACTGGCCTTCCTCTTCATGGGTGGTGGGGCTTGACAGACTTACAAAATTAGAACTTAAAATCCAATTTAGGCCTCTGAGGCAGCACCAGCCCTCAAAAACAGCTCTCAAGAACTTCAACCAGTAGGGTTCCCCTTTCTAACACCCTCATACATCCTATGAATACGAGTAATTATGTATAATGTTCCCATTACTCATGCTGCCTCATTAACATATCTGGGCAGCTTTTGTTTACCACAGGGCCCGGACCTTGGTGAGGATGAGGGCCAATGATTGCCCCAGTGCCGCCCCCCCACCCCCACCCCACCACAGTCCCATAAGCAGCAAAGTCAAGGGCAACAATACAAGGAGGGAAAAAAAGAGAGAGAGGATCCAATTTGTGACAGCCCCTGCAAAGAAAGCAGGTTCCTGCAGGTTCTCAGAAGCCTGGAGAGCTAATGTGGCCTGGCGGGCCCTGGCCCTAAGGTATCACCGAGACAGTGGGTGGGGACACTCACAAAAATATAGAGTACAAACCAGTCAGTCCCAAAGGGTACTGGGATCTCAGCTCTTTTTTCCAATGAGAACTCAAGGAGACAGCCAGCTGGGGAAAGAGGGTAGCTCCACCAACTGGTGTTTAAAAAAACAACAAACACAAACATGTACTTGAGACGGATGCACTCCTTCTGTTCCAGGGACGCTGACAACCTGCCTTAACTTCCCCAACTTGCTTAAGCAAAAAACCTCTCTGAAGCCTGCCAAGAGCCCTTGTTGTGATCTTTTCTTCCCCCTTTTTGGGGTTACGGTCATCATTTCATTTTACCTCTTTCACCTGGACCAAAAAGTAGGAAAGAGATATGCAGTCTTTAACGTCCTGGCCAGTGTCTAGCTGCCTTGATTTTCTCTTCTGTAAAATGGACTCAAAAGCCTTTTTCTGCTGCGAACTCACTATGGAAACAAACGTGGGCGGTTATTTCCGAAGTGACTGGGCCTTCTCTTCACAATGCTTTCAGGAGGAGTGGGTGTTGTGTGGCCCATCTATGGTGTTTTCTACAATCCAAGCTCTTCCGGCACATTTCTTTAAACTTCAAAGAGAAACCCAGGAGAAATAGGCACCATTCTCACAAGATTAGCATAACCTGTTGTGAAACAGTGTGGAAGTGGAAAGAAATCCAGACAGATACCCGAGAGGCCCAGGATGTACTCCAACAGCTCCACTCAGGCGGGACCTAGACCTCACCCTATGGGATCTACTTCTGTAAAACACAGACCCTTTCTGATCCCAGATGTCCTCAGAGAACAAGAGATACAAGCCACCTGCAAGCACTGACAGGAACAGAAGTCCCGGAAGCAGGCAGGTTTACCTGACCATGAGCCAAGGGGTATCCGGCCAGCACTGCCACTTCCTCCAAGATTCAGCTCTACTTTTTAGTGACTGTATTCTGAATCGGCAATGAATGAAAAATGCCTTATTACAAAGTGTGAGGCTGGGGCACCTGGGTGGCTCAGTCAGTTAAGCATCTGCCTTCGGCTCAGGTCATGGTCTTGGGCTCTTAGGACAGAGCCCCGTATCAGGCTCTCTGCTCAGCAGGGAGTCTGCTTCTCCCTCTCATCTCTTGCAGTTGTGCACATGCTCTAATAAGTAAAATTTTTAAAATTTTTAAAAAATAAAAAGTGTGAAGCTGCCAGAAGGTATGGTATTAGCTGAAATCCCAAGAAAGATTTAAAGGATAAGGAAAAAACCTCACTCCGATGGTCTACAAAAAAGCAGACAAACAGCAGTACCAAAGTCATCAGAGCTCCCACCTCCTGGGATGAAGGAAGCCTGCAATCATAAGGCAGGTCAGGAAAAGGTGTTGGGGCCAAAAGGAACCAGAAAAAGAGAGCTTGGAGACTGGCTGAAAAAATACCTGAGAATTTGGGGGTTCTGGAAGGAGGCAGGTATCAGAAGTTACCTCCTGGAGATGGAAAGAAACAAAAGATAATTGATTCAAACTAAGAAACTGAGATTCAACTGGTCTCCTTTCCGTTAAGGGGTGGGTTTAAGGATTTGAAATGGAACAAACCTTCAGCAATATCTCCTAAGTGAGACAATAATTAAGGTTGCTGGACTACAAGATACAAGTTTCTGAACTCCAAATAAATTAGGTGTAAAATCCCTAATCTTTCTGCCCCCTACCATCCAGTGAATGACACAACTGTTTTTGTTTTTTTTAATTCTAAAAGTCATACAAGTTGCCTCAGTAGGGCCTCTCTAAACTGAGCCACATGTCACCTATGCTGCCCGCATGAACTAGATAGGGAGTCTGCTCTAATACCTGGGGATTAGGTCTAAACACAATGGAAATGCTCTTAATCAGAGGCCATAGGGACCAGAAAAAAGCTGGTTAGCTCATGTAAAGTCTGTCAGCTGGGAAACCTTAAAATCCATATAGATTTTGACATTCTGACCTAAACACCTAAATGTATTTTTAAAAACAGATTTGTTGAGAATCCCAGTGTTTCATGTTATGCTTTTTTGGTGTTTGTTAGGAAGGGAGTTTGGGCAGGAATGAAGTTCGGTTCTCAAAAGGTAATCACTAGCAAAGCAATGCATGTACACAAATCCTTAAGATTTTTCCCCTAGTCTTTTAAGCGACAGGCCCACATCTAATTTAACAGCCTGATTTTTTTTTTATTAATTCACTTGATTTATCAAGTGTTCCCCAAAACCGCCAACTTAAAAGTTTTCATAGAGACCAACTCTCAAAAGAAAAAAAAAGAGAGAAACCAACTCTTTCCACATTTGTTCAAAGGTTTACATAATATTCAGCTGTAATTGCAATAATAAGTCTAACTGGAATAACCTGATTTGGAAACAAACAACTGACACTTGGCAAGCCTTCAATGGGTGGGAGCCAAAGGGGACAGAGGCACACGCACCGCAGGGCTACCCACGGGCCAGACATCTTATTGGGGTATTATAGCCAGGATATTCCGCAGCCAACAGAGCAAGTAGGTTGGATAGGTAGAAACTGGCTCTTAGTAGAGCGGTTATGTAATCCCGAGAGAGACTCAGAGACGGACCACTGACAGTAGGATTAGAACACTGCAACAGGGGCACCTCGCTACTCTATCAGGGAGCACACGACTCAATCTCCTGGTCAGGAGTTTGAGTCCCACCTCTCGTAGAGATTACTTATAAATAAATTCTTGGGACACCTGGGTGGTGCACTCGGTTAAGCATCTGACTCTTGGTTTGGCTCAAGTCATGATCTCAGGGTCAGGAGATCAAGCCCCGCCATTAGGCTCGCACTCAGCAAGGAGTTCTGCTCAAGGTTCTCTCTCCCTCTCGCTGTGCCCCCCTCTCTCCCGCACTCTCGCGCTCTCTCAGATAAATAAATCTTTGAAAAATAAGTTATTTTTGAAAAAGAACAATGGAACTCAAAGTCTAAAAATGAAATTTCTTACACTGCAAAACTTTTTAACCATTTAGATAAAAATGTCAGAAACCTGGGTCTTAAGAACCTCATGATCAAGGGCAAACCTTAAAAATACTCCAGCGTGGCCTTTACCAAGTATTTTAAAGTACTAAGGGCTTCATATAGAACTTATGTGTGTCGTCTTTGAAGGGACAAAAATAGCTCCATTTGAACCAACAGACACGAGTTATGTACTCCTTCAGAAGATTTTCTCTTTCTGAAGGAGAAAAGTTTAAACAACCTTTGGAGCAGGGTATATATTAACACTGGAGTTATTTCCAAGGCACTTGGAAGTGCGTCAGTAGCCCCCAGCTCAGCAACAGTAACTGGTGTGACCTACTATAAGAAAAGAAAACAGCCATTATACCATCTGAATTCCAATTAATTTCAGGTGGCTATTTGGGCCAATGAGACTATGGAAGACCTGCAAGTCAGATGAAGTAATCACAGATTAATTATTACAGTGAAGTAATAATCACACAGGTTAACAGTAACTCAAATTGATTATTTGGGGACATAACTTTCTTCATTTTAAATTTATATGACACAGTTTGGACTCTTGACAGTCTCCCTCCAAAATCTCTCCATACATTAATAGCTGCTCAAGGGATGCCTGGGTGGCTCGGTGGTTGAGCATCTGTCCTTGCTCAGGTCGTCATCCTGGGGTCCTGGGATCAAGTCCCGCATCAGGCTCCCCACAGGGAGCCTCTGCCTATGTTTCTGCCTCTTTCTCTGTTTCTCTCATGAGTAAGTAAATAAAATCTTAAGAAAAAAACAAAGTTAGAAAAAAAAAAAATAGCTGCTTAAGTGCCCCTGCCCTACACTCACATAACAAAGAATCAAGTTTTCCACTACTAGACAGAAAGACGGCCAAGTAAATAGAGCAGGAAAGGAAAAACATAGCAATTAAATGTCACGTACAAGGCTTTTTTTTTTTTTCCCCTCAGAACTGTGAAATAGCCCAATTGGGTATAAAAGGGGGGGGGGTAGGAAGAGGAGTTCATAAATCCTACCACCGTATTTTGCTGCACTTCTACTTTTTTCTTTATAATTTCACGTAACTGTAATTATAGTAAAGCCTACTTTTGAACGTTATAACATGAACTTTTCCCAGTTTTGTTTGATCACGCTGCAACTTTTACATCAGACAATTAAATACTGAGAACTTTACAGCCTAGTGGTACAAACTCCCTGAGCTGACCTGGAAATCAAACTGGCAATTTGTTTTTCTGCTCCATGCACGACTGGTATGGTCGTGTGGCAGAGATTTTTTATTTCAGACTCCTAGGTTTAAAGCCTCAAAGATCAAACGGTTTTGAAGCCTGCATATTATATTCGTTATTCTCCCTAAGAATAACCCATCCGAGTGCAGTGACGGACAGAAATGGCAGAAAGCATCCATGGAGCCAGGACATGCAACGGTTTTCATCATCCAAGTGGATTGGGGCTTTGGAAGCAAATGCTTCCAGTTGTTACTCAAGGTATTGTGGTGGGAGTTGTGCCCAGCACAATTAAGACGGGATTATATAACAATTTATGAGTTTCTCAAGGATGCCACTGAATATGAAATATAACCACCATGTGCCCCAAAGCCTGCCATCCACAATCCCACCCCCAAACTGCTTTGCGTAGGCAATAAACTGAATGGCAACGCGGCAGGCATCTGAGGCTTCTGAGACCAATTGTGGAATATGTGCTGCCTTCCACCAGCTCGAGGAGTCATACCCCTGAAAGAGAAAGAAGATCTTTCACGCACATTCTCTCACGCACAGGATCCTTGCAGATAAAAGTGAGGGGCAGAGGCAGGTGTGTTACCTTTCCCATTTTCCAGAGGACTAAACACACTCAGATTGTGAGTCTCCTGTTCTAAGCGTTCAGAAGTACTAAGTCCAGAACACCCTGAGATTTAGTTCTCTCCCGCTCTTTCAAGAATATGTAACCATGACAAGTCTTCCCTGGTCCATCCCTCCCACCCTTCAAAAAAGATAAAAGCACAGAGCTGGCCCAGCGAAGGAGGAGCCAACGGTGGTTGCAAGGCTCCCAGAACGAGGGCCAGTTGCCGGTGAGCAGCATCACCCAGAAAGGCATCCCCCAGAGACACCCCAAATACGACTTGCATCGACAAGGTGGCCAAATCCACAGCACAGCCCCTTGCAAAGCGAAGCTTTCCCTGAGTAAAGTTTCCTTGCTTTTCTTCCAAGAGGACAACGACCACCGCAGCAATGCCACACCGTCGGCAGACCTGCAAACAGAGGCGGCGAAACCCGTTTCTGCAGAAAGGAGGCGTCTCCTCCGCACTCACCACCCCCTCCCAGGAACCCGAGAGGGGTCGGCGGCGCCCGCGGTCGCCGGTCCGAGGCTCCCCGCCAGCGCTCACCTGCAGGGCAGCGCCGCGTCCCAGGGCGGAAGGCGGAGGCCGGTCGCCGCCGCCTCCTCCTCCTCGTCCTCCTCCCACGCCGCGGCCTCCGCGCGCTCCCTCCGCCCCCGGCCGCCCCGCCGCGTGGAACCTCCCGCCCGACTTCTGACGTCACGGAGGAGGAGGAGGAGGAGGTTCCACCGGGCCGTCCCTTTGTGACGTCACAATGACAACAGACCGGGCCGGGAGCGTCCGGGAACCCGGAGCAGCGCGGGGGGGGAGGCGGGGGAGAGCCGGGGGGCGGGGAGGGGGCGCGCTGACGTCTCTCGGCTTAACCTGTTGCTCTCGAGACGGCGCGGGAGCCGGCGGGCGGGCGGGGCCGCGGGGAGGCAGGCGGGCGGGCGGGGCCGCGGGGGGCCGGCCGGGCGGGCAGGGGAGGGCCGCGGGGAGGCGGCCGGCCGGGCGGGAGCGCGGGGAGGCGGCAGGCAGGCAGGCAGGCAGGCAGGCCGCCGCCATGCTCGGCCGTGCGCGCGGCGGGGGGCGCCCGCTGCAGCTGTGCGCCGCCCCCGCCCCCGCCCCTCCCCGCCCCGCCCCTCCCCGGGCCCCGCAGGCCGCGCCGCCCCCGCGCCCCACCCACCCGCCTGCCAGCCCGCGGGCCGGCCCGCGCGGAGCCCGGGGCCCCGAGCCGCAGCCGCAGCCGCGGCCGCACCGCCCGGAGCCGGAGCCCGAGCCCGAGCCCGAGCCCGAGCCCGCAGCCCGCCCCCTACAGGCCGCGCGCGCGCCCGCCCGGCCCGGCCCGGCCCAGCCCGCCGCGACCCCCGCGCGCCCTCCCCTCCCCTCCCCTCCTCCCCCCCCCCCCCCAGCCGCCCGCTCGAGCACGTCGGGCACTCGGGCTCCGCTCCGCTCCGCTCCCCCGGCGGCCGCAACTCGTGCTCTGCCTCCCGCGGCCGCCGCCTCCAGCCCCGGGCTCTGCGGCCGGACGCCGGGACACGACACAATCCCCTGACCGCCGGCGACAAAAAGATCCCACCCCACGGCGCTCCCCAGTTCCGCGAGGTCTGGGATGGGGTCGGGGGGGGCGGCGGGGGCGGTTCTCGTCCAAGTTCTACCCCCTCGGCTTTGTGGCTGCACCCGGGGCGGACGAGCCCCGGAAAGGCGTCCGCGCTCCGGGGCGAGCTGGTCTCCATGCACTTCCTACAGCCCGACTTTAAACTAGTCCTTTGCATTCTACCCAGCCCTCTGCAATGCGGATGTATTTTAATTCTTAAATTCTTTAGGGAACAGCTTTTTAAGTTGGGCTTGATTATTTAACCTTGCATTTCTTTCATACTTGAAGTTTACGTGCCTAGATTAGAATCAGCCCTCGAGAAGAGGCATTCGGCTTTTTCATTAAATGTATTTTTTTTTTTTTTTTACAAAAACCAGTGCCCCGAAGGTCATCTCCCATTACACACATCACACTGCTCAAAAAAGGGAAGATATGAACCACCAATTTGTCCACTCGAGTTAAATGAAACTTTCTTATAACGTTGCATTATTCCCAGCGTAGGTTTATTTGGGCTTTAAAAAAAAAAATGGGTTCTTTGATTTAAAGCATGCAGCTAATCACCGATCGCTCGAGTGCATATTTGGTTAATCCTCCGTCCCCCTCTACCCACCCTCCCCCCAAACTTAAAAAAAAAAAAAAGCCATACACAAAACAAAAACACTCCCCATGCCAATCAAAACGTAGCTGTACTATGCACAAAACAAATTTAACTATCCCAAGCCATTTAAATCTCTGAATAATCACCCAATTTCAGAAGCCCGGTTAGCAGGGAGAATGTATTTGTAGTCACTTACACATGCATTCACATACCTACTTAAAAACATTACCTATATTGTAGGTCTTTCCCCCTTCCCCCCCAAAAAAACTGGAAACCATGAATTTTTAAACAAAACCAGTCCCATTATTAAAGTCAATCCCAACAAATGCATTCGCTGTAACATGATTCCCAACTGGTTTACGCTGCGAACCAAATAAGCCAAAAACGACCACATATATTAAATTTGATGTGCCAGTGCAAGGAACAAGATCGCCATAATCGGACCCTCGATTGCAACTTAAAGGGTTTCCAACACACACTCGTTACACGATTTCCCCAAATAACATTAATAATAATAACACAAGCTCATTTGCATGCAAAGTGCAATATGAGGCCAAATCCGCCCGAGAATGCAGTTTAGTTACATTACCGCAGCCCCCATAACCCCCCTCCCACTCCAAGCTCCACCAAAATCCCTAGCCTTTCATCTAAAACTAGATTATGGTTGTGTCATTCGAGGTCAATTTATTCACTTGAGGTATCGCTACACCAATCTGTTTTTTCATCCAAACTAGGCAGACACGACTTTGCCTGAAAAGCCCTTCTTCTGAAAAGAAAGAAGCAGCCTTATCGGACGCTGTGTTTAAAACCCTTCAGCTGCAGAATTATCTATAAACTTGACATTCACAGCCATTGCTTAAAACTGCAAGTCAAAGGATGTGTTGTTAAGAGCACTTACGTATTTCTTCTGAATGATATTCCTCTTGGGTCTTTCCTTGCTCATTCTGAGATCCAAATGCTGATTGCAAAAGGGGACAATTGCTTCATGAATTTAAAGCCGTCAGAAATTTGCAAAAAAAATATCCTGGTGGTTTTTTATTGTTGTTGGTGGTGGTGGTGGATCTTGTAATCCGACTTTTCTTCCTCTTCCCCCAAAGCCCGATTCGCCTTGAAATAAATCCGAAATTGGGAAGGAGGAGAAAAAAAAAAAAGGAGCCAAAGACGAACGAAGCAAACAAAAAACAAAACAAAAAAAATTCACTTTAGTAAAACACTCATAATGGAAAATTTCCCCCGAAAACACACACACACACACACAAAAAAAAAAAAAAAAAAAAACCGACGCCCTTCACTCCCCCCCTTTTTTCCTCCAAAAACTACATCAGCGAAACGTGAAGGTCCTTAGTGTCTGATCTGTAGTTACATCTTGGAAAAGAAAAGGGAAAGATAAATTAAAAAAAAAAAAATGTTGGAAGTCACGTTTGTGCTGCAGCAGCAGTGCGAGCAGAAGAGTCAACTCCGGCGGCGGCGGCGGCGGCGGCGGCACCACAGCGAGGGCTCGCCGAGTCTCTTTTTTCCAAGCCCCCGAACCAATGAGAGACGGGCTAGCCAGCCCAACTTTAAATGGACTCTGCTTTTATACAAGTTAGGGCTCCTCGGGCAATTCCCCGACGGACGCCAGCCGAAAACTCCCACAGCTGAGCCGCCGGGCGCCCGCCTCCTCCGGCGCCGACCGACCCCGGCCCAGCCCGGGCGACCCCCGCTGCCCCGTCGACTAGACGCCCGCGGAGCTTCGACGAACCCTTCTCGGGCGACCCCTCAGGCGTCGCTCCCACGCCGAGCCTGGGAGTGGAATTGAGAGAGGCTCCCTAAGCCCAATGCATGGCACGCTCGGTCGCTCCACCTCACCCCCTTTTCCCCAGCTTGCCGCTCGCCCTACGGCCGCCGCACGCCAGCCCCCGCCCCTGCCGTCGCGTCTACCTGCAGCCGGGCTGCTGGATACGAGTGCCCCAGGACGCCCGGCCCCGGGGAGAGCCGCCTATTCCCGGGGCACCTTAGAATGGTCCCCTTGATCTTCTGGAAGTTGTAGTCCCCCGACTACAAAATGGCTATGGCCACGGGAGCGGAGAACTACAATTCCCAGCCTGCCCCGCGAACCTGTCACTCAACTCCCCTCCCTCCTCCCCGCCCCCTCCCCCTCACCGGCCCTGCCAACAAACGCTTGGATGTGTCCCGCGTGTGACACTGCTAGAGGCTGGCTCGGGATTGGCCCGCAGAGCGTGTGGTCCGCGAGCGAGGAACTCCCCACGCCGGCCCGCCCCCGCCCCCGCCCCCCCCGGGCCCCGGCCCCCCCGCCCGCGGCGCCCCGCCCCCACCCGCGGCGCGAACTGCCTGTGGAATCGAGGAATCGCGCGCGCGCCGGCCGGAGCCGAGCGGCGGGGGAGGGACGCGAGGCTTCCTGGGGTGGGGGGCGGCGGCGGCGAGGGCTTGGAGCGCGTCCTGAGGAGAACTGGGCCACGCACCAAGAGGAATCCTCGGTGCGAACTAGTTGATCGGCGGCGCCTGCTGCCTGCGCCGCGCAGCCGGTGTCAGCTCAGGACACCGCCTCGCGGCTCCGCACGCGGCTGCTGCGGCCGCCCGGGGTAGGCTGAGGTCACCGCGGCCGGCGCCCCGCACCCGCACCCGCACCCGCACGCGCGGCAAGGGCCACCCCCCGGCGCAGCACGCGGCACGGAGCCGGCCCTCCCCGCGAGGCTGACCCCGGAGCCCCGGAGCCCCGGAGCCGGGGAGGGGGGCCGCCTCCTACCTGCCTCTGCCCCCCTGCTGGGTTATCTCCTCCCGACGTGCAGCGAGCAGCAGGCCCCGCGCGGTCTCCTCGGGCCTCTCGGGCTCCTACGCAAGTTCCCACGTCGTCCGCGGCCATTGGGCCCCAGAAATGCCCTCGCTTTAGGAGTGCCCGGGGGTCGGTCGGTTGGGCGTCTCCCTTCCCCTGGGGTTGGGATCCTGGGATCGAGCCCCGTACGGGCCTCCCTGCTTCACGAGGAGCCTGCTTCTCCCTCTGCCTCTGTCTCTGATGAATAAATCAATAAAATCTTTCTTAAAAATACATGAATGTCCTTGATTTAACTGTGGCTGCAGAGAAGTAATGTTTTAAAGGCTCCTCTCGGGCTTCCCTCTGGGTAAATGAGAAGTGGGGTCGCTCACACTGCCTTATGCTGGTGGCTCTACGTCTTATTCTCCTTCCCATCGCGTGTGACTCTCCTTACCTGGAAGGTAGAATAACTCGGGTTAACACAGTTAAAGGTTAGCTGCAGCAGTGTTTTCAGGAGGCAACCACGGTCCACAAAGGTCTCTGACACTGGCGGTGAGAGACCTGGATTCAAATAATACTTTAGCCCTTGCTCAAAGGCAGCAGGTGGCTTCCGTGGGTTTGTCGCGAGCCTCGTCCACAGATTCAGGATGGCCAGGCCTTATGGAGAAGATTTTATTTATTTATTACTCAGAGAGACACACAGAGACAGACAGGCTCCCTGCAGGGAGCCGGGTATGGGAGTGGATTCCAGGACCCGGAATCATGCCATGAGCGGAAGGCAGACACAACCACTGAGCCACCCAGGTGCCAGGGAGGATTATACAATAATATTAACCTAACTAAAAACCAGCCACGTTATAGGAAGCTCTCAGTCAACAAAATAAAATGCTTTTTTTCCCAAAGGCTTTTTAATCATTACCCTACCTTTTTAAAAACTCTGAATGCCTTCTGAAAAAATAACTTTGTCCTACGTTCATTCCACAATCGGAAAAATAAATGGCCTTCTGTGCCTTAAGATTGCAAAACTTGTTTGCTGGTGCATTTGCTGGGGAGGACTGAACAGAACAGACTCGGCTTTTCAGGGTTGACCACCCAAGTGACTTTATGGTTAGGTTACAACAAGGTGTTTTCAGAAGATTTTCTGATCATTACGACCTGTACATTGGAGGTCTGCACTCCTCCACAGTGTTATGGTTTTAACCAGTTTTCTAGAGGTTTAATGTCGGATCTGTCATTCCCCAGGCAAAATATTAAAGAACAAAGGTGGGTTTCTTGGTTCCCTGAACTAGCCTGGAGGCTGGGCTTCTCTGTCCAAGGCATGCAAACCCCCCTGCTGGGCAACCAACTCCAGATCACCACATACACAGACTAAAAAACCTTCCTGGTTTAGGCTGAAGGGCAGGGGAAAGGAAGGAACTTGCTCATTTCCAAAAGATTTGGATAACATTAGTGTTGTTTTCCCTGAAAAGGAAAATCAGATTGGCCTTGTGGAAGGCACTGTCTCCTGATGGACATCCTTTCCCCTGCTACCGTGGCAAAGTCGTATGTTACCTTTCTTTTTCCTTCTCCTTTTTTGTTTTCAATAAATCTAATTCACCCTTTCTCCTGATGATCTTAACTCCTCACAGCACTTCTCTTGTCGCCTTTAAGTCGGGCAGTGGGGAGTAAGCAGGATGGAGGGAAGACCTCACTAGGTGCACTCCTTTCTATAGAACCTGCCAGCACTGTCCTCATCCCTGACAACACAGAGAGAAGCCTTAAAATCCTTTGTTAAGAAACACTGAGCTGAGTACAAAAGGCAGACTTAACAGTCGATTGTGATACCTCTAAAAAGTGCTAATTAGCAACATGGAAAAATGTACTAAAGGGAACACATGAGAGAGGTGACCAGGAACTAAGGAGTTTTGAAGGATGAATAGGGGTTCAGTAGTTTGAAGTAAGCCAAGAAAATCTCCAGCATGGAAAAAAAATCATGATAACCCCAAAAACCAAAACACTACATTTATGGATAGGAACCAGTTTTTGTTTGGGAGTGACTAAAGATGAGATACTGAGAGGTAAGCAAGAGCCAGGCCCAGAAAAGGCTCTCTGTGTGCCAGGCAAAGGAGTTTGGACTTTGCCTGGAAACTTACAAGGATTTTCACTAGAGGTATAAAGCATAATTTGCATTTTGGAAAGTAATTCTGCCCATATGACAGATGAAATTAAGGATTGGAGAAAAGAAAGAGACCTGAGGCAGGCAGACCTAGAAACAAGTTGCAATGTTACTGCACAAATGAACTGCGAAATGGTTATGATCTGACCCCAGTGACAGAGGAAATACCATAGAGAGCAGAGAACAGGTTGAGAAATATTTAGAATGTCAAAAGTCCAACGGACTGGGGAACTGGTTAGCTGGAGAGAAGGCTGGCTAACAGGGTAGAGTCTAAAAGATTAAGATTCCTTAATCTTATACCTTTTGTGCTCTTTTAGACTTAGATCAAATAGCTGCCTTAAGAAGAATGGGAACATGAAGGAGGTGAAAGAGGAAGAGGTAGCAAATCATCAGATACAAGTAAGAGCAGACACTCACTATTCTGAGTTCAAATGTGGACAGGAAATCATATTTACTTAGGCATTCTAGCCCACTGTCCGGTTTACACTAAGAAAAGACAGGTAGGGCAGCCCGGGTTTAGCGCCACCTTCAGCCCAGGGCCTGATCCTGAGGACCCCGGATCGAGTGCCATGTTGGGCTCCCTTCATGGAGCCTGCTTCTCCCTCTGCCTGTGTCTCTGCCTCTCTCTCTCTCTCTCTCTGTGTCTCTCATGAATAAATAAATAAAAATCTTCAAAAAAAAGAAAAGACAGGGAAAGGATTGTAAGTTAATAAAGACCAAGTACAGAGCAATAATCCATACTCCTATATTATATGCATATTGAAATTTCCCTCATCCTGTGCAGGGGATGGCCCAGGTTATCCCACATGCTTCCAAAAACCAATCACAAACAACAAGACTCATCCTCTCCAGAAATCGTTCCTTAACAGTACATATTTCACTCCTTTATATTGTATACTTACTTGCTCACTTTCTCCAATTTTGTCTTATGTTCCCATCTCTTCTCTCCAAATAAAAAATAAGCTTTCCAAAGTCAGAGACCATGTTACCTACCTCTCATATCCTCCCCAAAGCTCCAGAGACTTAATAAGATTTGGAAGTGTCCAATGAATGTTTACTGTTGAATACTGCACCAAAACTGTAATGCTTGCTTATTTCGACTTTTGCCAGCCATTTAGTATTACTGTCATCTCCAATTCCATTCTGGAACACTACTATTTTTCCTCTTGCAGTATCCAGATCCAACATAGTGTTATACATGCTTCCTCAGCTACAGTCCTATCTCCAATTCAAGCCTGGCTGTTTGTCTTATTCGTTTCTGCATTCTCTGTCCCTGTTACTTCAGCCGCATTTTTTTTTTAATTTTTTTTTTAAGATTTTATTTATTTACTCATGACAGGCACAGAATGAGAGAGAGAGAGGCAGAGACACAGGCAGAGGGAGAAGCAGGCTCCATGCAAGGACCCCGACATGGGACTTGATCCTGGGTCTCCAGGATCACACCCTGGGCTGAAGGCAGTGCTAAACTGCTGGGCCACTGGGGCTGCCCGTATATTTTTTTATCAGAGTTCAATTTGCCAACATATAGTATAACATCCAGTGCTCATCCCATCAAGTGCCCCCCTCAGTGCCCATCACCCAGTCACCCCATCCCCCCGCCCACCTTCCTTTCCACTACCCACATTTTTTTTTAAGACTTATTTATTTATCTGAGAGAGAGAGATCGCTCAGAAGGAGAGGCAGAGAATCTCCAGCAGACTCCCACTGAGCACAGAGCCACCCACAGGGCTTGATCCCTCAACCCTAAAATTACGATCTGATCCAAAATCAAAAGTCACACATTTAATGGACTGAACCACCCTTGCACCCCAGCCACACTTTTTTAAGAATAAAAATTGAGGGCAGCCCCAGTGGTGCAGCGGTTCAGTGCTGCCTGCAGCCCAGGGCGTGATCCTGGAGACCCTGGATCGAGTCCCACGTCAGGCTCTCTGCATGGAGGCTGCTTCTCCCTCTGCCTGTGTCTCTGCCTCTCTCTCTCTCTCTGTGTCTCTATGAATAAATAAAATCTTTAAAAAATAAAATAAAAATTGAATATGTCTAAGGTGTACAATGTGATTTTTTTTAAGATTTTATTTATTTATTCATGAGAGACACACACACAGAGAGAGAGAGGCAGAGACACAGGCAGAGGGAGAAGCAGGCTCCATGCAGGCAGCCAGATGGGACTCGATCCCAGGACTCCAGGACCACACCCTGGGCCAAAGGCAGGGGCTAAACCGCTGAGCCACCCAGGGATCCCACAATGTGATATTTTGATGTGTGAATTCATTTTGAAATGACTACTACAGTCAAACTAATTAACATATCGCCTCACATAGTTACAATCAGCCACATTTTTGGATCTTTGAAATTCTGTTCCATGTTGTGGTGTTTTCTGATGATGTCATTTGTATATCTTGTCTCTCCTAATTAGATTGAAAACTTCATGGGGCCATGATTTGTCTCATGCTGAAGACAGCCCTCGGCAATGAGTCCAATCTCTGGATGGGAATCAGATGTTTCTAATATTAACTTTTCTGAGTGACCTGAAGCCATTCATTTGACCCTCTGGACCTCAGTGTCATCATCTATAAAATTAGAGGGTTAAATTCAATTATCACCAAAGACATTTCTGGATCCAACGTGCTCTAATCTTACTTTGACCTTTGTCCTGGACTTCCTTGCTCCCCTCTCAGTCCTGGCCCCTATGTAGACTTAAACAATCCTTGAGTAAGAACTGCTGGGATAACTTTCTTTATACCTGTACATTATTAATTTTTTAAATTTATTTATTTATCCATGAGAGACACAGAGAGATGCAGAGAGAGAGGCAGAGACACAGGCAGAGGGAGAAGCAGGCTCCATGCAGGGAGCCCGATGTGGGACTCGATCCCGGGTCTCTAGGATCATGCCCTAGGCAGAAGGCAGGCGCTAAACCGCTGAGCCACCCAGGCTGCCCTATTAATTTTTAAATATAATCTTATATTTCTCTGGGACCCCTAATGATACCTTTTTATAGTCTTTAAAGCATCATCAACAATATCATTTAACCCATAAAACAGTCTGGATCAAGATAGCTATTATCATCCTCACTCTTCCAGTGTGAAAGTAAATATAAAGAGGTCGTGATTTGCTCAAGGTCATACACAGAGTAGGGTGACAGAGCCAAGAGTCAAATCCAGTGCTCTCCGTTCCACTTCCCTTGTGTAGGTAGCTACCTCCCTGGTTTTCCAAAATGTGATCCAGGACACATTATTCCATGAAATGTTCCTAAATATGGCTGGAAAGAAAGTGATGCTTTGACAAAACAGATTTGGAAATTTCTAACTCACACAAAGAGAACTTGATTACCGTAGGATTTTTTCAATCTCAAAGGCTTACAGTTTTCCAAAATTATTTGGCCACAGAGGCCTTTTCTCTTTTTCTTTTCTTTTCTTTTCTTTTTTTTTTTTTTTTTTTAAGAAAGATCTTGTAGGGGTGCCTAAGTGGCTCAGTTGGTTAAGCATCTGACTCTTGATTTCAGTTCAGGTGATGATCTCAGGATAGTGAGACTAAGCCCCACACCACGCTCCATGTAGAGTCGGTTTAAGATTCTCTCTCCCTCTCACTTGGCCCCTCCACTACTCATACTTGATGAGCACTGCACACAATCTCTCTCCCTCTCAAATACATAAATTAATCTTTTTAAAAAATATTTTATTTACTTATTCATAAGAGAGAGAGAGAGGCAGAGACATAGGCAGAAGGAGAAGCAGACTCCTTGCAGGGAACCTGATGCAGGACTTGATCCCAGGACTCCAGGATCACATCCTGAGCCAAAGGTGGATGCTCAACCATTGACCCACCCAGGTGTCCCAAAATAAAATAAATATTTTTTAGAAAGGAGTAGGGCAGCCCAGGTGGCTCAGCGGTTTAGCGCTGCCTTCAGCCCAGGGTATGATCCTGGAGACCTGGGATCCAGTCCCACATCGGGCTCCCTGCATGAAGCCTGTGTTTCTGCCTCTGTGTGTGTGTGTGTGTGTGTGTGTGTGTGTGTGTGTCATGAATAAATAAATAAAATCTTTAAAAATATATATTAAAAAAATAAAATAAAATAAAATAAAAAATTTAAAAAGGAGTAGCTTGTATCCATGAACAGTGTTAGAGACATGCTTCACCCAACATGTTTCATAAATGATGCTGACAGTAATTCTCACCTGAGTGACTGAACACTTTATGTGAAGTTTCTAATTTTGCATAGATCTGTCTTCATATGTGTGGGGGGGAAGGGAGTAATGAGAAGGGATGTAAGGAATAATCTTTGAGTGACATCAGGTTTATAAATAACTATGAGCCAGGGTGCTGAGAAGTTGGGGGCTTCTATTGAGAGAAGGTAGAGCAGCTATTTCTAGCTGACCGAGATTTGCAAGAGTATTTTAAAACACACTAGGAGGTAAACTCAGAAGTAAACAGCCTTCTTCAGAGTGAGTGATGTCAAGGAGACATTAGTTCTTTTTTGTTATTCACTGCGTCCTGTTCCCTGAATTTACAGTCTTATTTGTCAAGCCTCACTAAAACGCCACAGTGTGAACCAGATACAATAAAATGATGTTTTTAAAATCTACTGGTTGTCAGTGGACCTCATTTATACAAGTCGCTGAAAGTCCCTAGTTATTTGGATAATTTGAAATTTTTGGACTGTCATTACGATTCTGCTTAGATCGTGTCTCGTGTTATTGAAAGAGAGCTGGCCCTGATTCAGAAACTCTGGCAAAGGAGCCAAGACGGGAAACCTGTAGTTCCTAAGAATAGAAGTTACTGTTTATAATAGTACTGTACTCTGTTTTGGGGGAAGAAAATCTTAGGAGTGCTCAACTAATCCCCAGGAAACCATTAGGAGGACACTGAGTCACAGAGGCTACAGGGCTCCCCTAAGTTGGCAGGAATACAGGGGGAGAAGCTATATTAATCAGGACACTTTCTCTTGCAAGTGAAGGAAGCCCAAATGAAAATAAATGGCTAGCGGCACCTGGGTGGCTCAGTGGTTGAGCGTCTGCTTTTGGCTCAGGGAATGATTCTGGGGTCCTGGTATTGAGTTCCACATGGGGCTCCCCGCAGGGAGCCTGCTTCTCCCTCTGCCTATGTCTCTGCCTCTCTCTCTGCATCTCTCGTGAATAAATAAAATCTTTTTTTAAAAAAAGAAAGAGAGGGATCCCTGGGTGGCGCAGCGGTTTGGCGCCTGCCTTTGACCCAGGGCGCGATCCTGGAGACCTGGGATCGAATCCCACGTCAGGCTCCCGGTGCATGGAGCCTGCTTCTCCCTCTGCCTGTGTCTCTGCCTGTCTCTCTCTCTCTCTCTGTGTGACTATCATAAATAAAAAAATAAAATAAAAAAAATAAAATAAAATAAACATTTAAAAAAAAAAAAAGAAAGAAAGAGAAAGAAAAGAAAGAGAAGGGCAGCCCCAGTGGCTCAGCGGTTTAGCGCTGCTTGCAGCCCAGGGTGTGATCCTGGAGACCAGGGATCAAGCCCCATGTTGGGCTTCCTGCATGGAGCCTGCTTCTCCCTCTGCCTGTGTCTCTGCCTCTCTCTCTCTCTCTATCTCTCTCTCTGCCTCTCATGAATAAATAAAGTCTTTTTTTTTAATAAATAAATAAATAATAAAAAGAAAGAAAATAAATAGCTATCAGAAAAATCAGGGGAAGAGGGTTTTGGTTCACCTAGCTGGGAAACCCAGGGTAGTAGTTTCAAACTACTACTACAAGAGCTACAAACAAATAATGTCTGTCTTCCTACCCTCCCTCCTTCCTTCTCTTTCTCTCTTTGCATTTCCTTCACAGCCTCTCTGTGAAGATAGCCCTAAAGAAAACCCTCCTTCCCCACCATGAACCTGAGGGTAGGGCAGAGGTGCTTAGCAGGAGTGGAAGAGAAACAATCTGGGCTGCAAAAAAAAAGCAACAGTGATCACACCCACCACAGAATAATTACTAGTTCTTCAATCTGTCAGGGCCATGCTAGTGGTCCGGTAGGAGAAGAGTACCCTCTCCCCAATCAAGAGCCTAAGAATGCTTCATTTCCTCACCTGGAGCTACACTCATTCAAACCCACTTCCACAGTTTACATTTTCTGCAGACATGATGCACACCAAGATGCTGGTTGATCTTCCTATCAGACACTTCCACCCACAGCTCCTATGCATCCATGTGCTGCTCAACAAAAACACAGCCTATCTCTTGCAAAACTGTAACATCTGCCAAGCTCATATCTTTTCTTTCTTTCTTTCTTTCTTTCTTTCTTTCTTTCTTTCTTTCTTTCTTTCTTTCTTTTTTTTTCTTGCAAAACCTTAATGTCTCTAAAACTCCAGATTCCCCTACGTCTTCACAGAAACTCAGCACCATCTCCCTTTCTGATCCTCCACACACAGGAAAATACAAAAACATTCAGACATCAGCAGTTACCCTGTCACCGAAACTTAGTGGATTATTAGTTTCCAGATGTTTGTCTTCCTCATTGTCAAACCTTCATTGAAAAAAAAAATTGTTGAACATTTATTAAGGATGCAAAATTAAACACAGACCTTGTCCTCAAAGCATGCATGTTGGGCAAAGCACTAAGAATTTTGTCCCTTGTGAAAGAAATGTCAAAGAAGATACATACACACACATTAGCAGGTAGAAAGGGGGGATCCCCAGGCTCTACTCAACTGAGGGTTGGCCAGGAACTGCTCTGGTCTTGAGCCTGACAGCAAGTTGCAGACACAGCCCCAAATTCTTTTGCTCCAAACCCTGTCTTACCCATCCCTCAGCCCTGATGCTCACAGGTGCCAAGGACCCAGAAAGTCAGCCCCCTCACCTTTTTTTCCCCTTCCCTTCTAACTTTCATTTGTTTGTTCTTCCATTGGTTCATTTATTCATCCATAGAGTACTTATAGTGCTCCCCTCTCTCTGCACTCTCCATTCCATGAATCCTTGCAGGCCTCCTGAGCTAGCAATGTAGAGCTTCTTTTGCCTTGAGCCCAACAGTCCTCACATAGGAAAAGCAGGACAGGGCGCAGGAGGTGGGGTGGGGGGACTGACGGTAAGGGAAATCCAGAAAACTTGAGACAAGGCAAAGGAAGCCGGATTACCAGGCTCTGGCCTCTGTTATTACAAAATGCTGTCATTTTGTGTGCATGTGCATAAGATAAGGGAGTAAGGGCTTCCAAACAGTGTCTAGTATCTAGAGAATTTGGGGCATTTATGATTCTAGATAAATACAGATACAAAGAGAAAAATTATAAAACTAGTGTGATTGTTTAACACAGGATGGCTTAATGGCAAGGTTATGCTGGGAATCCGAAGGCATGAGGTTTAGTTTCAGCTTTTTGTGACCTTGGACCAGTCACTTGGATAGGCCTCACTTCTTTTGTGAAAAAAAGGAACTGACCTAGATGTGCCCGAAAGACCCTTCCAAATTTAACATTCTATGATTATATACCAAACAATATTAATCTTGTTAATCTGCAATCATGCCAATTTTATACATGGTTAATGTCGTTGTAAATTTTTAGCACAGCAGTAAATTCTTAGTGCATAAACTACGGACATGGTTTATGCAGTGTTCTTAGACTCATAGTATATAAACAGACACCCTTACCAGAAACCTAGAGAGGGAGAGAGGAAGGAGACAAACCATAGTCACAGCTTATGCTATGGACCCTCTGTGTGGATCAGTATCTTTGAAGATGAGACTAGGGTCCCAGTCGCTGGGACTCTCAAGCAACCTAGGATCCAAACTGAGTCCCCTGGGATTCTCTCAAACCAGGAGGAAGGAACGGGGCTTTCTGAAGTTACTACAGAGTCAATCCTTAGAGATTTCTCAGCCACGTCTACATGCCTGCAGCTGTGCCAGACTTTCCCAGGTGTCAGACATGGATGATCAGAATCACATTCCTTACACTTACAAAGTACCTAGCACTTACCTAGCAAAGTATCTATCACATAGTAGAGAAATTGCTTCTTAAATAAATGAATGGAATTTGGCACTGTGCCAATTATCATTTTGTTCACAAATAATTCTCTGCATCTGGAGTGCTCTTTCAAATAGGTCAGCTCCCACCAAGTATTTGCAATTACAGAGGAAGTGAAACTGTTTGACAAGTGGCATTTAAAAGATCTCCATTTTGCTTTCCAGCCAGCACTTGTCTTACAAAATGTCCAAAGAAGAGAGGACGCAATGAGAAATTACTGAAATACTTCAGTAATGGAACATGCCCAGACATTTTCATATGATAAGCCTAAAACTCAAGACCAGTATAGATACATTCACCTGACAAACAGTATTTGTCTGCTGCTATTATGGACTGAATGGTGTCCCCCCTCCTCCTAAAAATTAAAGTGTCGAAGCACCACCCCCCCAGTACTTCAGAATGTGTTTGTACTTGGAAGTAGGGTCTTGAAAGACATAACTAAATTAAAATGAGGTCATTGGGGTGAGCCCTAATCCAATATTACTGGGATCCTTATAAAAGAGGAAATTTGGACAAAAACACAAAAGAGGGAAGACCATGAGGGGAAGGAGAGAAGGCAGCCATCTTACAAGCCAACAAGAGGTTTCTGAAGATACCAAATCTGCTGACACCGTGGTCTTGGACTTTTTTTTTTTTTTTTTTAAGATTTTATTCATTAGAGAGAGGGAGAGTGAATAATAGTGGAAGAAAGAGGCAGAGGGAGAGGGAGAAGCAGACTCCCTGCTGAACATGCTACGAGGCTTGATCCCAGGACCCTGAGATGAACTGAGTTGAACTGAAGGCAGATGCTTAACCATCTGAGCCACCCAGATGCCCCTGGTCTTGGAGTTTAAGCTTCCAGAATCATGGTGAAATAAATTTCTGTTGTTTAAGTACCAGGTCTTTGCTACTTTGTAATGGCAGTACCAGCAAACTAGTATTGTTGCAAATTAAACTTTTGATATAGGAAATAAAACTGGCCAGTGGCCATAAGGATCTGATATTGAGCTGTTTTTCTAGTAACAGGGATAGGTTAACCACGTGGATTTATTCTCATCCACTTCCCATGAGACATGAATGAGCAAAATTGTCTTTCTGGGGGACATGAGTATGGGGAGTGCGGTAGGGGAGGGCTAAGAGATGAAGCTTCTCACTTTTCAGTATTGTGGCCCAAAGACGGGTCCAATATTTACAGCCAGAACAAGGACTTAAGAAAACTACATTGTTCCTCTCCAGCTTTCATGCTAGGTTTCTACTTTTCATCCTAAGAACTAGCACCATCCCTTGGCTTTTGTAGGGGTTTTTTCTCTGCTAAAGAATAGGAAATAAGAGTTTCAAAAGACAGAATTACTTTCTCTGCCTAAAAATGCCAATTTTTCCTATGCCAATTTTTAAGTGAAGAAACAGCCAAAATATTTTATTTTGCTGGTTTAGTAAATGGGTTTATACTGTAATAGAATATTATTTAAGCACAATTTAAATCTTTATAATAGTTGACATAATTTGCAAAGCCCAATGTGTATGGCCTTCACATCCCCCAAAGTAACTGTTATTTATCCACAGCCCAAATTATTATCTAGGTGAAGAGAGGCACTTAATAAAATATCTCCTTTCTCAAACCTGTGGTCAAGGTTGATCACAGATCATTTCCTGCCCTTTAGGTAGTTAACTGGCTTGCATAGTTAGAGTTCTACTATTAGAATATCATTCTTGAAAAGGAAAGAAAATTTATCCCTTTGGGACAGGCACTCCAAGATCTAGGGATCTATTTTTAAATGAAAGTTCTACGAAAGAGTTTTAAAACCATTATTAATCATTAATACATTAGCATGAATTAAGTATTTAGAGATTAGCAAGCCAGACTTCTAGCAAGGTCTAAGGAAACAAAATGAGGAAGTGTCGATAATGTATGTAAGGCTCTTACCTTTAGAATAGGCAAGAATCTTTAGGGCACTTGCTTGAAATACAGATTCCTGGCCACTAGCCTGGAATTCTTCTTTAGTAGGTACAGAGTGGGGTTTAGGAATTTACCTTTGAACAAGCACTCTGGGTGTTTCTTCTGTTGTAAAGATTGTTCTGTACAGTTTTGAGAAATACTGGCTTACATGATGCCCCTCTGGCCCTCTGTCATGCATCATCCAGAGCTTTCAAAGATGGGTTTCCTCATTTAGTCCCCTAGAAAGATCCCTGGCTTTTAATGTCCCCAGGATCACAATTATTCCCTATGGACCAGGCATAATAAAGTGACCAGAAATGTGTTGCTTACTGACATCTGACAGCATCTGGTTCTCTATGAACTAGCATCTAAATTCTAGAACCTCTTGTACTCTGGTTAGACTCAATGTCAAGAGGGTAGTCTGTACCAGATACAGAGTCAAAGTCAGGTTCTGCCTGGGAAAGCTTAGCCCAACGTTAGCTATTTGGGGAAAGAAACAAGTGTTTGCAGAAGTAGGGATTTAAGGAACCCAGAAAGAGAAGGTAAATGAATGCCAGCAATTTCTTTTAGGTGAGTCCTGCTTTATAGACAGTTTTTGTTCTTTCTACTTATACTTTTCTGGAAGGTACACTGTATTAAAAATAACTTTTATGGGATGCCTGGGTGGCTCAGCGGTTTAGCGCCTGCCTTCAGTCCAGGGTGTAATCCTGGGGTCCCAGGATGGAGTCCCATATTGGGCTCCCCCTGCAGGGAGCCTGCTTCTCCCTCTGCCTGTGCCTCTGCCTCTCTCTCTCTCTCCCTGTGTCTCTCATGAATAAATAAATAAAATCTTAAAAAAAAAATACCTTTTATATATCAGCTTACATTTCAATAAAATGAAGAAGGTATCACATGCTCTAGTATGGAATTTGATGGGGGAAAAATATTGGAAGTATAAAAACCAATGGAAAGGAAAGCAGTAAAGAAACACAGGTATTAAAAAAAGAAAGAAAGAAACACAGGTATTATTGTAGATGATATCCTTTAACAGGTGATACAGATACATTCCTGAAATTTTGACTATGAAACAGATTCTGCACAATTATCTTTTCCTAACTTCTCATTAGAAAACTTTAAATGTGTTCTTTTGAAAACTTTAAATGTGTTCTTTTTGACTTTAGTAGAAACTTTTACAAATAGACTCCTCATATCTAACATCTAAGTAACCCAGCCACCATTCTACACATTATGGTCTGCTATCCTAAAATACACACAACCATTCCTTTCCTCAAAACCTGAGATTGTGCCCTAAGTCATTAAAAATGTGTATAATGACCCACAAGACTCTCACTAGGCCTGGCATCAAGTAAGCAGAACAGGTGCTTTGCCACCCTTCTGTCAATGCCTTCACGCTAAAGACCAGCCCAAGGGACTCTTCGTTTGCCATTCCTATACTCTGATTTCCTCAGCTAGAAATTCACCAACTCCAAACTACCACTTTCTTCACATTTCCTCTTTGCTTCGTGCTACTTCGAAAGTGATTTAAAAATAAAACACTTTGCGGGCACCTGGCTCAGTTGGTGAAACATGTGACTCTGATCTCAGTGTTGTGAGTTTAAGCCCCACATTGGGTGTAGAGATTACTTTTTAAAAATCTTTTTTTTTTTTCTAAGATTTTACTTATTTATTCATGAGAGACACTGAGAGAAAGGCAGAGACACAGGCAGAGGGAGAAGCAGGCTCCATGCAGGGAGCCCGACATGGGACTGGATCACCGGTTTCCAGGATCATGCGCTGGGCTGAAGGCGGCGCTAAACTGCTGAGCCACCCGGGCTGCCCTGTTTTTATTTCTTTTATGTTATTTTTAAAATATTTTTAAAAAGTAGGGACGCCTGGGTGGCTCAGTGGTTTGGTGTCTGCCTTTGGCCCAGGGCGTGATCCTGGAGTCCTGGGATCAAGTCCCACATTGGGCTCCCTGCATGGAGCCTGCTTCTCCCTCTGCCTATGTTTCTACCTCTCCCTCTCTGTCTCATGAATAAATAAATAAAATCTTTTAAAAAAATGCTTTTAATCCCCTTACTGTCCTTCCTACAAAAGCTACTCTACGACAGAGCTGTTAATCAAGAGTACAGCTCTCCCTCCTTCTAAACACCAGCTTTTGTGGTTTCTATCTAACTTTTCTCTCAACATCTCATATTTCCAGAGCACAAAGCCATATGTGGCTACCACTAGTGGCTACCATTTTCAACAGCGCAACTCAGTAGATTGAAGCATGAAGGGGTTCTGGAGCCAAAATTCATGTATGATAGCCATGACCAGGAAATGTGGGATCCAGGTAAGAGTCCACCTTTCGGTTTGTCCAAGACTTTCCTGATATTAACACAGAGTCCACATGCTGGAAAATCCTTCAGTGCTACACAGACCATCAAGGCTGGTCGACCCAGCTTAGAAGGACATTCAAGAATGAAAGTTACATGAAGGCAAAGCTCTTATCCCATTCTCTCTCTCTCTCTCTCTCTCTCTCTCTCTTTAAGCTTTATTTATTTATTTAGTCATGAGAGACACAGAGAGGCAGAGACATAGGCAGAGGGAGATGCAGGACTTGATCCCAGGACCCCAGGATCACAACCTGAGCCAAAGGCAGATTCTCCAACACTGAGCCACCCAGGTGCCCCCCACCTTGCTACATTCTTTTTTTTTTTTTAATTAAAGATTTTGTTTATTTATTCATAGAGACACACAGAGAGAGAGGGAAAGAGGCAGAGACATAGGCAGAGGGAGAAGCAGGCTCCATGCAGGGAACCTGATGTGGGACTTGATCCCGGGTCTCCAGGATCACACCCCAGGCTGCAGGCCCTGCTAAACCACTCTGCCACCAGGGCTGCCCCACCTTGTTACATTCTTGACTGCATATCCAAATGAAGGGCAGAACAAACCCTCAATGAAAATTTCCAGAATGACATCCCATGAATGTCTATGGACCAGAGACTGTTCTCCTTGTACCCATTCCTCTGAATGCGGAAGAGGGAAGACAGGACATAAATCCCAGACGCCAGCAGCCACCATCATATGTGGGGGCTCTCTCTGGTCCACAAAGGAGTCTTTTTTCCAATTGACTTACCTTTCCAAGGACTCCCAGGAAATTCTTCCAGTTCTTGCCAGTCTCGGCCAAAAGCACGAGTCTCGGTGCTTTGGCTGACATGGAGACATGGAGGCCAAATCTCTCCAGGCTGTGATTTTAAAGCCAGCTGCAGTGGAGAATCATGGGAGTGGCACAACTTCCAAAATCCAAGGTTAATAGGCTGTGAATTGCTACTTTCTCCGCACATTGTCTGTGCTTCAGCAGTTTCTTTAACCTACTGTCATTCAAGTCAGGAAGGAGAAGATTGTGGGACTAGCACCAGCTGCCAGGGGGCAGCTGACAACAATACCCTCTCTTACCGAATGCCCCTCCCCTCCCACCCCACTGGCCCCCCAAAAGCGCCAGGCATTCAAGTTATACAGTAGATATTTATATAGCCTCCACGATGCAAATTCAAATTTATTTCCAAGTCATTAGGGCCAATTACTCACCTTTGGGTCCTGTAATATCATTTGTTCCCTGCCAAACTGATTGCTTTTCCTGTCACAAATATGATAAATCCTGCGTGGTGCTGCTCAATCATGTTTACACTGATACAGATTGTTGCGGGGTTGGGATGAATGAATGAATGAATGGACTGAGTCATGAGGTGTAGCTCTCACGGATGATTCTTCCCATTTGAAAATCATCCAGTCCCACTTAGGGAAACATTTACTTGGGAGGTACTAGGATGAATCCTGGGAATATTTATTTCCTTTAATTTAGCCAAGACTTGAAAGAATGTAAATATTTTCTTTTGCATTCAAGACTTGAAAGAATGCAAATATTTTCTTTTGATTTTTGTCTATTAAGGATCTGGTTTTCCTTCCTCCCCCAAACTTCCATAGATGTATCGATTTATAGTCAGGGTATAACACTGTGCTACGATTTGAGGAAGTTCAAAAAACAATGATGAAATAGTCCCTGCCCTGTGGTAGATTGCAGTCTGCTGGGAAAAAAAAAAAAAAAAAAAAGACAGGCACACAGGGGAAAAGTACCAAAGGACAATGTTCAGTTGTGTCCGCAATTAGGTTCCAAAATGGCCCAGTGCAGGGGTTCTCCATGTGCTCTTTCCTGGACCAGCAGCGTCAGAATCAGCTGCAATCAGACTGACCAGAAATTGGGGGGCGGTGCCCAGCTTTGCAGCTATCCCTCTAGGGAATCCTGATGCTCAGCCAGGTTTGAGAACCTCTGGTCTGGATTGTTTTGGTCAGAAGAGGTTGGGAGAGTGATGCGGAAAATAGAAAGGCACAGGAACAGACTTTGGCCTGCCAGCTCCAATCTGGACTTAGATTTCCCAGATAAGCAAGTAAATCTCTGTATAAATAACTCTCTTTACAACTCTTGTTTTTGGGTTGTTTTGTTTTAAGATTTTATTTACTTATTTGTGAGAGACACAGAGAGAGGCAGAGACATAGGCAGAGGGAGGAGCAGGCTCCCCACAGGGAGCCCGATGCAGGACTCAATCCCAGGACCCCAGGATCACAACCTGAGCTGAAGGCAGACCCTCAACCACTGAGCTACCCGGGTGCCCCATGTTTGTTTTCTTTTTTTTTTTTTAAGATTTATTTTTATTTATTTATGAGAGAGAGAGAGAGAGAGAGAGAGAGAGAGAGGCAGAGGGAGAAGCAGGCTCCATGCCAGGAACCTGACGCGGCACTCGATCCCGGGACTCCAGGATTGCACCCTGGGCCAAAGGCAGGTGCGAAACTGCTGAGCTACCCAGGGATCCCCTTCTTTTTAAAACTGCTTGTGTTAATAGATATTTATTTGTGATGGTCTTAGCTCCTTTCATTAGGATGCAAGCCCCATAACCAGAAACCTTGCTTCCACTTCCGTCCCTACTCTCGAAGATATGTTAAAGTAAAAGCTGACCACATTCCTTGTGGTCCCTGGATTTTGTATTTCTCCATGATTTGTTAAATATATATTAAGGGCCTGTAATGTGTCTGATATTGATATGGAAGGGAATAAAAAGTCACGTAAGAAATTACCTTTGCTCCTAAGAATCTACTTGGAATAAAAATATGTCCTCCAGAAAAAATTAAATAACAGCACAAGGTGGCCCATGGTTAAGTATAAAGAAAGATGTAGATTTGATTAATAAATGCCAGAGGATTTGGAACAGAGGGAGAGATCCTGCCGGTTCAGAGGGGCAGGGCTCAAGCAGGAATTTCCAAAAGGCGTGAGAGATGTGGAAAGAGGAGGGTAGAACAAAGGGACTGGGTGGCCTGTAGCTCTGATCTATAAATTCCTAAGTATTCCGAGAGTCTGGGGTCCAAGAGCCCTGCTACAGAGAAGCCTCCAAAGGGGGAAATGGGTGGAGTAGAGAATGGGGTGTATGTTAGCATCTGCAGAGCCATGCCTGCCAGCTTCACTCAGAACTTTCCCCCTAAGTGTTGCTTTGTTTTGTTTTGTTGCTTTGAGGCCAGGGCAGATAATGAATAGAGTAGACGGAGATCCTTGTGCAGAAGGAATTGGAGGCGTGAAGGAAAACAAAAATGCTTGAGGGGCTCTTGCAACAGACTCAGACATCCAAATCAATTTATGGGTGCTCACTCTGATATCCTGTGACAGGGAGAGGGCTCTTCCCTGAAGGAGCTCACTGTCTGGTGATGGGAGACAGACTATTCTAACACAGTGCCCATGCATACTAACCATGGAAGAGTTGGGGATGCCCAGGCTGAGCTATCAGGGAAGGCTTCCAGGAGGCGGGGACACCTGATAGTCCAAGTTGAAGGACTAAGTGGAGTTAGCCAGCTGCAGAAGCCACTGCAGAGCATGCAGTGGGCGTTGCAGGAACTGCAAACAGATTGGTAAGCGTTTGCAGTAGTGGACAGTAGCACCTGACCCAAGGTAAGTCCTGCGGAAATGGGCAGGAGCTTGATCTTTAGTGATTTAGAGAAGGGAAGCTTAGGGCTTATTTAGAAGCTGTAAGGGGGGCGCCTGGCTGGCTCAGTCGGTAGAGCAGGTGACTCAATCTCCATGCTGTGAGTTCAAGCCCCATGTTGGGTGTGGAGCCTACTTAAAAATAAATAGATAAATAAAAAGATAAACATTTAGGAGTTTGTAGCAGCAATGTCCACAATAGTCAAACTATGGAAAGAGCCCAGGTGTCCATCAACAGATGAATGGATAAAGAAGATAAAGTGGTATACATATACAGTGGACTACTACTCAGCCATAAAAAAAAAAATCTTGCCATTTGCAATGATGTGGGTAGAACTAGAAGGTATTATGCTAAGTGAAATAAATTAATCAGAGAAAGACAATTATCATGTGATCTCATTCATATGTAAAATTTAAGAAAATAAAACAGAGGATCATAGGGGAAGAGAGGAAAAAATGAAACAAGACAAAATCAGAGAGGGAGACAAATCATAAGAGACTTAATCATAGGAAACAAACTAAGGGTTGCTGGAGGGGAGAGGGGTGGGGGGATGGGGTAACTGGGTGACAGGCATGAAGGAGGGTATGTGATGAAATGAGCACTGGGTGTGATATAAGATTGATGAGGGATGCCTGGGCGGCTCAGTGGTTGAGCGTGTCTGCCTTGGCTCAGGTCGTGATCCTGGGGATCTGGGATTGAGTCTGCTTCTCCCTCTGCCTATGTCTCTGCCTCTCTCTCTGTGTCTCTCATGAATAAGTAAAATCTTAAAAAAAAAAAAAAAAAAAAAAAAGACTGGGCAGCCCGGGTGGTTCAGCGGTTTAGGGTGCCTGCAGCCCAAGGTGTGATCCTGGAGACCCGGGATTGAGTCCCACATCAGGCTCCCTGCATGGAGCCTACTTCTCCCTCTGCCTGTGTCTCTGCCTCTCTCTCTCTCTCCCCTCTCAGTGTCTCTCATGAATAAATAAATACAAAATCTTAAAAAAAAAAAAAAAAAGACTGATGAATTGCTGACCTCTATGTCTGAAACCAATAATATATTATATGTTAATTAACTGAATTTAAATAAAATTTAAAAACAAGAAATGAAGTACTGATATATGCTGCCACCTGTATGAACCTTGAAAACATTAAACTAAATGAGACAAGCCAGTCACAAAGGCCACCTGTCACATGATCCCACTTACATGAAATGTCCAGAGATAGATAAATCCCTAGAGAAAGAAATAGATTAGTGGTTGCTGGGGGATGGGGAGAATGGAAACGGATAGTGACTGCCATGTAGGGATATTAAAAATGTTCTGGAATTAGATATTGGTGATGATTGTAAAATTCTGTGAATATACTAAAATTCATGGAATTGTACTCTCTGAATCGTCTGGTATGTAAGTTATAACTCAATAAAACAATAAAGAAAAGAAAAAAGTTTAGGAGTAGGAGGAAATCTTTGGGGTGCCTGGTTGGCTCAGTCAGTAGAGCACATGATTCATGATCTCAGGGTGATGAGTTGGAGCCTTGCATTGGGTGTAGAGATTACTTAAAAGTAAGATATTATAAAAAGAGAGAGAGAAAGTTAGAAGCTGTTAGAGAGGGGCACTGGGTGGTTCAGTTGGTTGAGTGTCAACCTTCGGCTCAGGTCATGATCTTGGGGTCCTGGGATTTGAGTCCCACATTGGGATCCTTGCTCAGCGGGGAGCCTGCTTCTCCCCCTCCTTCTCCCTGCAGTTCTGCTTATGTTCTCTCTCCCAGTCAAATAAAGAAATAAAATCCTAAAAGAAGAAGAAGAAGAAGAAGAAGAAGAAGAAGAAGAAGCAGCAGCAGCAGCAGCTGTTAGAGAGTGTGACACACCAGGACAGCAGTTTGAAGGGGGCACTCTGATGGGGGTTGAGAGGAGGGAATGTAGAGGGGTGAAGGGTGAAAGGCTAGACCCTGGGGAGGAGAGGAAACCTATGGCAATGACACAAAGTTTTGGAGTAGACAAGCAAGACTTGGTGACAATGGTTCTATGGACAATGGACAGGGAATGGTCAAGATAAAAAACAAACGGGCATCTGGCCAGCTCCGTCAGAAGAGCATGCAACTCTTGATCTCGGGGTTGTTTGAGCCCCACACTGGGTATAGACATTACTTTTAAAAAAGAGATAAACAAACACACCTCAGTTTTTTAAGCTTGGGCAGCACAGAGAGTGCTGTTACTGTTGGGAGAAAAAGGAAGTTAGGAGGGGAAACCGGTTTTTGGAGGGGAAATTAGGGGTGGGGAAAAGATGATTATTTCAGTTTGGGGACACGTTAAGTTTTCTCTCTCCAGCTGCCCTGTTTGGTTTCTGTAGTTGTTCCTTTTTCCCTTAAAACTTAGTTTCAGTGCTTAGAGAGAGAAAAAAAGAGCCCAGTTTTGTATCTTGCACAAGATCTAGGTGCATCTATTTTTATAACCTCAAACTACCCAAGAGCCTCAGGAATCAATAGACAACTGAGTTGCTCCAGATTTTAAGTGCCTAGAGCCAAGGTGAGGAGGTGCATGGAGAGAGGCTGTTTCATTCTTGTTATCTCTGGCCGCAGGTAAAGGGAGGCTTGGGAACCTCGATTGGCTAGAGTTTTGTTTTTCTGAGAAGTCCTTACTCCAAGAATCGGGGCTTCCCAATGGACCTGTCTGACTAGAATCACAGGTCTCTCATCCTGGACCATCCTGGCTCAGCATCCTAAAGAAAAAGCTTTCAAAACAGACACAGATTCTTCCTCTCTCCAGGGACAGGAGGCTTTCCACAGCCTCCTAGACATTCACTTACCTCAAGTATTTCAGAATCCTACTCCGACTGGTGGCTGACGCTACCTGTCAGACAGAAATAGGTCAGCCTGACTCTCCTGATCGCTGAAGTGGAGAAAGCCCCAAGGTGTGGGGTCAAGGCAGGACAGAACAGCCTGACTGACCCTGGCTTCTCTCCATTCTTGGGTGGTGCGGGGGACGTGTGTGTGTGTGTGTGTGTGTGTGTGTGTGTGTGTGGCTAGAGCAGAGCCAGCTAGAGTGGGGCCAGCTGACCTATCTGCCTCCCGAAAAAATCTTTCAAGCTACCAGCTGTGCTGCCTCTTAGACTCTCACAAATATGCAGAGTATCCCTGACTAGCCTCTTCATACACAATACATTTAACTGTGATTTCTTTTTTTTTTAATTTTATTTATTTATTCATGAGAGACACAGGGAGAGGCAGAGACACAGGCAGAGGGAGAAGCAGGCTCCATGCAGAGAGCCCGACATGGGACTCGATCCCGGGATCACACCCTGAGCCCAAGGCAGATGCTCAACCACTGAGCCACCCAGGTGCCCCTCTATTTTTTTTTTTAATGATTTTATTTAATTTGACAGAGACAGAGAGAGAGAGAGAGCATGCACAGCAGGCAAAGGGAGAAGGAGAAGCAGGTTCCCGGCTGTGTAGGGAGCCCTTACAGGACTTCAGGATCATGACCTGAGCCAAAGGCAGACGCTCAACTGACTGAGCCACCCAGGTGCCTCTTAACTTTAATTTCTTGAAGTCAAAATAATCCTACCCGAGTGACTTCCTTAGCAGGAACGGAGCTCTGCTGAGAGGAAGCTTTCTAGGAATCAGAACGACTTCCTTAAGCTGGATTGTGACAGGGGTAAGGGGAGCTACTCTGAGATCAGCAAAGAGCCCTGGTGTTATTCTTTTTTTTTTTTTTTTTTTAAGATTTATTTACTTATTTTGAGAGAGAGTGTCCAAGGGGTCAAGACAGGCAGGGACAGAATCTCAAGCCGACTTTGTGCTAAGTGCGGAGCCTATCTCAGGGCTTAATCTCATAACCTTGAGATCATGCCCTGAGCCAAAACCAAAAGCCAGATGCTTGACCAACTGTGCCACCCAGGTGATCCTCTGGTGTTATTCTTAACTCCTCTCTTCATTCTTCCCTTGTAGAGCCCCCTTCACTTCTCTCCATCTTTACCTCTAGCCTAGCCCTTCAGTTCTCACCTATTCCTCCATGACACCCTCCAAACTGGCCTTCCTACCCTCATTTCTGCCTCACTCCAGGCCATTCTCTGCAGTGAAGAGAGATTGGTCCTCCCAATGGGCAAACATGGTTCTGCCCTGAGGTGGGCTGTCTGCAAAGGTGGCCGCCAGCAGTTACTTTAATCCTCATATGAATGGAAATCTCATAGAGGTGGAATCTACTTCCCCTTCTCTTAAATCTGGGCCTTATAATTTGCTTTTACCAACAGAATGTACTAGAAGTGATATTGAATGTGAATTGAATGTGGTAGAAGTGATATTCTGGGATTTCTAAGCCTGCTGGGTAAGAGCCCAGCTTCTGATTTCCTTCCACATCAGCTGCTGTGGACAGAAGTTTGGGCCAGGTTACCAGATGATAAGGGACTAGATAAAGAGATAGAGGACCAGTTGCCCTCCTACTGCATATCTGCAGCACCAAATATGCAACAAACGCCATGGGAACGTTCTAGCCCTAGGGATGGTGGATTCTCCAGTCCACCCTGGAGACACCACCCTGGCCTGCACCACAGGGAGGAAAGGAGATCCATCCCTGTCAAGCCCTGTCCAAATCTCAGAATCAGAAGCAGATAAATAAATGAGTGGTGTTGTTTCAAGCCACTAAGGTTTGGCATGGTTACATAGCAGTAGGTAGCTAAAACGTGTCCTGCTCTTCAGATAAAGTCAACTTCCTTTAAAACAGTGCTGACCCACTCCTTACATCTTCAGCTTACTGGTCATCACCCCATCTAGTCTTCTAGAGGCCTTTGCACGCTTATACCACATCTCCTTCCTCCTTCTTAAGCTTACCCTGTCATCCATCAGCTTCCTTCTCCCAGGAAATACCACTTCATCCAGGGAGTCTTTGATTCCAGGAGACCACGTTGAGGGGCTTATTGGGCTTTCTGCTGCTTTCTATCACACCAAGTAAAAGTACTTTGGGGACTCATGGATAGGGCTACCGATTGGCAGTAGTGGTAGTTTGCCCCACCTCACTGCCCAACTCACCTCCCCACAGAGGCCAGAGGGGCTCCTTGTTTGGAACCAAAGACTATCCATTTAACCAAAGAGCTCAGCTCTGGAGCTTGGATTAGAGCCTCTGATAGTTTGATTAATCAATTAACTTTTTAAAACATTTTTTAAAAAATTTATTTGAGAGAGAGAGAGAGAGAGGGAGAACACAGGAGAGGGAGAGGGACAAGCAGACTCGCTGCTGAGTAGAGAGCCCAATGTGGGGATCAGGATCATGACCAGAGCAGAAAGCAGATGCTCAGCCAACTGAGCCACCCAGGCACCCCATTGTTTTTTGTTCTGTTTTGTTTTTTAAATCAGCCTAGGCACCTAAAATGTGGGAGGCACTTGTTCTAGGGCCTGGGTTTATAGCAATCCACCTGGAAGACAAGGACTCTACAGTTGTAGAGCTTATATGCTGGGGAAGAAGACCAACAATAAGATATGGCTTCAATGAAGAAAATGAAGAGAGTAATGTGTGAGAATTGGGATAGAGTCAGAGAAAGTCTTCCCAAGAAAGCGACACTTTGGCCAAGACCTGAAGGAAGGTCCCAGGTATGGGAAATCAGAAAAGCTGGTCCTAGGAGTGGCAAGTGCAAATACAGACACTTGGCCCACTACAGGCAGAAAGGAGGTTCAGACAACTGGAGTTTACCAGCAAGGGAGAAGGGAGGAAGAGGTAAAGTTGTAGCTTAAATATGTTAGGGAACAAAAATTCAACTGAGTACATCTTAAAGATCTTATTGGCTTGATTCAGCAATCCATGAATCTGGCCATAATCAATCTAGCAGATATGAAGGAACTCCAAGGAGTTGTACAATTGGAGAGGGCTTTTTAGATCAAAATGAGCAGAAATAAGGAATAATACTCGGGATTGGCTGATTGGTTAAAGCAAGGTTGTTTTCCTTATAGAGAGCAAAAGGAAGTCTTGGAGCTGGGTGAGGTCACTCGTACAGAGCAGACAAGCACTGATTGACCCAGGTCTTCCTTTTCTGGGAGCCATGCATAGGAACAGTTAAGTTTTGGTTTGCTGATGTGTAGTAGGCGCAACTTCATCTTGGGCCCAATCTGGTTACTTTAACAAATGCTCTGGGAAGTCATGGGAAAATTGTACTCAGAGGATTAACATCATCTGACCTATGTTTTTAAAAGACCACTTCGACCATCCGACCATCCGTCAAAAACTGGATGAAAGGGAAAAGTACCAGCAGGGAATTTGGTAACCAGGCCAAAGGGGATGGTAGCTTACACGGGGACAATAACAACAGGAATGGCAAGAAGTGCACAGATTATGAGTCAGAGTGTATTCTGGTGGCTGAGACAACTGGACCCAACAATGGATTGGCTGTTGGGGGACTGAGAGAAAAGAGGAATCAAAGATGACTCATTGGAATGCCTGGGTGGCTCAGTCGGTTAAGCATCCAACTCTTGGTTTCTGCTCAAGTCAAGATCTCAGGGTCCTGGGATGAGGCCTGAGTGGGACTCCATGCTCAGCAGGGCATCTGCTTCTCCCTCTGACTCTCCCCCTCCTCCTGCTCTCTCTCCACCTTTTACCTGAAGGGTGGAACAGAGAGGCAAGGAGTACAGAGATGACACTTGTCAACAGTAGAAACATTTCAAGAAGGATAGTTCATTTCAGTCTTGGAAACAGTCCTATGAAGAATTAAAAACACAGCAGGACAGAAATTAGAGCCTAAGGGTGGGGCAGGGAAGGAGGTGACTTCTTTGGGAAGGTTGAGGATGACAAGAATAGTTTAGAATTTAGGTAACTATTGTTTTTTCTTTCCTTAATTATTTTATTTTTATTATTTATTTTTTTTTAGTAGGCTCCACACTGGTGCAAAGCTTGAACTCACATCCTGACTGAGATCAGACTCAAGCTGAGATCTAACATCAGGTACTTAACCAACTGAGCTTCCCAAGTGCCATGATAACCATTGTTTTTTTCTGAAAACAGTCCCAGGGCTCTACCTGTGGGCAAAAGGAGAAAACCTACAAGAGAGAAAGGAGGAAGAAGGGAAAAAATGGGGGTTGGGAATATTTTTGTTTTTGTTTTTTAAGATTTTATTTATTTATTCATGAGAGACACAGAGAGAGGCAGAGACATAGGCAGAGGGAAAAGCAGGCTCCATGCAGGGAGCCTGATGCAGGATCCGATCCTCCAGGATCACAGGCTGAGCCGAAGGCAGACCCCCAACCACTGAGCCTCCCAGGCATTCCGATATTTTTCTTTTTGGATAATGTGCTGCTTCTCATGAAACTAGGTATTTTGGAGGGTTTTTTGTTGTATTTGTGTGTGTGTGTATGTGTGTGCACAACAAAGTTTATTTCCTCTGTCACAGATTGTGCTACTTTCTTCCATCTTTTTTTTATGGAAGCATAATTGACCCACAATAATGTCCTGTGTGCAGCACAGTGATTTGATGCTTGCAGACACTGCAAACTGATGTTTACTGTATTTTGTTTATTGTTTATTTACCTTTGCTAATCTTGGAGATTTCCCCTTCCTTTGGGTTTATATTGTCAGGATATTTGGGGGGGGGGGGGATTTTAAGAACTTCCCCTTCCTGGCACCAATTCTTTAAGTTTCTCCTTCAGATGCAAATAAAATCATTTACCATTTGAAAATGTTGTAATTAAACCTAAAAGAGACTTCCTTTATTCTGTGTTGGGGGGCGGGGGCTCAGAGTCATTTACAGACGTGGAAAAGACCCCTTGAGGAAAGGTGGGCAAAGGAGGGTGGGGGGTGGGATGCTAAATTCTGCAGCAGAACAGAACTGAAGCTGGATCAAATCATCAGACATCAAATCACACCCGATTGACAAGAGACAACTTTTTATGGTAAAATGTTAAGTACTTAATATTTTACTTTCATTGTGGTTCATCCCGCTTCATACCCCAGAGCTATTTGTTCTCAGAATAAATGTGCATATGCTTATTAGCTTTTAACAACCCACTGCTTACAGTTAGCAGAGAGGTCAAGCTAAACCTGCCTACCGAATTGAAAAACCCTCATTTGCACTTGTGGTGACAAAAACATTAGTTCTCAAACCGAGAGGAAGAGAGGGGGGCTGAAGGGATGATAAGTGAGTGATGCGGACTCAATCCATTTGTTCTTTCATATACTTTAGATTCCTGTGCCCCTGCGAGTATGGACTCTCTTCCCCCAAGTGTTTAGATTTGAGACTGTATTATGACCTAAGAAGTAATCAAGATAGTTTCAGAACTTAAGCCAAAGTGAAAAGCTAGTTGCCACCAAGCCTCCCTTCTGTATCTACCTCTCTCTGGAAATGGTTTTTATTGAGTATTTGGTGGTGTAAGGTCCCAGGAGGTGAAATAACTTAGCCAAGAATTAGTGTTATTTTATTCGTTCTGCTGATACTTGTCTGTTCGAAAGGAAATTTGATTTCTTTTCCTAGACAAGTTACTAATTTTTAGATTCCCTCTTTAAAAAAAAAAAAAGGATGGTTTTTTGGGGGCCAACAGCTGAATCATGCGTTTGTAGGAGGTGGACCAGCCAACGCAAGTTGACTAGCTGGGCTGTGCTTCTTTTGCGCTTCCAACCACCTTCCAACAACCTTTCTCTGGGGATGTGCGGGTGAAAGTCTGAGGCTGAGGCTCGTTTCCAGTTGATGAAATGCTTCGTCATTGCTGTCATCATCAGCCAGGCAGGGGAAGACGCATCTTCAGTAATAAGGCATGACTGTAATTCCTCACCCTCTGGCTATTATTAATCATGATTCATTTCATGAAAGAGGGCATAATAGCCTCTGTAGACCCAAAGCACATCTACACTAGGAGGATTTCAGGTTTGGGCATGTGAGGCCTTTCTGTGTATAAAGGGGGAAATGAGTGTATTCTAAGGGAGAGAGGTCTGGCTGCAGCCGATGAGATAGCCAGATCCAGGCTCTTGCCTGGAAAAAGCCTTCTAATCATGAAAAAATAAACTCCCCCTTTATGACTCTCCATTAACAATCTGAATTGATTTGATATTCTGCAGTGATGTTATTTGCCCTTTTTTCACTCCTTAAAGAACTTTTGTTTTTTAAGGAGTGAAAAAAGGCACTTGGGCTATATGCCTTGTCCTGATTTAGCCTGGAATTGTTTGGGGCTTTTTCACCCTCTCTAACGAATAACTCCTAAGACTACATAGCTGGAAGAATCTTAGAGATCATCTTGCTTATCCCCTCAGTTCAAAGATAAGGGGAAAAAACAAGATTGATAAGATTTATGGAGACCTGCTCAGGAACACTCCTACCTGACTACAGAATTGAGGCTCACACCTAGGGCTTTTGGCTTTTAGGCCTGTGTTCTTTCTATTGCAACAGAACTCAAGCTGAGTGTGGGCTCTGGAGGGTTCCCAAGTTCACCAGTCCCGCTGGTGCTCAGTGAGAGGGGTGTCTAAGTACAAATAGAGGACCACCTGGCACATGGGCAAGAGGTTGTGTGCTTAGAGATCAGACTTTGGGGATTCAGAGGACCTGGGTTCAAATAAAGACCATGCCACTGCTTGACTGCACAGTCTTAGGCAAACTGCTTACCTTTAGTGAAACTAAAAACTAGAAAACCGTAAGTTTGTCATCTGTAAAATGGGTCCAATAACATTACCAATGAGCCGTGGCTGCTGTGAAAATTAAGACAACCCATGTCAAGTGCTAAGCCCTGGGTAAGCATAGGTTTGTATTGCTCTTGTCATTAATAAAACGGTTTTCTTACTGAGGGTAACAGAAGACCAGACAGTAAAGAGTTGGCTATTCTCCCACCATGTCTTGGCAGGACATGCTTTCCTTCCTTTCTGATAGGTTGGCTTTTTTTTTTTCTTTTTTTCTTCTTCTTTTTTTTTTTTTTTTTTGCAATGAAGGCCCTCTGACTTCACCATTCCCAGTTGAGCAGCCATGAGGATGTGCTTGGTGGTAGTTCACCCACTCTTGGGGGAGAGTGTGATGTCAGTTCTTAGGGATCCACCATCCCCGTAGCTCATATCAGGCCCATCTTCAGAGAAGTGCGGTTCCCAGGGTTCCTCTCCTCAGCCCTTCTGGTTCCCCTCTTGTCATCTGTTCCTCCTGTTCTTCCTCTTTCTCCTCTTCTTCCTCTGTCTTCCCCTCATGAGTTGCTACCATTCATCTAGGAAAAACTCCAATGTCTTTGTTTGTCTAGAGTTTCATAAAAAGAATTTTCTAGGGGCGCCTGGGTGGCTCAGCAGTTGAGCGTCTGCCTTTAGCTCAGGTTGTGATCCCGGGGGTCCTAGGATAGAGTCCTGCATTGGGCTCCCTGCAGGGAGCCTGCTCTCCCTCTGCCTAAGTCTCTGCCTCTCTCTGTGTGTCTCTCATGAATATATAAAATCTTTTTTAAAAAATTAAAAAATAAAATAAAAAATAAAAAGAATTTTCTAGTGTGTTTTTATTTTTTTAAATATTTTATTTATCCATTCATGAGAGACACAGAGAGAGAGACAGAGACATAGGCAGAGGGAAAAGCAGGCTCCATGCAGGAAGCGTGACCCCAGGATCACGCCCTGAGCCAAAGACAGATGCTCAACCACTGAGCCACCCAGGCATCCCTCTAGTGTGTTAAAAATAAGTTTTTGGTTTTTTTTCAGAGGCACGACAGGCCAGAGATGTATCTTAAAGAAAGCCCTGGCCGAGGGCTGAGTACCACCCCCACTGGCTAGCTCTTCCAGCGTCCACGACAGCTGCAGGTTGACCTCTCGGGGCAGCCCGTTATTGACAGTATGCTGGTGCTCTGAGGGATTGGTTCTCTGGAGGCGTTCATGGCTCCTGCACTCCCTTGGGTTGACAGAGATTTTGTCACATTTTCGTTCTAGCTACTCCTGTTGCTGTCCCTTCCCTCCCTCTTTCCTTCCCTCCCTCCCTTTTTTCCTTCCAGGTAGGCTCCCCGCCCAACGTGGGGCTTGAACTCACATCCCTGAGATCAAAGGTCACATGCTCCACCAAATGAGCCAGTCAGGTGCCAACCCCCTACCTCTCATTTTCTTTCCACGTGAAACTTCCTCCCAGTTTCTGCTCCCAGGAACACAGGAATATATGCTAACTGGTGTCCCACCCCTAGGCCTGGGCGGGGGGGGGGGGGGGGGGGGGGGGGCGGCGGCACATCTGTGCTGCAGAGGGGAGCAGATGACATCCAGGGTAAGGGCTTAGAAGGGAAGAAATATCTGAGCGCCAACTACATGCTGGGCACTGACCCAGGCCTTACAGATGTGATTTAATGTAGCCTTCACAACGAAACTGTGATGTAGGTTTTATTACTTCCATTTACTGGCGAAGACTCTAAGGCTCTGGAAGGTTAAGAAACTTGCCTGAGGTCACTGGGTACCTCAAGAGCAGAGCCACAAATGGCACCCATGCAGTGTGAGTCCAGGGCTCAGGATCCTTCTGTGGCTGTGCCCAGCATTAGCACATGGTAAGGCAGCACAAGGGACCCTGATCCCTTCCCTTAGCCGCAGAAGCCAGAGGCATCTTTACCGATGCTCTGGAATTCTAGCAGAGCAATCAAAGCAAGGAGAATCCTTCAGTGTGGTGTGCAGGAGACAGAAATTAGAATCCTTCATTCCACTCCACAGACTGCTTCTGAATCTCCTACCCTGATCAACTCCTCTCCCCACATCCAGTTTCAGCCAAAGAACTAAGCCAAATAAAGGTGAAACTCATAATTATTATTGTAAAGTAATAATTATTATTACAAAGTAATAACAAGATAAAGTTAGCTTGCCCTGGGAGCTCTGGTGATATGTAACTTTTCAGCCGCATACATGTACACGTTTTCTTGCTTAATATTTGTTCTTCTGTCTGCCTTGCAAAGATCTATCTCCCCTTCTGAGTGTTCTTGTGGGTCTGTCCTCCTGCTGACCCTGAATTTCAAGGAGAAGGCAGATGCTCAGCTGCTGCTCAGCCCTCTGGCTATACTTTGAGCCTCAGAGAGACAAGCAGGTACAGGATTTTCTGCGGAGTTACAAACAGGGAAACAAGAAGTAACTGGGGTTGTATGGGTTCTGCAGCATGGCTATATGGGGTTTGGCTGTCTTCCTGCGCTTTGGCTCAGAGGAAATTATAAATGTTATTAAGCATTTGCTCTGTACACTATCTCTTAAGAATTTCATTTAGACCCTTGATATATAAATGCTCTATCTGGCGTGCAGGAAGGACGTTAGTCTCACTTATTGATGATTTACTATGTGCCAGGCACCATAATAGGCACTTTACATGCATCTATTTCGCAGCTTTCAAGGTAGCCATGATCGTCCCATTTAACTTAGGAGCAAACAGATTCAGAGAGGTTAAGCAACTGGCTTAAGATCACACAGTAGGCACCATGCTATATAGCTCTGGGAAGAAATGGACTTTTAATACCCTGAACCTTAATGTTTTAAGATAGATATCAAAGTTATTTAATATATGTTTCCTCAAAACAATTTAGTGACACAGATGACAGTAGTTTCCATCCTAAAACATCCCTCCCTTTTAATTCCTTTTTCTTTTTTATTTTTTTTAAGATTTTATTTATTCATAAGAAATACAGAGAGAGGCAGAGACATAGGCAGAGGGAGAAGCAGGCTCCCTGTGGGGAACCCAATGTGGGACTCCATCCCAGGACCCCAGGATCATGCCCTGAGCTGAAGGCAGGCTCTCAACCACTGAGCCACCCAAGCATCCCTATTCCTTTTTCTCCTCTCTCAACTACCCCTTTCAAGACAAACTTTTTTTTTTAAAAGATTTTATTTATTTATTCACAAGAGATAGAGAGAGGCAGAGACACAGGCAGAGGGGAAACAGGCTCCATGCAGGAAGCCTGATGTGGGACTTGATCCCGGGTCTCCAGGACCATGCCCTGGGCTGAAGGCAGCGCTAAACCCCTGAGCCACCTAAGCTGCCCAAAACTTTTTTTTTTTAAAGATTTTTTCTTTGTTTATTCATGAGAGAGAGAGAGAGAGAGAGAGAGAGAGGCAGAGACAGAGGCAGAGGCAGAGGGAGAAGCAGGCTCTATGCAAGGAGCCCAATGTGGGACTCAATCCTGGGACTCCAGGATCACGCCCTAAGCTGAAGGCAAGTGCTTAACCACTGGGCCACCCAGGTATCCCTCAAGGCAAAACTTCTAAAATTAGTGCCCATTCCCTCACATCCCATTCTCTCCATAGCATACTTCTATTGGGCTTCCATGCCCATCTGGTCACAGAACCTGCTCCTGTCATTGTCCCCAGTGACCTCCATGTTGCTAGATCCAGTGCATCTTCCTCCTTACCTCATCTTTGTCAGGTTTTTAAGGAATACTTGATCCATTTGATCCATCCCTTCTCTTGAAAGAATCTCCTTTGGTTTTTGGGACACCACACACTCTCCTTGTTTTCCTTCTACCTCCTTTGTCACTGCTCAGTCTCCTTCATGGGTCTTTCTTTCTTTTCTTTTCTTTTTTTTTTTTTAAATTATTTATTTATGTAGTCATACAGAGAGAGAGAGAGAGAGGCAGAGACATAGGCAGAGGGAGAAGCAGGCTCCATGCACCGGGAGCCTGACGTGGGATTCGATCCCGGTCTCCAGGATCGCGCCCTGGGCCAAAGGCAGGTGCCAAACCGCTGCGCCACCCAGGGATCCCTTCTTTTTTTTTTTTTTTTTTTTAAAGATTTATTTATTTATTTATTTATGATAGACAGAAAGTGCGGCAGAGACACAGGAGGAGGGAGAAGCAGGCTCCATGCCGGGAGCCCAACGTGGGACTCGATCCCAGGACTCCAGGATCACACCCTGGGCCAAAGGCAGGCGCCGAACCGCTGAGCCACCCAGGGATCCCTCATGGGTCTTTCTTATCTGCTGGTGGCACATATTACCAGCTGTTTATGCAATAGCCATTCTCACCTTCTACTGTACGAATAAAACCCCTAGTGTTATTCAGGGCAGCAAAATACATAGCTAAAAATACTTACTTTTCTGGACTCACTTGGTGTTAGAGGTAGATATGTGTCATCGTTTTGGCCAACGAAGAAGTCGACTGAGTAATGGCTTCAGAGACAGCTTTCATTTCTTGAGAAAAAAGGGGCCGATGTGCCCCATGCCACTCCTCCTTTCTACCTGAACTGTGGCTGCATGCCCAAAGGTGCAACTACCATCTTATGACCATGAAGCCAAGCTCAAGGATGGAGACCTATAGGTAAAGATGGCAGAAGAGGAAGATAAAAGAACTTGGGTCCCCCAAAGTATAACTAATCAGCTGTACCATCCTTGGGTTGCTCAGCTCCAGACTCCATGTTATGTAAGAATGCACCTGTGTCTGTTTTAGATACTCTACCAGTATTTTTCTGCTGTTTGCCACTAAATACATTCCGACTTGACATGATACCTGTCCTCTGAATATTGGAAACACCCAGGATTTGTTGTTGGAGCCTCTTCTTTTATCTTTCTAATGATATATAGACACTGGGAGATGGAAGCTCTCAGTAGGCAACTTTACTGCATTCCATCAGCTTTAAATGATAATTGTGTCCTAATGATACCCAAATTTATGCCTTTAGCCCAACCTTTTCTTAGTGAGATTTCTAGGTGTTGTTGATTCTTCTATGCGTCTCACATGTCTGATACAACAAGAAGCCCTGTATTTCCTGCCTCTTAAATATATTCAGAATCTATTTACTTCTTTCCATCCTCAGGGCTATCTCTTTGGAACAAGACTTAAAGAAGGGAAAGCATTTACCCTCATACAGAAATATCCCAAGGACATGACTCCCAGAGATGTCCAGGTGAATAAAATTTTACTCTTCCAGGAGATACCTGCCCAGGCAAATAGCTTCATTGTTTCTTACAGGAACTTCCAGAAAGATCCATCAAAACTTCAATATAAAGCATTAACAGACATTTTATGCCTCAAAGTTCTTTGAACTCTTTGCCTTAAAATTCAGCACCTGGCTGGCTCAGTCGATAGAGAGTGTGACTCTTGATCTCACGGTTTTGAGTCCCAGGTTGGATGTGGAGATTAGTTAAAAATAAAATCTTAAAACAACAACAACAACAACAACAACAACAACAAAACCCTCCTCTTGCTAGTTCCAACAATCCTAAACTGTTATATCATGATTTTTATCTTTATCTGATTTTTTAAAAAATATTTTATTTATTTTTTCATGAGAGACACAGAGAGAGAGGCAGAGACATAGGCACAAGGAGAAGCTGGCTCCCCACAGGGAGTCCAATGCAGGACTCAATCCTGGGACTCCAGGATTATGCCCTGAGCCAAAGGCAGACATTCAACCACTGAGCCACTCATTGAGCCACTTTATCTGATTTTTTTTTTTTTTTTTTTTACTTTATGAGATTCTAATCAAGCCCCTACACTTAAAAACCTCCCCTTAAGCAAACTTCAAATTCTCAATGAAGTTCTATTTGCCTTTTTCCATCCAAGACACTGCCAACATTTTGTTCTGCTTTACTGGAGAAGGTAATAAACTCAGTTTTGCCTTGTCAACAGATAATGTTAGGAAGTCAGCTTTTGATGATACCATCACCTTCTCACCAGGACCACCCCAATAGTTTCTTTGTTGGTCTCCATTGCCTTCCTTGCCATCCTCAAACCTAGTCTCCAAGTTGCAGCCAGAATGATCTTATTAAAATACAATTGGACCTCCTTATTGCTCTGCCTAAAACTCTGTATCAGATGCATCCTCACTTCTTAGTCACTTCTGAGTTAAGCTGTGGCTGGGGTGGACAGCCCCAGGTGGGCTTCAAGGCCATTCATCACACAGCAGCCACCTGCTGTGCACATCTGGGTTTAGGGGATCTTTGCTTCCAGCCTGGGGACTCCTCCACCTTTGCAGACACCATAAAACCTGAGGCCAGGATTAAACAGTCTCACCCATAGTCCATCAGGTCAAGAATTCTGAGAGGCTTCCTTTATACTTCTCAGGAAGCAGAGGATGAAGCCCTACTGCTTCCTTTGTAAGTGCAAACCTTACACATTGCTTTTTCCTCCTCCCCTGTCTTGATCTCTTGATCTCTCCTCTTTCCTGAGATCATTCCAAATAAACTACTTGCGCATATGTTTTTAACTCAGGCTCTGCTTTTTCAGGGAACCTAAGCTAAGGGATCCTATACTGGCTTTCCCTTTCAGTTGGAGTAATCCACACTCTGCCAATAAATCACTGCTTAACTTTGACCCCATCTCATTCCACTCTTCCCTCTTGTATACTGTAAGCCTTTTGGTCCCCTCCTACTTTCTTGAATATACGAAAATAAAAATGCCAGTGAAGGGCACCAGAATATGCTACCTCAAAATATGCCTTTTTGGCGAAAGGGTTACTTTAAGCTGATTATTTTTGAGAAAAAGCAGAAATAGGAGATATTCTAAAAATAGTAGAATTTCCCTTTTATGAGAGAAATTTACATTTATTTTGTTATTTTTTAAGATTTTATTTATTTATTCATGAGAGACACAGAGAGAGAGAGAGATATGCAGAGACACATGCAGAGAGAGAAGTAAGCTCCATGCAGGGAGCCTGATGTGGGACTTGATCCTGGGCCAAAGGCTGGGGCTCAACTGCTGAGCCACCCAGGTGTCCCTAAAAATTTACATTTATAAGGGAAATCTCCACTGGTAGACTCCCTGTCTGTACCAGGAAGAGAAGAATGATGCCAAATTACAAGAAACTCTCATCAATGGAGAATGGGCCAGACTTAAATCTGTAGAACCTTACTATCCTCCTCCTGCTAACCTCTATTAAAAAGGAAACAACAGGGCAGTCCAGCTGGCTCAGAGGTTTAGCCCCACTTTTGGCCCAGGGCCTGATCCTGGAGACCTGGGATCGAGTCCCACATTGGGCTCCCTGCATGGAGTCTGCTTCTCCCTCTGCCTGTGTCTCTGCCTATCTCTCTCTCTGTCTCTCATTAATAAATAAAACCCTAAAAAAAAAAAAAAAAAAAAAAAGGAAACAACAGGGACGCTGAGTGGCTCAGTGGTTGAGCATCTGCCTTTGGCTCAGGGCGTGATTCTGGAGTCCTGGGATCAAGTCCTGCATTGGACTTCCCACGTGGAGCCTGCTTCTCCCTCTATCTATGTCTCTGCCTCTCTCTCTCTGTGTCTTTCATGAATAAATAAAATTTTAAAAAGAAGAAAGAAAGGAAGGAAGGAAAGAAAAGAAAAGAAAAGAAAAGAAAAGAAAAGAAAAGAAAAGATTCAAAATGGAGTCACTTGTGCTAAACCCCACATCAGCAAACCAAGACTTGATACCTGTCCTAATTGCAGTTTCTCCCTTTCCTGGGAACATGACCTTTAACCAGTCAATCCGGAATTACCAAGTCACCTCTAGAGAGGTAATCTGCATTTTAGATCTCCTGCATTCTCCCAAAGGATGATGATCTTGCTTGAAACTATCTACTTTCACGTCGGGCTCCCGGTGCATGGAGCCTGCTTCTCCCTCTGCCTATGTCTCTGCCTCTCTCTCTCTGTGACTATCATAAATAAATAAAAATTAAAAAAAAAAAAGAAACTATCTACTTTGCTAGATAATGTCCTTGACTTTCTTCCTTCTGCCTATACAGATCTTCCTCAACTAAGATGGGGTTACTCCAGATAAACCTATCATAAATTAAAAATATTGTGATTCAAAAATCCATTTAATACACTTAAACCGCTAAACATCATTGCTCAGCCTAGCTTATTTTAAATGTGCTCAGAACACTTACATCAGCCTACAGTTGGGCAAAACCATGTAACACAAGGCCTACTTTATAATAAAGTGTTGAATGTCTCATGTAATTTATTGAATGCTGTACTGAAAGTGAAAAACAGAACACTTGTATAGGTGCAGAATGGTGATCAGTGGATGGGTTGTTCATCCTTGTGATCATGTGGCTGACTGGGGGCTGAAGCTAGTTGGTGCTGCCCAGGACCACAGGAGATTATCATTTCACAAACTGTTAACCTAGGAAAAGATCCAAATTAAAAATTTTAAGTACGGTTCCTAGTGAATGAATATAGTTTTCATTCCATTGTAAAATGAAAAACTCCCAAGTTGAACCATCACAAATCAGGGACTATCCATGAAAGTTTACATTTTGGACAGCTCAGAGCTCCTTTCTTTCTGCTAACATGGGATGTTGCCCAATTAGTGAGTCATTAAATAAAAACCAATTAGATCTTTAAATTTACTTGGTTGAGGGATCCCTGGGTGGCGCAGCGGTTTGGCGCCTGCCTTTGGCCCAGGGCGCGATCCTGGAGACCCAGGATCGAATCCCACGTCGGGCTCCCGGTGCATGGAGCCTGCTTCTCCCTCTGCCTGTGTCTCTGCCTCTCTCTCGCTCTCTGTGTGACTATCATAAATAAATAAAAAAAATTTAAATAAATAAATAAATAAATAAATTTACTTGGTTGAATTTTTTTTTTAAGATTTTATTTATTTATTCATGAGAGACACAGAGAGAAAAGCAGAGACATAGGCAGAGGGAGAAGCAGACTCTCCACAGGGAACCTGATGCGGGACTTGATCCCAGGACCCCAGGATCACAACCTGAGCCAAAGGCAGATGCTCAACCACTGAGCCACCCAGATGCCCCTGACTTTTTTTTTTTTTTAAAGATTGGGTGGCATCAGTGGGACCAAAGGAGACTTCTGGTGGCTCAGGGACAATGAGAAGCACAGTTGTGGTACTAGCAAACCCTTTGAGTTCTGTCCTCCCCACCATTTCTAAAGGCCATGGGTATATTCCTCTTCACTTTGAGCTGCACTCTCTTGTGTCAGGCTTCCAGTTGAACTGACTTTCCAGTCCAGAGCAGGTCCGCTTGAGCTAGCAGATGGTTCCTTGTGAAATGCAAACCCCTAGATCTTGGTTCAGTCTACATTTCCCGTATTTGAGTGAAATCCTCCCAGCCCTTGGTTTTGTCCCCAGATACCATGTGAGAAGTTGGTGGTTTCGACTTCAGTTTTCCATTTGTTTGGAATCAGTCTGCAGTCCTCATTTTTTGGCATCTGCTGGTTCAATCTTTTCTCCTGTCTCAGGATCCACACTGACATATTTTGGTAGTGTGAGGAGTGCATTTTCTTGGTCAGGCCATAGTAATAGCTTTTGGTCACATCTGGTGAATTAAGGTGCACATGTTTGTTTGTCTTGTTTTGTGTAGATAGAGGCTATGTGAGTAAGGATCTCAGAAGCCAAAAAGCTGCAAAAATTGGTGGGCATGGGTTGAACACTTAAAACCTAGTTGAGGACTCTCCACTTCATTCTAACACTCTCATGTTAGGATAAGTTGGTCATGGAATGGGTTAGCTTGACACTAGATCACCTGCCAACCTCAGGAAAATGTGCATGCAATGAGGTACACTGTAAAACCCAATCTCCAACCCAATAACACATCCCTGTTTAGGAATTAGTTTGGCTCCAAGAGACCTAAGGGCTTAGCTAATAAAGAATAGGAAATGTTAAGTTCTAAAGAGTTAAGGGCACCACCTTCACAACCCCCCCCCCCCCCACTACCTATTTTATATCCAAGAGCTATGGTCCCGGAAGCTATAAATATCTACAAAAATGGTAAAGAAAAAAAAAATAAAGACACAAAAGTTATCTAGAACAATATGTAGGCCTCCCCCATTACACCTTCCTAGGGGTCTATCAACAAAATGCTAACCCAGGGACTGATGTCTCAATTGTAATCAAGTGGGATGTTGGAAAAGACATTGTCCTCAAAGACTACACAAATTCTTCAACATCAATGTCGAATGCCTTTCTATCTCCCACAAAGAATAGTCCCACATAGGCTTCTCTTGGAGTTAGAGACTTTGAGGGATTTTCTGGTAAACTGCTACATTATTGCCATAAACAGCCATGGGAAACCATAATTAAAATTAATGATTCCCAATTCTGGGACATATTAAAGGCTGCAGAGGAGATCCTGGGAAAACTGGCAGAAGCCAGTGAAGAATGAGAATTATTATGAGAGTTAGCTCTTCAATCTCTGTCTGTAGTGGCCAGTTGAGAGAGGAAATTAAAATTTCATATTGTTAGGGCACTTGGCTGGCTCAGTTGGTAGAGCATGTGACTCTTGATCTTGGGGTCATGAGTCCAAGCCCTATGTTGGGTGTGCAGCTTACTTTAAAAAAAATTCACATTGTTCCTTCCTTTCCAAATACAGACTCACTAATCCTTTTTCTCTCAGGTATATCAATTAACTTCATGTTTGTTTCATTTTGTGTCCTAAGAACTTGCTTTGGCTTTCTGCCTGCCTGGGACATGTACGTTGACAGTTCTTTCTTTTGGTTATCTTTGGGAGTGACTTTGGATTGTGGGAAGGTAGTATCCTTTGCACTCTCTTTGGGGACCCACCCTTCTTTTTTTAAGATTTTATTTATCCATTAGAGACAGACAGAGAAAGAGAGAGAGAGAGGGGCAAAGACACAGGCAGAGGGAGAAGCAGGCTCCACGCAGGGAGCCTGACGTGGGACTTGATCCCAGGTCTCCAGGATCACACCCTGGGCTGCAGGCAGTGCTAAACCGCTGCGCCACCAGGGCTGCCCGTGGGCCCACCCTTCTTAGATACAAGAGGGTTGTTCAACACTCCCTGAAAACTGACAAGCTCTTTCACCTCCCCTACACTAAAATAAAACTATGTACCCCAAAGGAAAGACAAGCCCTCTAAAGATTTTGTGGAGGGATTCCACATTCCAAAGACATTCTAAACATAAGACATACTGAAACAGTCCAAAAAAGCAGCTCTAAATCCAGAACATAGAAATCTTTTGATTTCTATCTTAGTTGGAATCTCCCTAATATACAAAGTGAACTGAAGGCAAGAAAGTTCAATGTGTAGATCAACCCACGATGTCATTTAAGTCACAAGCCGATTCTATAAGGAATTAGAAGCAACAGACTTGATCCTACAAATCTTTGAAAGATCAGAAATGCAGTTCTGGAAACAATTCAAAGTCCACCTCTCCTTTTTAACAATTAACCTCGTTTATTCATCTCAAAAGGCTTGTAGGTGTGGTAGAAATTCTAGCCTAGAAAACAAAAGTTCTTCTGGAAGAAACCGGCATTCTTTTCCTATAGCTTAGAGATGTAAATGTTCTACATGGTTTTCTCTAGGAACTCTATCTTCTCTTCCAGGCTATCTCCTTGAAATACAAACTTCAGGGAGGTAATTTTTAGCTGAAGAAAAACAAAAGGGTCAAAGGTGATTTGAAGTTTAGGAGAATGAAAAACCTTAAGTGTCTTCTCCACAAATATTGGTAAAAAGCCTTAACTTATTCCATCTGTCAGAAACAGAGTTTGGATACATTTTATATATATATATATATATAACTAGTGAGTTTTGGGACATCTGGTTGGCCCAGTCGTTGGATGTCTGCCTTCTGCTCAGGTCGTGATCCCAGAAACCCAAGATCAAGTCCCACACTGGGCTCCCTGCATGGAGCCTGCTTCTCCCTCTGCCTATGTCTCTGCTTCTGTGTGTGTGTCTCTCTCATGAATAAATAAAATCCTTAAAAAAAAATAACTAGTGAGTTTTATATTATTGTATTTGATTCATGGCTTAAATTTTGAAACAGAAGGAATAAAATCTCTGTGTCTGTATATTCATGTGTCCATGTATATATGTTATAGATAGATGATAATTTTCTGCCTCTGGATGGTATTGCTAAAATTAATTTGTAAAAGAGCACTATTTAACTGGCATAAAGAAAAGTAAATGCTTATATGAATTTAATATTCCTAAAATTCTCAGAAATATAATAGAAACTAACCCAAATGTTTTTCAAGTGCATGTGATCTTACATAATCTTTGGTAAAAAGAAAGCCCAGTTTAAATTTAGATTACTTAAAATGGTAAGTCTAGGATGCCTGGGTGGCTCAGTTGGTTGAGCATCTGCCTTCAGCTCAGGTCATGATCCCAGAATCATCAGGGAGTCTGCTTTTCCCTCTCCAACCCCCCCTCAACCCCCCATTCTCTCTCCTGCTCTCTTTTAAATAAATAAAATAAAATAGAGAAAATAAAATGGGTAAGTCTTCAGAATTGTCACCATCAAAAGTAATGTCGATGTATATCATTTATTCTATTTTGTTTTACTAGTTGAATAATTGCATGGTAGCCCTGTTTCAAAATTTGTCAGTAAGAAAAATTTCATATGATGAAAATTTCATAAATAATCTAAACATAATTGTTGAGAACAAGTTAATTTAAGGGGGATAAAAATTTGAAAGTAAACTTCTTTATTTTTCCCAAATTGTTTTTTGACCTGAAACTTTAAAGTTTTGTTATGTAAAATAAAATGATGGATAAGTCATTAAATATCTAAATCTTTTTTTTTTCTAGATCTTTTTCAAATAAGATAAAATACTGAAACATTAGCAAAAATAGGTTTATTCACTTTTGGCTTTCTTTATAGAGGGACCAAGGATATATGGATCTATTGTTAAACATGTTTCATGGCACAATGGAAAATTTATTATGAGGAAAATATGCTTTTAGGAATTATGAAGTGTATTCATAACCTTGTCAATAACAGATGACTCACAATTGTTTAAGGCTAGTAGAAATAATAAGGGAAACATCTCTGTATGCAAGGAATGTAGGATGTATCTTTTCAGTAAAAGGTCATGAGGAGTGGAGGTGCATTTTGCTACGAGAAGAAAGTAATTTTTTGTCTTAAAATGTGATAGGTTAGGGGCACCTTGGTAGCTCAGACTGTTAAGTATCTGCCTTCAGGTCAGGTCATGATCCTAGGGTCCTAGGATGGAGCCCTGAGTCAAGCTCCCTGCTCAGCAAGGAGCCTGCTTCTCCCTCTCTCTTTGCTGCTCCCCCTGCTTGTGCTTCTCTCTCTCTCTGTCAAATAAATAAATAAAAATATTTTTTAAAGTGAGACAAGTGATTTCAGAATGGGAAAGAGGAAAAACAGAGGACCAATTCTGATTGGGGAAAAAAAAAAGCCATACAAAGTTTGTGAAAGAGGAATCTTGGGAAAATAATTTTATGTGTAGTCAAGATGGTTGTAATTAAAATGAATTTGAGTAAAAAAAGTATTGGGATGCCTGGATGGTTTGGTGGTTGAGTGCTGCCTTTGGCTCAGGGCGTGATCCTAGAGTCCCAGGATTGAGTCCCAAATAGGGCTCCATGCATGGAGCTTGCTTCTCCCTCTGCCTGTGTCTCTGCCTCTCTGTGTCTCTCATGAATAAATAAATAAAATAAAAATCTTTTAAAAAATGAGTATTTGTTTTTTAAAGATTTATTTATTTATTCACGACAGAGAGAAAGAGAGGTAGAGACACAGTCAGTGGGAGAAGCAGGCTCCATGCAAGGAGCCTGATGTGGGACTTGATCCCGTGACTCCAGGATCATGCCCTGAGTCGAAGGCAGACACTCAACCACTGAGCCACCCAGGCATCCCAAAAAATGAGTATTAATATCAAAAGTAAAATGGTCAAAATTAGGAATTAGGAATTGGTTTTCTTTCTGTTAAAAGGAAAGTTTTCTTGGACCATTGGTCTGCTCTTAGTAAGATATTGTGAAAGGTTTTTCTTTACCTTTAAAGTAATCTGCCTAGAAAGCAAAGATCTTGTGTCTTATCCAAATATTTCCTGTGTTTTGTGTTATCTTTACCATCAGGTCTTTGATTACTTATGAGAACTGAGTCTTCTCAATATTAAAAGCTAAGTATTGTTCACAATTCTGTAACCTTCTATATTTGCCTTTGAAATCTCTCATTACCATTTTGGTCAAATAGATAATTAAGTATTATTTTATAATCTGTGGCCTTATTTAATCAAGTGTCTAAGCCTTTTGATTTTTTTTTAAACATTTTCTTTCTTTATTCATGAGAGACATACAGAGAGGCAGAGACATAGGCAGAGGGAGAAGCAGGCTCCCTGTGGGGATCCCAATGTGGGACTCAGTCCCAGGACCCTGGGATCATGACCTGAGCCAAAGGCAGATGCTCAACCACTGAGCCACCCAGGCACCCTTGTTATTTTTTAAAAACTTCTCAAATTCAAATTCTAAATGAAGTGTTTTTGACCTTGAACTAACATTGGGATTTACCAGAGGGTCCCTGAAACATCTGAAAAGATTTGTACTCTCCCCTTTATAAAAGGAGAGATACTAAATGAAGGCTTATTTGCTAAATTAAATTACATGGGAAATATTTTCAAATAAGAGTACTAAGTCTTTTGTTGCATTTGTATAGGAATATAAATGTTCCACTGCTTTATTTTTTTTTATGATTTTATTTACTTATTAATGAGTGACAAAGAGGCAGAGACACAGGCAGAGGGAGAAGCAGGCTCCCCATCGGGAGCCCAATGTGGGATTCAATTCCAGGACCCCGGGATCACAACCTGAGCCAAAGGCAGACACTCAACCACTGAGCCACCCAGGTGCCCCTGTTCTGCTGCTTTATAATGAACTCTCATCAGGTCTTAACCATGGCCAATTCCAACTTTTGTTTCTTGGGGTGTGTGTGTATGTGTGTGTGTGTGTGTGTGTTTCCATTTACAGTTATTGTTTTACTCATATTCTTTTTCCAAATGTTCTGGCAAAAATGCTTCATCTTTTGGAGATTCATGGAAAGGACTTTGACAAGCACAGGATTCTGATAGATTATAACACTTAATTGGGTAAGGGTTTCCAGAACTAATAATAAGAACTGGATTCAAGCAGAACAAGTATTAATTGCATGGGCCTAAATGAACTGAGGCTGATTATAATTTTTTTTTAAGATTTTATTTATTTATTCATGAGAGACACAGAGAGGGAGAGGCAGAGACACAAGTAGAGGGAGAAGCAGGCTCCAGGTAGGGAGCCCGATGTGGGACTCGATCCTGGGACTCCAGGGTCATATCCTGAGCTGAAGGCAGGCACTTAACTGCTGAGCCACCCAGGCGTCCCGATGATTATAATTCCTTGTGACCTTTTGTTTGAAACATTGCTGGTTCCTCAATGTTTTGTTTTCCCAGATTTAAGGAAATCTTTTCTCTTAAGCTATTTATGACTTAGAGCAGTTTGGTAAAGTATACATTTGTGAACAAAAATGTAACATTTACCTTTTTTTCCTACTTGATCCCTCCAGAATTCAAACTCTTAAGTATTCTTTTCATGGAACTATAGTTATTTACACAAGTTCAATAAAAATCTGTTCTCTTTGTAACAGGATACCACTGGAAACATTGGCTCTACCAAAAGGCTTTGACTAGAAAGTCGTATTTGAGAGAGATATATATACATAGACTCAGATATTACCAGGCACTTTAAAGGAACCTGGATTCCTCCTGAAAATTTCCAGCAAAGTAATCTTTTTTAAAAAATTTATTTTTAATCTATTTTTTCTCAGCAAAGTAATCTTAAATGAGCTTATATGGGGGGCACCTGGTGGCTCAGTTGGTTACGCACTGGGCTCTTGATTTAAGCTCAGGTCATGATCTCAGGGTTGTGAGATTGAGCCCTGTGTTGAGCTCTGTGTTCAGCAGGGAGTCTGCCTCTCTCTCCTCTCCCTCTGTCCCTCTCTTCTCTGTCTCTCTTTAAATAAATAATTTTTTTTTTTTTTTTTTACAAAAGAGCTTAGGGGCACCTGGGTGGCTCAGTTGGTTAAGCATCTGCTTTTGGCTCAGGTCACGATCCCAGGGTCCTGGAATCAAGTCCTGCAACAGGCTCCTTGCTCAATGGGGAGCCTGCTTCTCTTTCTGCCTGCCCTTCTCCCTCCTTGTGCTCCCTCTCCTTCTCTCTGACAAATAAGTAAATAAAATCTTTCTAAAAGATCATTATTCATGCTATACTTATGTAAATAATCAAGCCAAATTTAATGTAAACAAATTAGTTTTACTGTGATTATCTTTGGAACAAATAGTGGAGGTAATTGTATCTTTTTTTTTTAATATTTTATTTATTTATTTATGACAGACACAGAGAGAAAGAGAGGCAGAGACACAGGCAGAGGGAGAAGCGGGCTCCACGCAGGGAGCCTGAAGTGGAACTTGATCCCGGGTCTCCAGGATCACACCCGGATCCAAAGGTGGCACTAAACTACTGGGCCACAGGGGCTGCCCTGTACCTTTAGATAGTAGATTCTAATCCTGTTAATTGTCTTTAAGGTTTTGTTATATACATGTAAACCGACTAGATCTGGAATTATAGTTTCCTCAAATATCTGGCTATGACTTTCCAAACTATTACTTCCAGTTTACTCTCACCCTTCTGATTTTTTTTCTTTTTGATTTTGATTTTTCACTAAGAACAAAGACTATCCTCAAATATCCTTGGAAGCGACTATCCCATGTCCTCCTCACTACCCATATTGCAGTTGACCTCTGAATCAAACTGATGAGGAAGAGTAGCTGACATTGATGTAGACTGCTTCCACCCAAGACACTGAATCAAGAATTCCTACTTTAAATAGACAGGATACCTTTTTTTTTTTTTCCTTTCTATTCTATTCTGCCATTGGCCTGGAAAGATTACACCATCATCTGCATCTCCCAGACCATTGGAAGGTAGGGAGGAGGGTAACCTTTCAGACTTTTGGCGTTGTCATCAAAAACTCCCAATCTGTCCATTAACCATTAGCAGGCACTTAGCAGAAGTGGTTTGTGCCTGAACAGAATTTACTTTTGTCTGTGGGGGTTATCATCCTCCTTGGGCCTTTGATGCCTAAATGGCTAGTGCACCAAATAGTACTTCTTAGGTTATTTAGCTTTGCGCCTAATTTTTACACCTTTATTGGCTGACTCCCCTGAATTTATATTGTCAGATTGCACAGGAGGCTTTCATGATTCAGGATTCACTTCCTTTGGCAGGGCCCTACTTTCCAAGTAAGGAGTAAATGTAAATGAGGCTATAATTAGAAATCTCTCCTTAACTATTGAAAATATCATAGAGACTGCTGTTAAAGCAACAGCTGCCCAGGAAAAGTTCTTAGATACTCAGGCATAGCTCTTGACTATCTCTGTCTCTCTTTATTTTTTTAGAAAGATCTAATTTTTAAGTAATCTCTACACTCAACATAGGGCTTGAACTCACAACCCTGAGATCAAGAGTCACATGCTCCACCAACTGAGCCACCCAGACACCCTGCCCTTCATTAGCTTTTAGCTAAGCAAGGAAGTGTCTTGTGCTGTGGCCAACACCATTTGCTACACCTGGATTAACACTCTGGGGAAGTTGAATCTGTTACTTATGATCATTGAACAAGCCACTCAGCTTAAAAAGGTGACTCTTTCAACAGGGTCTTTTAACTTATTTGATTTTGATTGGCTTGGGTCTTGGGGACCATGAAGTACACTCCAAACATTGGGAATTATTCTGCTTATAATAATCAGAGTAGTCCCCTGTTGTACTGTATTCTCTCAAAAGCTTTAAATGTATGTTTGTAGCTGCCAACCACCAAGCAAATGATCTCCCTAAGACTGGAATGTCAGGAAAGGAAGGAGAGAATAATTGGCTTACAAAATGTGAACCCTGAGTGCCTGGATGGCTCAGTCAGTTTAAGTGTCTGCCTTCAGTTCAGGTCACGATTCTAGGGTCCTGGGACTGGGCACCACATTGGGCTCCCTGCTCAGCAAGAAGTCTACTTCTCCTTCTGTCCCTCCACCTCCCCCTGCTCATGCTTGTGCTCTCTCTCTCTCTCTGAAATAAATGAAATCTTAAAAAAACAAAAACAAAAACAAAACCAAAAAAAACGTGATCCCAAGGTTGTGACTTGTGAATATTACACAGATTTGGCAAAAAATGTCATGGTCTGTGAATACCAAACAGATCAGCAAAAGCTGTGAGATTTCAGAGTAGTATCTGGGACTAGTGCTAATGCCTCCAATTTTTATCACATCTTTCAGTTAAGCTGAGAGACTGATCAAAAGTTTGGGGGTGGGAGGTTTAAAAAAAGAAAAAAAGGCCCCAAATGGAGTCCTGTATGCTAAGCCCCACATCAGGAAAGTGAGACTTAATACCTAACCTAGTTGCAGTTTCACTCTCTCCCAAGAATGTGACCTGACAGACACCTCTGTCTTCCCCATAAAGGGTGGTGACCTTGCCTGAAACAACTGACTCTGCTAGAATAACTTTTTGCCCTGCCTTCTGCCTTTGAAAGTCTTCTGTTTTGTATAGCTCCTTGAAGAACTTTCTATCTGCTAATACGGGATCCTGCCTGATTCATGAATCTTGAAGAAAGCCAATTAGATCTTTAAATCGACAGCTGAATTTTGTTTTCTAACACTTCCATCACTAACCACCATTTCCAAATATCTTTCTTTTGCCTTTAGCTGAAGATGGTATTTAAGGTGGTGGCTTTGGCCATTTTTCGAGTTTTATTTAGTTTTCCTGGGCATGTCCCACGTATACACTGTTTTTCTCTTGTTAATCTGTTTATTATGGTGGGGGGAGGGGCTTCTTAGCCAATGAACTTAGAACGGTAGAAGGGGAATTATGTTCCCTCCTTTTTTTTTGTTTGTTTGGGTTTTTTGGTTTTGTTTTTTTTGTTTTTTGTTTTTTGTTTTTTGTTGTTGTTGTTGTTGTTCCCTCCTTTATACCAGTTTGTGGATTTTTTTTTTTTTTTTAAGATTTTATTTACTTCACAGAGAGAGAGAGCGAGCACAAGCAAGGGAAGCAGGAAAAGGAGAAGCAGACTCCCCATGGAGCAGGGAGTCCAATGTGGGACCCAATCCCATGATCTTGGGATCATGGCCTGAGTCAAAGGGAGATGCTCAACCGATTGAGCCACTCAGGCACCCTAGTTTATGGATTTTAGCTGGAATTTATCCTGGCCAGAGAACGAAGTTATCTATCTCCAGAATAAGCAGGTGGATCCAGGCTCAGTTCTGGAGAGTGCCTAGAGACCAGGGAATGAGAGCAAAGAGAAGAACAACCAGACCCTTTAGAGGGAGGTTTTAGTAATATCCAACCCATTGGAATTGGATCTCTCCTTTAAATACCAGGCTGACACGATCAACAAGGGTGTTACTGGCGTTCCTTTCTGTGGGAGCTGTGCAAAATCCCTTGCCCTTTTTTACTAAGGGGTTCCTCCCCACTTGCATTCAGTCACAACTTTGCCTCAGATATATTACAATTAATCACATCATAACTTGGAAATAGCCTATATATTCTCATATATTTCATGTGGGTTGAGACACATCCTAGTCTACCTGGTGAAGCCTGTAGGTAGGTTTCCTGGTTTCATCAGCAATGTATTTTCTTCTCCTAATTAGTTTTTGTAATTTTAATTGCTTGTTGTCAAATTAATACAGCGCTTTGTGAAATATCTGGAAAACACAGAAAGGTGTAAAGAAGCAAACATCCCATAATTCCACTAGAAATAAAAGTTTGGTATCTGATCATAGACTTTTTCTATGTATGATTTTTGTGTACATAAAGCCACCAACATGCTTTTAAACTCTACTGGTGTGTGGGTCACTTGCACAGGTGACTGCTATCATTCTGACCCCTAGGAGACACTCAGGTCTCCCTGTCACTCTAGCAATGGGGACTGGCACATGACTGAAGCAAATCTGATTGGAGTTCTCCCCTGGGAATGGTATGTGGACTCTGGGAGAAGAAGGCTTTCTTTCTCTACTAGAACTGTATCAGGGCCAGAACTTGGAATTACTGGCAGTATCAGTGGACATTGTTCTTAGGATAGAAGCCTATTGCAGAGAAAGAATGAAACCAATACAAAGGGATGCCCAGGTGGCTTAGCAGTTGAGCGTCTGCCTTCAGCTCAGGGTGTGATCCCAGAGTCCTGGAATCAAGTCCCACATCTGGCTCCCTGCATGGAGTCTGCTTCTCCTTCTGCCTATGTCTTTGCCTCTCTCTCTGTCTCTCATGAATAAATAAATAAAATCTTTTAAAAAAATGCAATTTACATAAATAGCCAAGAGGGACGCCTGCATGGCTCAGTGGTTGAGCGTCTGCCTTTGGCTCAGGGTGTGATCCTGGTCCAGGGATTGAGTCCCACATCAGGCTCTCTGTGAGGAGCCTGTTTCTCCCTCTATGTCTCTGCCTCTCTTTCTGTGCCTCATGAATAAATAACTAAAATCTTAAAAAAAAAAAAAAAAAAAAAAAAAAAAAAAAAGAGTAAATAGCCAAGAAAAGAAGAGAGAAAGAACAAGATTTTTTTTTTTTTTAAATTTACTTCAGAGAGAGAAAGAGCATGAGTAGGGGAAGGGGGAGAGGGAGAAACAGACTCTGCACTGAGCCTAATGTGGGGCTGGATACCAGGAACCTGAGATCATGACCTGAGTCAAAGCCAGAAGCTAACCAACTGAGCCACCCAGGTGCCCCTAGAGCAAGAACTGTTGATCACACAAAGCACATGCATCTTTTCAAGGCAGTCATATCCATGGACTTCCCAATTTGTAAGAGACAATAAACCCCTTTTTTTAAAAAAATTAATTTTAATTGGGTTTCTAATATTTGAACCAGGGAATCACAATTAGTATAGTGCTTGTGAATTTCATCTCATTTAATTCTTCAAAAGTTCTGCGAACTGGATTTGGACATGTTTTGTAGATAAGGAGCCTAAAATTTGGGGAGATTAAATATTTGCTTATAATCCCTTGAGCAGAATTTATCTAACTCTAAATCTGGACTCCTATTCTTGCTATGTTAGAGTTCCACTTTCTAAGATTGTTTTAGAAGTTTTAGTTTGGTTGCCTAAATATGTTTGCTGTTGCTTAATTCAGGATGTTAACCAGTCTTGCACCTAATACCTCATTTTTACTTATCAAAGGGTGCCAAGGATGGGATGAGACAGCAACCTCTCTGGGCAGGAAACAATTGGCCATTAAACCCAAAGAGGGCCAGTGGAGTTAGACTTTCATGGAAGGAGCCTGCTCTAGGTATTCTCCTTTCCTCCCTTTAGCCCTACCACAGATACCATATGCTTACACATACCAGGTAAAGCACAATCTGGTCTGTGTCCTTTCATCAGGGAGGATGTTTTCAAGGTGAATTGAGCTCATGAATGTTACTTTCTCATTATAATTAGTGACTTATGGCCGCCAAAATGCGGATAGGGTTGGGAGATTGGCTTGTGCACTTTGAAAAATCTTTGAGTGTGATCCAGAAACACATCTCTGAAGAGGCAGTCTCCTCCATCTCTCCCAACCTTAAGAATCTGCCTCTCCTTCTGGAACCCTCTGACATTGCGTTCTTCATATTCTTCTCTTAGACTACAGTGATAGCATAGCAGTAGTATGATTTTCCAAGGGCTGTTGTAATAAAATACCACAAAGTGGCTTAAAAACGATGGAAATTTGTTCTGCCACAGTTCTGGAAGCTAGACATCCAAAATCAAGGTGACAGCAAGGTCATGCTTCCTCTGAAGGCTATAGCGAAGAATCTTTCCTTGTTTTTTTTCCAGCTTCTGGTGGCCATAGGTATTCTTTGGCCTATCGTAGCATAACTCCAGTCGTTGCCTCTGTCTACACATGGACTTCTTCCTCTGTCTCTGTCACAGTTTCAATTTTATTATTAAGATACCCATTTTTAAAAAATTTTTATTTATTTATGATAGTCACACAGAGACAGAGAGAGAGAGAGAGAGAGAGAGAGAGAGGCAGAGACATAGGCAGAGGGAGAAGCAGGCTCCATGCACCGGGAGCCTGATGTGGGATTCGATCCTGGGTCTCCAGGATCGCGCCCTGGGCCAAAGGCAGGCACTAAACCGCTGCGCCACCTAGGGATCCCACGATACCCATTTTTTTTCCCTGTAGAAGGCATGGCTTGAATATAGGAACTAGAAGATGGAAAAGAAGCCTTTTTCCTCTACTGTCTTAGGCCTAGTACTTACAGCATGTGAATGAAACGGACAAAAGTTTAAAATGAAAATAAGTCTGTTTATGCACACAACACACATACATATGGGAAGACTCAGTGGTGAGTCACTCAAAGGGTGATTAGAATATGGGGCTTATATACCATCTTAACAAAGAGTGATACATTTATGGGGAAGTGACAAGACAAAGGAAGAGCTCCTTTGGGTTCCTACGGGTGGTAAATATGTGGCAGAAACTAATAAAGGGGTTATTTTAGTGTTTGAACAGACCCATCTCCCTACTGACTTTCTGTCTCTAGTTGTTTTCCTCCTGCTGGTATGGGAAAGAAAAGGGGGACACTTTCACAAAGGGAAATTTATAACCTGCTTTTAGGCAATTGGGGGAGCGCAAAGAGCTTTCTCTGTGTTTGCTACTGCTTAAATGACTGGAGCTCAAAACCTTTATGCCAATGTCACTTATTTTGAGGTGGTATATTCTCAACTCCTTCAAAGTAAATCACTTGATGAAGCCCAAGAATCATGAGTATGCTTCTTTTTATAGAATTATAAACTTCTGAGATGCCTGGGTGGCTCATTCGGTTAAACATCTGCCTTTGGCTCAGGTTGTGATCCCAGTGTTGAGCCGTGCATCAGGTGCCCTGCTCAGAAGGGATCCTGCTTCTCCCTCTCCTCCCTGCTCGTGCTCTCTCACTCTCTCTTTCTCTCAAATAAAGAAATAAAAACAACAACAACAACAAAAAAAAACCCCAAAAAAAACAATTACAAATTCTCGGTATGAGAGTACTTGAAAAATTCCTACATACTTTAAAATTTGCTACTTGGGGCACCTGGTAGATCCAATTGGTAGAGCATGTGACTCTTGATATTGGGGTTGTAAGTTCGAGCCCCATGTTGGGTGTAGATATTAATTAAAAAGAAAATCATTAAAAAAAAAAAAAACAACCCAAAAACAAAATTTGCTACTTATTTGTTCCTTGTCTCATATACTTCACGGCTCCTCCTTACCTCACACAGAATAAACTCTAAACATGGTGTACAGGTTCTTCAGGTTCCATCAACCTTTCCAAACTCATTTCCTACCTATCCACTCCTTTCTTTTGTTGCTTTTGTAATAGCAAGCTCCTGTAATCCCTTCTGTGAATATCACATTATTTCATGTCTTGTTGGCACTGGCCATGCAAGTTCCCTCCCGAGGAATCCTTATTCAGGCTTCAGCTTCCAGAATCTGTCTCCAAAACCCCAGGTTGCTCTAAATACCCACCACCTTGCCTTCACAAAACTGTGCAGCCACTCCATGTAGCCACATTCATTTCTATGACCCCAGGCCTGGCATACCATATGGCACATCTCAGACAGTCCTCCAATGTTTAGTAAATTATACTGAATGCTTTGATTCTTGTATTAATGGAACAACCAGGATAGTTATGGTGCTTTATCTACTCCATCATACTGCAGGTTTAAAAATGTATACTTTTAAAGATTTTATTTATTTATTCGTGAGACATACAGAGAGAGAGGCAGAGACACAGGCAGAGAGAGAAGCAGGCTCTTTGTGGGGGCCTGATGCAGGATTTGATTCCAGGACTCCAGAATCACAACCTGAGCCAAAGGCAGATGCTCAACCCCTGAGCCTCCCAGGTGCCCTTCTGGCCATTTCTAATTGACTTATAACACAGTTCAGTCCTACAGAGCACACACCAAGATGAGGAACATCACAAATTAGTGAAAGCATTTCACTATTTTTAGTTATTATTATGAGGATATTATTTCTTCTAATATTTCTTGGAAAGTTGTGGTTTAGAGCAGGGAGATCTTATTACAAAATCCCCCTTCTTTTCTCTCTACTCTATGAATAGCTAAGAGAAGCTAAAACATAAGTGGTGAACTTACTCTAACTACTGACAGAAAAGCACCTAAAATCCCTTCTCAAATACCATCCTGCTATCACTTTCTAGAAAATGCTTACCATTCTGGGACGGCAGAACTATGGCAGCAAGAACACATAAAATAAGCACATGGTCCGAATGCCAATAAAATATTGAAATCTTAGTTTAATTTCAAGTATTTAGATTTTGTTCATATTTTAAGATAACTGCTATTGAAATGCAATAACAAATTAAAAATAAGGGGGGGTTGCCTGGCTGGCTCAGTCTGTAGAGCATGCAACTCTTGATCTTGGGATTGTGAATTTGAGCCCCACATTTGGTGTAGAAATAACTTAAAATCTTAAAAAAAAAAAAAAAGAGGGGGTAAGATATCTCTAATTTCAAGTAAAAACAGAGAAAATGCAATGAAATGGAATCTAGAAATTACAATGTTTGTTATTCCTACATACAGAGGGTAGCAAAAACCCTTTCCCTAACTTAGAACACTCAGAAATTATTCAAAAGGGATGATTTATCACTATCTTACTTTTAACCATCAATATTAATTCAAATGGGTAAAAAATACTTTAAAAGTGACACGGGAAAGTTCTTTAAATTATGGATGATTGAAAAATAATTTTACAATGAAGAACATTATTCTAAATATGTCACAAAGGTTCACGCATATTCAGAAAATTTTTTGCTAAGTATGTGACACACACCAAGTTGATATTAAAACACAAAGAACTCTTTACATATCAACAAGATACAAAATATTTAAAAATGGAAAGGCATGTAAGCAGGAAACTCACAAAAGAATAAAAAGAAAAAACCAGTAATAATTACATTTTTATACTTATTAGTGAAAGGACTTAAATAATTAAATAATGCAAATTAAATGACATTTCTAGCATACTGTCAAAGATGAAAAACTGAGAGAAGAATGGCAAAGAAGTAGAGAAATAAATATAATCATGTATTTACTGACTGTGCTTGAAAGTCTCCCCCTGCTTTCTGGTTCCCAATTGTACAATATGGAACAAAATTTAAAATATGCATTTTCATTGACCCCCCAAATCCCTTTTTTTGTAAGTTATTTTATCACAAGTGCAAAGATATGCACAGGAATGTTTATTATATTGTTTTAATTTTTCTTTTGCTTTTAAAATCAAAATTATACATGCACATAATTTTAAGAGTGAAATAGTTCCCCAAGGCTTGTTACTATAAATATCCACCCCTGCTCATCCCTACCCATTTCCTGTTTCCCAGACACTTCGAACACTTTTAGTTGATTATTGCAGTATTCGACTTCATAATTTTAAGTTATATGTTTACTTCTTGAGTTTTTAGTTTTAGGAATTATCAGTTGATTTCCCAAGATGGGGGGAGACTATAGGTCTCTTTTTCAGCCTATCCCAGGACATACCTCTGCCTCTTGCTCTTTTTCTACCGATCCGGTTTTTGGGGTTTTTGAAAAAAGATTCTATTTTATTATTTATTTGACAGAGAAAGAGAGAGAGCAAGTAGGGGGAGCTGTAGAGGGAAAGGGCTCTTCACTGAGCGGGGAGCCCCACATGAGGCTTGATCCTAGGACCCACGGATCGCAATCTGAGCTGAAGGCAGAGGGTTAACCACTGGGCCACCCAGGTGCCCCCTAATCGGGTTTTTAGCCATCATTTAGTTTGGATCAATACTAAGTATGATTATTAGTAGTATATAAATCATGACTTAGCCACAGGATATGTGATTAGCTTTCATTCCTTGCACAAAATTTGCTTTCTCTGCTAATAACTGCCTTTTCTTCCCCTCTTCATTTTCTGAGTACTCAGCCACATCTCAGTGTAGACTTCCCCTCATTTGTGTACATCAGCAGCTTGAGGGAACCTCACCTGAACCTGTGGGGGGAAATTGGGCAGTATCCTGAATATGCTGTTGCAGATACTGATCACATAGTAAGGTTCTCTCAGAGAAAGAGCCGTGCTGCTGGAGTCCTAGTTCCTAGTCCTCTCCTTTCCAGCTGTGAGCCTTGATTTCTATCATCTGATAGCAGCACTACCTACAAGGTCATTTTACTGTACAGTCTTGATGCTGAAATGAGTAGCAGTGATCAGCATGAAGTAAATACTTATTAAGGACTGTTATTTTAATTATTCTATGAGAGCAAAAGTAGTAGGGATTTAGAAGACTAATTTCCATCTAGAAATTTATTAGTTTATACCATACTTCTCCTGATTAAGCAATACATATTCATCAACAGAAAATTTGAAAAGTATACTAAAGAGTCAAGCAGCACAAAAGAAAACTTTTTACAATTCCACTACACAAAGGCAACTGTGGTTAGCCTGCTGGCATATTTCATACCTCTGGTTTTTTTCTTTGTAATTCATGTGCTTAGTTATCTAGCTTCTAGCATTTTGAGTTCTGCTTTTGTTGAGGTATTGCTTAATGTCAAAAACACTTCTCGTATTATTTAAAATCTTTATTAGTGTATTTTATTTTATTTTATTAATTTTTTATTTTATTTATGATAGGCACACAGTGAGAGAGAGAGAGAGAGGGGCAGAGACACAGGCAGAGGGAGAAGCAGGCTCCATGCACTGGGAGCCCGACGTGGGATTCGATCCCGGGTCTCCAGGATTGCGCCCTGGGCCAAAGGCAGGCGCTAAACCACTGCGCCACCCAGGGATCCCTATTAGTATATTTTAAATGAAAGTTCCATAGTATTTCACTGTTTTGCTACAGGGTAACCAATTTCTCCCATTAGTCCATGTCTGAGAGGATTCCCAAGGACACAGGACTTTTATCACCCAGTCCATGGCAAACCAGGATTGGGTCAATTATCCTCCCTTTACACACCCTTTCACATGGATAATTAGGGTTTGTTTGTTTTTTTTTTTTTCCATTTTAAGAATCTTTATAAATAGCACTGATGTGAATTTTGATAGCATTTACTAGTCTTTCAAATTGTTTTTCTAATAACTTCCTTAGTGCAAAAGATGCTGTCTTTTGGCCTAGATTTTTGTTTAACCTATAGGGCCTGGAACAGTTACATAAATGCTCAACAAACCATTGAGCAACCAACTGACTGTCTAGTTTTGTTGTAGGTTGAATCAAAAGATATGTTGAAGCCCTGGGGCACCTGGGTGGCACAGGTGGTTAAGTGTCTGACTCTTAATTCAGCTCAGGTCATGATCTCAGGGTTGTGGGATCAAGTCCCACATCCAGCTCCCTGCTCATTGAGAAGCCTGCTTTTCTCTCTCCTTCTGCTTGTGCTCCCGCTGCTGGTGCTGTCTCGGTGTGTAATAAATACAATCTGTTTTTTTTTTTTTTTTGTATATTTTTTTATTGGAGTTCAATTTGCCAACATATAGTGTAACACCCAGTGCTCATCCCATCAAGCGCCCCCCTCAGTGCCCGTCACCCAGTCACCCCATCCCCCCAACCTCCCCTTCCATTACCCCTTGTTCCTTTCCCAGAGTTAGGAGTCTCTCCCGTTCTGTCACCCTCTCTGATAGTTCCCACTCATTTTCTCTCCTTTCCCCTTTAATCCCTCTCACTATTTTTTATATTCCCTGAATGAGTAAAACCATATGATGTTTGTCCTTCTCTGACTTACTTCACTCAATCTGTAAAAAGAAAAGAAAAATGGAAGACAGTAATGTTATAAGCCCAGCAAAATGCATGTGACTGTGTCTAAGCAGGATGCTTCCACGTTAGTTGGTGTCTTTGTCTCGGCTGCTATAACAGAATACCGCAGGCTGGGTAGCTTATAAACAACATGAATTTATTTCTCACAGTTCTGAGGGTTGGGAAGTCCAAGGTCAAGGTACCTGCAGACTCCATGTCTGATAGGGTCCTACTTCTTGTTTCTTACCACTGTGTTCTCCTCACAATGTGGAAGGGGTGAGGAAGCTCTCTGAGGTCTCTTTTACCAGAACACTCATCCCATTCATGAGGGTTCCACCTTGGTGACCCAATCACCTCCCAAAAGCCCCACTTCCTAAAACCAACACATTGAGGGGAATAGGTTTAGGTTTTAACACATGAATGGGGGGTGTGGACACACACATTCAATCTATAGGAGTTGGTATTTTCCATTCCACCTTTGCTCTAAGAGGTGCTTCATGTAAGCCCTCATTTCTGAAGTGCCTTTCCCTGAGATGAGGACAAAAGCTAATCAGTTTCCCTTCTCAGACTTTGTTAATATTCCAAAATGATTTCTGGCTTTTTTTTCCTCTGGATGTTTCCTTATGTTAGTTATGAAGATTCCCTAAATATTGCTAGTCTTATGGTTTTATATTTTGGACTGGCCATAAACTTATGGGTCCTGTGGGTACTGGTCCTATTCTGGAAGCTTTGCTCAAGGTAGCAGTGACAGATGCTTCTATTCAGGTAAATTCTGTCAGCATCCTCTTGCTTTCCCTGAGCACATCTAAGATTCCTCATGCTCATATCTTGTATATGGAGCTTTCTTAAACAGAAGACAGTATGTTGGGCCTATCTTTAAGACCTCAGTGAAACCACGTTATTGAAGCAGACAACAGAGGGCTGTTTTTCCTCATGCTTGCTTCCCAATTAATCACCAGTAAAAGTCCTGCCCTTCCCTCACCCCACTCTCAGGCTTGGAGACCACCTAAGTCATTCATTTTGATATTTTAATCTGGCTATTTCTCTGTTTACTTATATAGAAATACCACAAAAACACAACTTGACCTCACTTTTGTTGTCTGCCTGAATTTTTTAAGAATATTAATGCTAGAAGGTGTTTTAAGAGGTATGGCCAAGACCTTTGCTTCAGGGGTGCCTGGCTGGCCCAGTTAAGAAGAATATGTGACTCTAGATCTTGGAGTCAAAAGTTTGAGTCCCAGGTTGTTTGTAGAGACTACTTAAAAGTGAATAAACTTTAAAATAAAAAAAAACAAAAACAAAAGGACCTTTGCTCCAGAACATCTGAGAATATAAATCATGTGGGACTCCATCCTATTTATTTTTGTGCTAAGGATGGATGGAGAGTATAGAACTTTCCTTAGTTGTCTATTCTACTGTTTATTGACCAATATAGTCAGTAGATCTTCATCGAGTCTTTTTATCATCTTTATTGAATTTTAAATTGGGGGGTTATATTTGTTGCTATATTTAAAAAATACCGTTTTGTAACTTTGGAATAGCATAGCTGGTTATTAAAGTATGGGGAGAAGTCAGAAGAAACAAAAATACTCAGGAGATATATTAGTTAGGTTTTCCGTTTCTAGAGGACATAATAGATTAGTGCTCCAATTGTTTAAGAATTCTTGCCATTCTTCGAAACAGCGCATGTTAAACATAAATGATTCTTAGGGACAAAGAAAACATTGTAGGAGGACTGGATGCCAAGAGTACATGGCCTTCTCTGGCAAGGTCAATTATGTTTTATATGCAACAGAATATTTTGTAACATACATTCTTCCAACGTACTCCCTGGTAATCAGAGCTAATCCAGGATGTGCAATGAGAATTTTTTTCAAAACAGCTGTATTACCATTTGCCAGCAAATGGGTTATGTAAAGTCTTTCATCCAATCGGCCTTGTTGGGAAGATGCCTTAGTCCATGCTGATCAAAATAATAACACCAACCAATAGTATTTTATGTGATGATTAAGATACTACTTCTTTTCCAGGAAGAGCAGATAAGCAGCTCCTCTATACATAGACTGATACTATCCTCTAAGCTGAACTCAAAGGTTAAGATCATCTCTATGTCCTGAAGACATAATACTTCTCCCACTGGTTCCATCCAATACTTTAGCTTGCATATTCTTCCTTTAATTTTCTTTTTTTTAAATATCTTATTTATTTATTCATGAGAGACACACACAGACAGGCAGAGACATAGGCAGAGGGAAAAGCAGGCTCTCTGCAGGGAGCCCAATGTGGGACTCCATCCCAGGACCCCAGGGTCATGCCCTGAGCCAAAGGCAGATGCTCAACTGCTGAGCCACCCAGGTGCTCCCTTTTCTTTTTTTAAGTAGGCTCCACACCCAGGGCGGAGCCCAAGGTGGTACTTGAACTCATGACACTGAGATTGAGACCTGAGCTGAAACCAAGAGTTGGACATTCAACCGACTATACCACCAAGGTATCTTGATGATGAATCTTTCTGTAAACACCTTTACTTTTCCTGAAAAAGGTTTAGAAATAAAAGCACGAATGTGGGCTGGATTTAACATGCTGGATTCTAGGCCTTGTCCTGCCACTAATTATCTGCACAAGGTCAACAAAGTGAGTTTGTTCTCTTAAACCTCATGTCATTGCCTGTAAAAGCTGTGTGGTATGATACGAACATATGAGCTTGAAGACCCACTTTTGGTCTCGGTTCTGCACTAATCATGTGCCCTTGAGCACATACCTTGTTTTCCCATTTATTTGAATTGATCTGAAAAATTTGCCTTGAGTGCTTATCAAGGGCCTGTGTGACTAAGACAGAACTGTCCTCACAGAGCTCTAAATATCATTCACACACATAGTCCTATCAATGAGTCATTAATTTCAGTTCTGATAACTACCCTAAGAGCAGTGCTATATTGACAGAAAATACCAGGCAGACCACATCAGATGGGGGCTGCAGGGAGTGAAGGGAAGGGAGGCAAAAATACTACGTGGGCTCCTCTGATGGAAGTCACTTTTAGGTTAAGATAAGAAGGATGAACGGAAGTTGGAGAGGTATGTATGGAAGAGTTTTTCATCTTCGAGAATCAGTTTTTTTTCCTTTCTTTTTTTTTTTTTCAATTTAGAAAAAGTAAAACATATGTGACAAAGATTGCTATGGATCCCCCAGCAGATGCTATTTCCTTCCTCCTTGTCACCGATTGCCACTGTCACAGTGACATTTCCAGCAACTTTTGCTGTTCCTTGTGGCCATGTGATTAATTCTGGTCTTTGGAAGTGCCACTTCTGGGATGTATTCTTACAACAAGGTGATAAGCCTCTTCTCACCTTTCTCTACCTATGGCTTGCAACAAGGACTTGGTAGCGAGCCGCCTTTGGTCATATGAGCAGGGCAACATCTAGGGGTGCAGAATGCAAGTGCGTCCACTCCACCATCCCTAATTGCCTCTAGGTGTATTTTTATCTGAGAGAGAAATAAACTGTTGTCTTGTTTCAGCCATTTTGGACCAGAGGGGGTGTGCTATATTGCTGTTATATGTAGTTAAACTTAAATCCTAAGCAATATAGTGTGTCTATAAATAGACTGAATAAAAGAGAATATAATGAAAATTAATTCTCATCATCCACATGCCTCACAGTTGCATTTAAGACATCATAGCTAGGGTAGCCCGGGTGGCTCAATGGTTTAGTGCTGTCTTCAGCCTAGGGCGTGATCCTAGAGACCCAGGATCAAGTCCCCTGCATGGAGCCTGCTTCTCCCTCTGCCTGTGTCTCTGCCTCTGTGTGTGTGTGTGTCTCATTAATAAATAAATAAAATCTTAAAAAAAAAAAAATAAGACATCATAACTAGAGCTGAATAGAAGAATTCAAGTGTAAAGTGACTGTCCTTAAAAGATTAGGACCAGACTGTTCTTTTCCATGAACATTCCAGCTTCACCAATGTATTTGGGAAACATCACTCACTCGTGGGCTGCCAGTTCATATTGATGACATTTTGTGTTGCTCTACAACATCTAAGGTCACTTCAAACTCCACCTCTGTTGATTGAACCACGCTGCAGGATTTCAGAACCAGAGCCCTGGTTTTATAGCATTTTTGGATCTGTGAACCATCTTATGAAGCAACATAACCAGTGACCTAGACCACATATCCCCACCTACCATATGCTCTCTTCACCACTGCAACCACACACAAACCAAACTTACATTGGGTGAATGACTTTTGTTGAGAAATCAATACAGTGGTTCTTGATTTTTACTATTACTTTATATTATAAACAAAAAGATCAACATGAATACCAGAAAAGTTAAACAACCTGAAGAACACAGACATTATTTATGGATCCTCTTGTGAGAACAACTTGGCCATTAATTGTGCTCATGTTCATTAGCATTTTAAGAAATACCCAAATGGCACCAGCACGTTAAAGTAACACATAAACAGCATACTATCTATTTCTCTAGAATGTAACTGGGTTCACATGGGATTTTTTTTTTCCATATGGGATTAAGACTCTTTATACAGGGGCAGCTGGCTGGCTGAGTCTGTAGAGCATGGGATTTGATCTTGGGGGTGTGAGTTAAAGCTCCATATTGGATATAGTTAACTTAAAAAAAAAAAAAAAGACTCTCTATAGTAATGAATAGACTATGGGCTGCACTGTCATAAAATCATTCATATCTGGTTGGGGCCCAAGTTTACCTGGCATAGTTTTTACCACAACTGAAGGCATTCATCCTGTGTTACCAAGAAAGCAAGGTAGGGAATTGAATGTAGAATCTCATAATTTGATCTGTGCTCTGGTTTAGTTGATTCTGAAAAGAATTCAAATCAATAAAATTCAATCAAATCACATTAGAAAATACATTTTGAGCAAAAGACTTTACCAAATAGCCTATATCTATTGACCATAGAGTTAGTCTACTAAGCAGTCCATTACTGTAGAGTGAGGGGGACAACTATGCAGGGAGCATAAGACTGGGGTCACCACCATGTGTGTACATTCTCTAGTGGTCATTTCCACTAGGGTCTGAACTCTTCTCTATAAAGATATTGCTTTTGAATATTTGCTTAAAATTAATAGCAGTGGACTCTTTAATAGCAGTGGAGGGGGTTGTTGCTGTTGTTGTTTCTTTAAAGATTTTATTTATTTACTTATGACAGATACACAGAGAGAGGCAGAGACGTAGGCAGAGGGAGAAGCAGGCAACTGGGGGAGAGCATGCTGCAGGACTCCATCCCAGGACCCTGGGATCATGACTTGAGCCAAAGGCAGATGCTAAACCACTGAAGCACTCCTGAAAAGAGAGATTTTATCTGAGTTCACTGTTAGCCCTCATTGTCCATTTCCCATGGGATGGGAGGCCCTTGGAGCTTTAGCCCCTGCCTCCTTCCCTTGCTTCATATCTATCTCACCATTTGCCTCCTCCCTACTCTCCAGCCCTATTGAACAATATAGCTCTCTGTCTTTGTATAAGTTGCTGTTCTTGGAATGCTGGTCCTTTCCATTTTGCCTTAATTTGTTTTCATTCTCCAAGACTCAACATGGTATATACCATAAAGAATTGAAAGCAGAATCTCAAAGAGATATAAGTTACACTCATGTTCATTGCAGCACTATTTACAACAGGCAAAAGGTAGAAGAAACCCAAGTGTCCATTGGCAGTGAATGGACAAAATGTGGTAGATTTTGGAATGGAATATTACTCAGCCATAAAAAGGCTGACATGTTATAACATGGAAACCTTGAGGACACTATGCTAAGTAAAATATACCAGCCACAAAAAGACAAATGTGGTATCATTCTGCCTGTATGAGGTAGTTAGGGTAGTCAATTCATGCAGTCAGAAAGTAGAATGGTGGTTGCTATAGGCTAGGGGAAGAGAAAATAGGGTGTTACGGTTTAAATGGGTACCAACTTTCAATTTGGGATGATGAAAATATTCTGGAGATGGGGTGCCTGGCTGGTTCAGTTGGTAGAGCATGTGACTCTTGATCTCCAGGTTGGGAGTTTAAGCTTCTTGTTGGGCACAGAGATTGCTTAATAAAAATTTTTTTAAACCATTACTTGTAGTATAATCTTTCTGACTAATCTGTTTTTGTTTTTTAACACTTCATGAAGTGTCTCATCTCCATTTGGAAAGCTGCTAGTCTGTCTCTTTAGATCATAAGCTCCTTGAAGAGAAGAGCTCTTTTACCTGTATGTCTTCATAGCCTAGTAAGGTTATCTGGAAAATGGGCTTATCAGGAAATAAAATGAAAGTGAAGGGGATTTCTTGGAGCTCCAGAATAGGAAAGAAATTTTGGAGCCTAAGAACATTTGTTGACCCTTTCAATAATTGAGATCACGTATATAAAGTGCATTGCACAATTCCTGCACTTAATAGGCAGTCAATAAATGTTAGCTTCTTTCCTCATTTTACAGAGAAGGGAGTTGATCCCCACAGAGGTGAAGTAATGGGCTAGAGTTAAACACTTAGTAATGGAAGAGACAAGCGCTGCATCTTCTGGTCCAGTGAATCCTTTTTTTGCTGTAACATTAGAAACACGGATGTAGGAATGACCCTTGACCCCAACAGTAATAGGTTTACAAGTAACTATTATTCAAATGTACACAAAAGTAGGGAGAATTATGAACCCTATGAACCCATCACTCAGCTACAACAATTACCTACTCTGGCAACCTTTTTTCATGTTTCAGCCTCTCTGATGGAGTATTTTAAAGCTAATCCTAAACACTTTATCAAATTCTAACTATATATATATTTTAAAGATTTTATTTGACAGAGAGAGTGCAAGCATAAACAGGGGGAACTACAGAGGGATGGGGACATGCAGCTCCCTGCTTCATGGATGGACCCTGCTCCCCAGGGACCCTGGGATCATGATCTGAGCTGAAGGCAGATGCTTGATTGAC